>NC_142098.1:36656481-36965740 GCF_054644295.1 Miniopterus natalensis
ATAAGTGCCCCTGTCAGTATACCTCAGAAAGCATGGGAAGGGCACTGGCAACCCCACCTGGCAGCCGGTTGGACCACATTTTGGCTGTTTGGTCAATTTATGCTTATGACTCTATGACGAAGAAGAAGATGGTTTTCTATTGTAATACTGTTTGGCCTATGTCTGATTTAGATTTAAGGGAAAGATAGCCTTTGTTTGGATGTCTGAATTATTATACTATCCTACAGCTTGAATTGTTTTGTCAATGATCTGGAAAATGGGAAGAGATCCCCCATGTACAGGCTTTTATGGCTCTCCATAACACTGAATCCAAAAAAAGTGCAACAAAGTTAATGGTAAAACTGGTCAGCTGGCCTGCCAGTTGCTTATCTATCTGGAAACTTAGACTCTACTGCCCAAGGCTGACCACCCTGCCTGAGGGTAGTAGCAGCTATTTGCCAGTTATTACAGGACAAATTAGCCAAGGTTCATGTTCCTCATCAGGTACTCGCACTTCTACAGCAAAAAGGAAACTTTTGGCTAAGTGCAGGAAGGATGGGGAAATATCAGGCATCCTCTTAGATAAGCCCAACGTGACATTAAAAGTTGTTACTACGTTGAATCCAACCACCTTACTGCCAGAGCTAAAAGAACCTATCTTAATGCATGACTGCGTAGAAACATTAGGGGAAGTATTTTCCAGCAGACCTGATCTTGAGGACTCTCCCACAGATGGTGCAGAATGGACTCTATTTGTAGATGGCAGCAGTTATATTCAGAAGGGTGAGTGACAAGCAGGGTATGCGGGGGTGACCAGGGGCTCAGGACCAGAAGCCCAGGCTTTACCGCCAGGAACATCAGCCCAGAAAGCAGAACTGAATGCCCTTCCCCGAGCACTTGAGATGGCTGGGGTAGGACTGTCAATGTGTATGCTGACCCCAGGTACGCCTTCTTAGTTTCACATGCACCTGGCTCTATTTGGAAAGAGAGGGGACTATTAACTGCTAACAAGAAAGACATTAAGAATTCCCAAGAGATTCTACATTTGCCAGATGCCGTACACCTTCTGGCTCCAGTAGCAGTCATGCCTTGTGCAGGCCACCAAGAGGTAATAATTTTGCAGATAAAACGGCTAAGACTGCCGTCATGTCTAAACTATTGCCCCTCCTTGAGACAGGAAACACCCGCATAGACCAAGGTGCGCTTATGCAGAAATATGCAGAGCATTTGAATAAACACTTAGCAACTGCTCGCAATCTTGCTTCCCCTCGGGTCTCTCCCCTGCCAGGTTCTCTTCATTCCTTTTCGGCTGGGGACCGAGTTCTCCTGTAGACTGGGAGGTCGGGTCACCTGGAGATGAATTAGAAGAGAAGTGGAGCGGACCCTGGCACGCAACACTGAGCCCCTAGCTGGGCCGTGGAGCCGGCGGGATAAGGCCTTGGCTCCATCACACCCGGGGCAGAGGCTCCGAAGGCCCTGCGGGCCCAGCCACCGCGCCCCTTGAGACCGTGTTAAGGAAACAGTGATGTGCCGCTTCCTCTGTGTTCCTGTCCCTGTCGGGGCAGACTCAGGCCCCTTCAACGGGGTGAGATGTTCGGGTTTCCCAGGCAGGAAAATACTGAATGCATCTGACTTTTGTACCTCAGGAGGAAACTGTGTTGAGCAGACTTTTGCCTCATGTGTAGTAGGGGTCGGGACCCCACTAGAGACTCTTAGGAATTCTACCCCATTCCAATATATACCAAAGGATATAACCTGTGATGGTTGATAGGCCTGGGTCCGGTAGTCGCTAAGAAAGACGGCACTATGTTGTCTGTTAAGGTAGCAGGAGTAGCCTCTTTTGGAGAATGTGTTTATTTTCCAGGATGCCCGAGAAATTGTCTGTCGTTACAAAGTGAATGATAATTGAACTGCTCAAAGGAGAATTCCTCCGCATCCTATGGAAATGGCCATGTACGGCTTGCCCCGGTCGGTTTTATTATGTGGAATAACAGCATCTCTTATGTACCCACGAACAGCCCTGGAGCCCGTGTGCCCTCGGTGCCTGACTCATGTCACCCAGAAGCCCGTTCCCACGGAGGCGCCGGGAGCTCACTACATGAGAACTGCGATGGGGAATCCATCTGTCCAGCCAGGCTGAATATATCTCTGTGACTGTATTTGTCACTCCAGTGAGGGCAGGGAACTAGGGCGGGTCAGGGAACGTGGAGCCGCCATTGATTACCTGTTACTCAGGCACAGTCAGGGGTGTGATGATTTTAAGGGTAGGAGCCGCTTCAGTCTAACTGATAACTCTGAACTCACAGAGCATAAGTTACAGAAAGTCAAAGGTGCTCTTTCCCATGTTAAACAAGGGGAAGGCTTCTTTACTAAGGAGCTCGCCGCCCGCCCTCCTGGCTGCCCAGCTGGGCTGGGATAAAGGCAGCCTGCCTGGTCTTTTTACTTTTCAGAGTCATTTGTCTGATTTCGTGTAGTTGTCAGCAATGTCTGCCTCTCTTTTCCAGCCCCTGCCGGTTTGTCTGCCCCAAGACGGACAGGCGCTGTGTGGCAGAAGCAAAGATTTTAGCACTACAGCAACAGGACAGATTTAAGACTAAGATTTAGCAGAGTATAAGGTTGATAGATATCAACTAATTTACCTAATCAGAGGGCACTTATAATTTCCAAAGATTGAGCACCTGGGTTAATCTGAAATATAATGATATTACTTATAAAATTGTAGAGCACATATACTTATGTAAGCAGGGATTTAAGGTTTTTTTTCCTTAGGCTTCTTTCTCCTAGGCCTTTGCACCCTACAGTCCCCGTGATCCTGGGCTGAAGCAGTTAATTAAGGAGGTGGCGCAGCTGTGAACAATGGCTTAAGATATCGCCTCATCAAGACTAAGATGCAAGGCCGGGCAGGCCTAACAGTGAGTCAAGATATCACCTATCAAGACATCCCCAGGTGACCTAATAATCAAATAGACATGAGACAGATTAGCACGAGAAAATGGCCAAATTTAATACATACTTGGGTACGGGACCCCTGCATACCTGTGAGAGTCAGAGAGCCCATACTCAGGAGTAGCTTGGAGATAAAAAGGGAACATCTGGAGCCAGAGAAGAGGTAAGTTGCCTTGGGGCTTCAAAAGATCATTGCAGGATGGTAAGAGCAGATCTTCAGTAAACATGTCAAAAGAAGTTATCCTCTCTCAAGGGCAAGGCCTCCAACTCAAATTCTTGTAGGTAGTTTAGGTGGGAGGCAGAGCCTTACCTATTTGTCTCAAGACAGTGAAGATGCTGTCAAAAGCCCAGACATTGGCCCATAAGGTGTTTATTGAGGAGGCCGCCAACCAAGAAGACAGGGAGCCTACGAGCATCCAAAACCTGTCTAATGGAGTAGCCTCAGAGATAGGGTTCTATGCGGCAAACTGAGGCCGGAACGGAACGCAGCTATGTGCAGTCCTGGAAGTCATTCTTTTGATCTTGGTCCCCTGGGGATGTCTTGATAAGGTGATATCTTGACTCACTGTTAGGCCTGCCCGGCCTTGCATCTTGGTCTTGACAAGATGATATCTTAAGCCATTGTTCACAGCTGTGCCGCCTCGGTAATTGCTTCAGTCCAGGATCAAGGGGGTATCAGAAATACAAAGCGAGTGCCCCCCAAATCAGCGATATTTGAGAATTTACACACCATCTCAATGTGGAAAGGGAGGGAGAGAGAGGCCACTTATGGGAGAAAAAATAATCTTTTGTGTGAAAGAGAAATGAGCCCTTAGGGACAGGTTATTTGAGGGACAATGTCTGTCTTGGGTGTGCTGCTGACTGCTAGTCTCGTCTCCTGGGATGAGAGTCAATCTTCCCTGGGCAATGAAACTCCTAGGGAGGCTATTTATGACAAGTGAGTTATTTATTTTATTTTATTTTATTTTTTTGAGGATCTGTTTTTAGGCAGATAAGGGAAGTTCAGAGAAAGCCTCGCCCACATTTGTTGATTCTCAAATGTTTTGTCTCAAAATAATCTATGTTAGCACCCACTCTCCAAGCGCCCTTCTCCCTAACACAGAGGAACCACTAGCCACCCAAATAAACAAAAGTTGAGGGAGTTCATTACCACTGGACCTGTACTACAAGAAACGATAAGTGGAGGTTCAGGGTGAAATGAAACAAAGTTAAACAGTAACTCTAAGGTATGAAGACATTAAGACCTGCCAGTAAAGGTAATGCATGGGCAAAGGTAAAAGCTGGTATCATTTTCATTTTAAAAAATGGTTTTAGAAAGAGAGAAAGGGGGAGAGAGAGAGAGAGAGAGAGAGAGAGAGAGAAACCTTAGTTTGCTGTTCCACTTTATTGGTGCATCATTGGTTGGTTCTTGTGTGTGCCCTGACCAGGATCAAACCCACAACCTTGGTGCTTTGGGATGATGCTTTACCCAATCAGGGCTGCTTTTTAATCTTTTTGAGGGATGCCCTAAGGCTAGTTGGAGTGCTCTTTTGTGTCACTCTTTCAATTTGATATAAGGTTCCAATAGGACACTTAGTTAGGATTAGAGCTCTCTAAAACATAGTTCAAATGTAAGAGTTTTTTCCAAATGAAAAGACCCCTCTGGCCATTGAAGAGTAGGACCTTCAAAGGCATTTTCATTCCAATGGAGACTCCATCTAATAAGCCTTTTCACGGAAAGACCAAGGGGTAATTTTCCTGGTTTAGAATACATTTTTACCATGGGTGCGAGAGCATCCCCGAAGTGGGTAGTGGATATAGCCCCCATGAGCTAAAGGCTGTAACCACAGAGCCAGGCCAAAGTCCTATCCTGTTTCTAAGGTTCTGAGTTAGTTGCCTTTCAGAGTCAACAGAGAAAAACTGCAAGGCATGAAGCCCAAGCATGTACAGAGGAGAGAAATCTGACCTCCAGCTGCATCCCAAACCAAAGCCTCCCCCTCCCCTCATGGAACCAAAGTGTAATGAAGTAGAAACTTCATTTTTAAATTTTTTTAAAATATATCTTTATTGACTTCAGAGAGAGGAAAGGAGAGGGAGAGACCTAGATAGAAACATCGATGATGAGAGAGTCATTGATCGGCTGCCTCCCGCACGCCCCTGACTGGGGATCAAGCCTGCAACCCGGGCATGTGCCCTGACCGGGAATCGAACCCCAGTCGCCTGGATCCTAGGTTGACGCTCAACCGCTGAGCCATACCCAGCCAGGAGAAACTTCATTTTTAAATATGATCTTTTCTCCTTTCCTTTTGGCTCACGCTGGCCTCATCCAGCGCCTGACTCACTGGCCTCCTTCTCCCGGGCACCAGCACTCCTTAATGATCAAGCCCTTATTGTCAGCATCCAAGAACCTAGAACAAAACAAGGGCTTAGGTCAGACTAGAGATAACATCAAGGCCTAGGTTGTGTTTTAGCTCCAGGGCTGGAAAAGCAATGGAAGGACACCGTGGCTGACATCAGGGCCAGATGCACTGACCAGCTACCCCCCTGCCCTAGCACCAAGCAATCAGTAGAGACAACGACCTTGCCAGTGACCCTGACTCCTTTAGTCACCACGATGAGTGATTTTCCCCTGTATAATCCATGCCCTGGAAGCCATCGGCGAGCCAGGTCTTCGAGCATTTGCTCATCTGTCTCCAGGCAGGGCCACTTCCTGAAATAGGCCCTTTCTTTCTTTGCTGCAAAAGCCCATTCCCTGCGGGGCTCTGAAACGCACACGCAAACGCACTCCTTTAGTTCGCTACCAAAAGGACCAGAGCATGGCCGGAACCCTTTCAGAAGTAAAGGGTCAATTTTCCAGGAAGATCCGGTGCTGAAGCCCCTTTCCTTAATGACCAAGTTCCAAAGTTCTGCAAGCAGCCCTGGCTGGTATGGTCCAGTTGGTTGGGTGTCCTCCGGTGGGCTGGAAGGTTGCTGGTTCAGCTCTGACCAGGGCACATGCCTGGGCCCCAGTAGGGGGCCTGCCAGAGGCAGCTTATCAAAGTTTCACTCTCACATCAACGTTTCTATCTCTCTCCCTCCCTCTCTCTAAAAATTAATAAAATCTTAAAAAAAACACAGTTTTGCAATCAAAGCCTGCAGAAGCACATACCAGCCTCTTCCCCCTAACCCCAAACCTCAGTCTTTGCCATTAAAAACTGTTTATTAAAAGCCACTGGGGGGGTTGGGTTTTAAGCTATAGCTTCTCATTCTTCTTGTTTGGCAACTTGCAAATCAAATGGCTTCGCCCTGGCTGTCGCTCAGTTGGTTGCAGCATCATACCTAGTACACTGAGCTGTCACTGGTTTGATTCCTGGTCAGGGCACATACTCAGGGTTGATCCCAGGTTGTAGTGTGAATGGGAGGCGACCGATGGATGTTTCTCTCTCCCTCTCCCTTCCTCTCTTTATAAAATTTTTTAAAAAAGATTACCAGGACCTGGGGGGAGGAAGGATGGAGAGGGATGTTTTTAACGGGTACAAAGTTTCTATTTGGGATGATGAAATATTTCTGGAAGTGGTGGTGGTGGGTTGCCCAACATTGTGACTAAATTTTATGTTGTGTATATTTTTATTATAGTAATGTTGTGCATATTTATGTGGTGTATATAATAATAATAAATATTAAGAACAAGTAAAAAAAAGAGAAACAGAATTTGTAAAAGGGGAATTTGAGCGAGGTCATGTAAAGGCATTGTAAGGGCTTTGGCTTTAGTCTGTTTGAGCAGGAAATCCGTAGATCAGGGTATTCTGACAAACTCTGTGTATTGACAAAACCCAAATGAGGCTCCCACCAGGTGCTAAGGTGAGTTCAGTGACCAAAACAAAGGTCACCTATGGGCGTCCTTTACCCAGCTCTGTGGGAGGAGAGCCGAGGCTGTCCCTGGGCCTGCAGGGAAGGGGCGAGGTGACATTCTGCATAACGGTGACTTAAACAGATCGCAAGGCGCGGTGCTAGGGCAGCTGCCCGGGTTTGGCGGGGAGAATAAAGCTCGGGGCCTGGCCGGGGGGCGGGGCCAGATGCTGGCGGAGTGGGCGGGGCCGGCGCGGGCGGGCCCCGCGGGCGCGGTGGAAAGGGCTGCGCCCCAGCGCGGGCTCGGGACTGGACCCAGCCGCCGGGATGGAGTGGGACCCGCTGAGAGCGCTGGGCGCCGTCACCGCCGCGAGCCTGCTGCTGTGGGCGGCCTGGGCGGTGGGCTGCACGGTCTACGTGTACCTGCTGCCCCAGGTGCGCCGCGGTGCCCCTTGGCTCAGGGCGCACGGAGCCTGGGCAGGTAAGAGGCAAGGGCTCTGTGCCAAGCGGGTAGCGATGGGCATCGCAGGCACGAGGACAGACGACAGGCGAGGGCCCCCAATCACGGCAGAAAGCCCCCAATCAAGGGAGTTCTGGAAGCAAGAGAAGTGAAGGCTGGGTCAACCAGGACAAGGGAGGCGCCGAGTCCCCGCAGCTGCCCAGGTGAGGGGAGCAGGTGTCAGACCCCGCAGGTGAGGCATGAGGGGCCCGTGCTGTGTGCGCGTGGGTCTCAGCGGCAGGGGCTGAGGGGGGGCTGCGGCAGAGTGTCAGGCCACCCCTCCTGCTTGTCCTTCTTCTCTCCTCTCCAGTGGTGACAGGAGCCACCAGTGGCATCGGCAGGGCCTATGCACATGAGGTGAGCCGGGGCCTGGAGCCCGTGGGTGGCGGGGGCTTCCCCGGTCTGTTTGCCTGTTGTCAGCTGCGCCTACTAGACGGGGAATCGCATAGCTCGTCTGGTTCCCTCAGACACCCTCTCCCTCAGGAAGCCTTCCCTCTGCTCCCCAGCCTGGGTTCACGCCTTTACACTGGGCTTCTACAGGCTCTTGACATTCCCCCATCGCCGCCCTGCTTCATTCATCCAAAGCATATTTATCGACCACCTCTATTGCCAGACGTCTTCCAGGTGCTGGGGGAAAGCAGTGAACAAAACAGATTTTCAAACTTGCCCTCGTGGAGCTTACGTTCACTAGAGTGAGGGGAGACAGGTGTAAAAAAAAGATAAATAAATAAAAGGTAGTGGGTCAACTGGCTGTAAGGGTTAAAGAGAAAATTAAATCACAAAAAGAAGAACAAGGAGCCCTGAGGATGTGCAGGGCTCCAATTTTTATGTAGGGTGATCGAGAGGTGTCACTGAGAAGGCAACGTTGAGAAAAGACCTGATGGAGGTGAGGGTCACATGGATAATTGAGACATGACTTCCAGGGAGAAGAAATAGCTCATGCAAAGGTTCTGGAGTAAAGGAGCATTGTTACTGAACCAAAGAGGACCCACCCACTTGACTAAACTTTAAACACCAAACTGTGTGGTGGAAAAATTAAATCAGTTTATTAGCAGGGCACCAAGCCAGGAGAATGGTGAGCTATCACTCAATATCCAAACTCCCTGATGGTTTTTCATCAGGGTTTTTAAAAGCAAAGATTGAGGGGTAGGGGTAGGGCTTAGGAGTCAGGGGCAAAGCCGATTGGTTAGTTTTTGTGCAAGCTTCAGCGGTTTTCCTTTGTCTCATTAATTCAGTTCCTGAGGGCCTTTTGTCTGGTGCTTTCATCACTGTGGTTGATAGACCTAACTGGGTTGAAGAACCAAGATTCTGCAAGATATCTCAGAATTGTGTGTCAGCGTGGTTACCATTAAAGCAAAAGGCAGAAACTAACTCCCATCTTGTGACCATTGTTATGGTTTAAGCTATCATTGTTTTGGGCTTAACTAGCTGTATTATCTGTTATCTCACGCAAAGTGTACTTCTAAGCATTTTTCCTGGAAGTTGATTTACAGGCAGGCCCCTGGGACATGACTAACATAACCTTATTAATCTTTGACTGGAAGCTACATGACAACCAAAGCACTTGAATCATTTAGTTAAAGCCTATGCCAGTATCTCTAAACTCTGTGATCCACATACCTAAATGTGTTTACTGTGGACTGTTGTTTTCAGCATTGCTTGTTGGAGGAGCAGGAAGGCGGCCACTGTGATTGTATCAGAGGGAGAGGGAGAGGGGAGCAGATGAGGAGAGATGCAATTTCAGGGCAGATCATGGAGAATCTCGTGGGTTATTCTGAGGATTTTAATACTTACTGAGATGAGATCCTGGGAGGGTTCTGAGCAGAACAGGAATATTATACTGCAGGAAGTGAGGGTGGAAGCAGGGACATCCGCTGAGAGGCTGTTGCGAAAACCAAGCAAGAGATGCTGGCAACTTAGACCAGGGTGATAACACTGGAGGTGAGAAGTACTAGGATTCGGAATTGATTTTGCTGGTAGAGCAGATAACGCTAAGGAAGGTTCCTCTATACCTCGGTTGCTGAGAGGTTTTTGTTGTTGTGTTATTGTTGTGTGGGTTTTTTTAATCATGAATGGAGGTTGAGTTTTGTCAAATGATTTTTCTGGTCTTATTGAGACGATCCTGTGGTTTTTCTTCTTTAGTCTGTTTATATGGTAAATTACATTGATTGATTTTTCAAAGGTTGAACCAACCCTGAATTCTTGATATAAACCCCACTTGGTCATTATATATATATATATATATATATATATATATATATATATATATATATAAATATATTGCTGGGTTTGATTTACCAGTATGTTGTTGTTGAGGGTCTTTGTATCCAAGTTTATGAGAGATATTGGTTTGTAGTGTTTTTTTTCTTGTAATATCTTTGGGTTTTGGTACGAGAGTAATGCTGGCCTCATAAAATAAATTACTACAAGATTTTTTACCAGAGCACCTCAAAGAATGGAGCTGCAGTTACTGAGGTGGGGTTGAACTGAGGGAGGAACAGGTTGCTGGGAGACAGACAGGAGTTTAGTTTGGGCCATTTTAAGTTTGAGATACCAATCAGGCGTCCAGGTTGAGAAGTATGCAGTTGGGGGGGTGTTCTGGAGTACAGAGGGAATGTCCACGTGGAGATAAACATTTCAGCATCATCAACATCTCAATGCCGTTTATTTATTTATTTATTTTAGAGAGAGAAAGGGAGAGAGCGAGAAAGGGGGGGGAGAGAAACATGGATGTGAAAGAGAAACATTGGTCAGCTGCCTCCCATACACACTCCAACCGGGGATCGAACGCACAATCTGAGTATGTGCCCTGACTGGGAACCCACCACCTTTTGGTGTGTGGGATGACACTCCAACCAACTGAGCCACATCAGCCAGGGCTCAAGGCAGGTTCTGAGCAGCAGAGGGAGGGGCAGGTTTGTGCCTTAGAAACAGCCCCCAGGTGGGTGGAGGGGTGAGACTGAGTCTGTCACGGGCACCTGTGTCCCCAGCACCACCCAGCAAAGATCAGGTGCCAGTAAACACATTTCGAATAAATGTATGAATGAAGAAAGGAGCGAACACTTGAATGATTGAATTTTTTTAAAAAAATACGTTTTGCCCAGCGGGGTGTAGCTCAGCAGTTGAGCAGTGACCTAGGATCCAGGAGATTGGGGTTCGATTCCCGGTCAGGGCACAGGCCCGGGTTGCAGGCTAGGCAGCCGATCAATGACTCTCTCATCATTGATGTATCTATCTCTCTCTCTCCCGCTCCTTTCCTCTCTCTGAAATCAATAAAGATATGTTTTTAAAAAAACCACATTTTTATTGATTTTTTAAAGAGAGAGGAAGGGAGAGGAAGAGAGAGAGATACAGAAACATCCATCCGCTGCCTCCTGCTGGGAGCCGGGCCAGCAGCCCGTGCATGTGCCCTGACCGGGAATCGAGCTGGTAACCTACTGGTGCATGGGGTCGACGCTCAGCCGCTGAGCAACACCAGCCCGGCGAATGATTCACTTTTTATATCACCGAGAACAAAAGCCAAAGTCCTTACGGGGGGCATTTGAGGCCCTGTCTGGTTCCTTGCCCAACTCATGAGCTGCTCCACAACTGGTCGCTTCGCTCAGTGCTGGCGGCCCGGTGCCTCCCTCCAGGCTGCCACCTTTGTGCGGGGCCTTTGCACTTGCTGTTCCTTCTGCCCGGAATGCTCTTTCCCCAGAAGGCATGTTCCTGAGAGCAGCCTTCGTTTTTCTCCTTCGTTCACCTCGGCAGCCAGCGCGCAGCACATATCCGTGGAATTAATGAGTAAGCAAATTAAATTCCCCGCAGCTCTCCCGGAGAGGCCTCAACATCGTCCTCATCAGCCGAAACCTGAGCAAGCTGGAGCATGAGGCAAAGGAGATAGGTGACAGCCCCCCCCTCCGGAGGCTGGGCAAGCTGGGGATAGGGGCTGGGCTAGGTTGGGGCGAGGGCTGCAGCCTCCCCTGGGACTGGGCTGGACCTGGGCCTGGTGAGGGGGGGGGGTCGGGGGGGGCGGAGGGGGGGCTTCCTCCGGGGAAGGGAGGATGGGGCTGAACGCGGACGGGGTGGCCGAGCTGGGGCTGGTTCCAGCTCAGGCCTGGCTCCCGATGCCACTGTCCCCAGAGCGGCTCCATGGCAGGCTCACTCGAATCATCCAGGCTGACTTCACCGGGGGCTTGGAGATCTACGAGGCCATTAAGACCGGACTGAAGGACCTGGAGATTGGAGTCCTGGGTATGTCCCCAAGCTTGCTTGGAGCAGCCGCGCCCTCAAGTGCCCCCACGCTCACCCTGACCCGAAGCCCTCTGTGGCCGCCCTCCCTCTGCCCCAGTCGGTCTCTCTGGGACTGTTGGAGGGACAGAGACATCTCATTTCCTCTCGCTCAGTGAACAACGTGGGCATGTTATATGCTAATGTCATGATGAAGCTGCTGGACTGTGAGAACTTCGAGAAAGTGAGTGAAACCCACTAGTGCCCTCTCGGCACCTCTTGCTCCCACTACTGCCCTCTGTGGGAAAACTCACGCAGCTCCTGGCTTTGTTGGAAGAAGGCACTCTATTGCCTCCTGTTGGAAAACTGTTTTCAAAGCTGCGAGTCTGATGTCTAGGCCGTGGAGCAGGTCCCGTGATGGGGCGCCTTCTGCACTGCCAGCCAGTACAACTGTTCAACCTGTCTGGTTCTGCCCTTTTCTGTTCTCTGGTGCTAACTTTAGGGGGGGGGGGGAGACCTACATGGGAAAACCAGTGCCTGCCATTTAGAGTCTGTGGTTTTTATTTTTTTTTAAATATACCTTTATTGATTTCAGAGAGAGGAAAGGAGAGAGAGAGAAACATCAATGATGAGAGAGTCATTCATTGAGCCCACAACCCGGGCATGTTCCCTGACAGGGAATCGAACCCTGATCACCTGGATCCTAGGTCGACGCTCAACTGCTGAGCCATGCCCAGCCGGGCTAGAGTCTGTGATTTTTAAATTTTTATTTGGGATCATTCTTGAACCCATGGCTTCTTTTTTCTTAATCACCTGTAGATATATCCCCATACTTCCGATGGGAGTCACATGGTCTCTTGTACCTCAGTTTCAGGTGCCTGCCTCTTTTGTTAAATGAAATATTATCTATAGGGTTTTTAAAAAATCAAAGTTATAAAAGTCACATAGTTCTACAAGAGTTGTTTAAGATACCTGATACTTTTTTTCTCTCCAAAAATTGCACCCAGGAAAAGCAGAGCTGTAGCTGATGTGAGCGTGTTGTTTGGGCATTAGCAGTAGTGCCCTCCCCACAGGCCCAGTGGGCGTCGTGCAGCCCCGAGAAAAGGATGGTCAGATATATATTTATAGTGTACCTTTTGATGTCTCAGGGTCAGCCATTATTTAGGGACCGCCCACAGTGGAAGATGAGGAATAGTTCCAGTTCACAGACACCTGTGTCCACACCACACACATCCTCCCAGGTTCTAGTCCCCAGCTGATATTTCACAGATGTGGCTACAGAGCCACGTTACTGTGCATATGAGAACGCTGTCCACAGCTGAGCCATGTAGTAGACTAGGATGAGTTTTCCTTTCTTTTTTTATATTTTATTGATTTCAGAGAGAGGAAGGGAGAGAGAGAGAAACATCAGTGATGAGAGTCATTGATCGGCTGCCTCCTGCACGCCCCCTACCGGGGATTGAGCCTGCAACCCAGGCATGTGCCCTGACCGGGAATCAAACCGAGGTCTCCTGGATCCTAGGTCAGTGCTCAACCACCGAGCCATGCTGTTCCTTTCTTGGACAACTTTATTCTCCCTGGAGTGAGTCATTTTTGTCTTGATTTTGCACTTCCTTGAGTTTCCATGTACTTATCGCTACTTCAACTCCAAACTACAATCCAAAAATATGAAAGAAGTTCAAGCCATTTCATCTTCTTGCTGAACTTGTTACCCTCTTTTCCACAAATCCTGGGACCTCCCTTAATCTTTCTCCTAAGAAGCCCCCGTTTTCTCTATCATGTCATAGCATTGTTTGGTTTACTCCTTCATTTTGTTGAAACATATCCTTTAGTAGCTGCCTGATAAAGAATGCATGGATGGGTCCTGGCCAGTGTGGCTCAGTAGGTTGGAGCATTGTCTGGTACAATGAAAGGTTGAGGGTTCGATTCCTGGTCAGGGCACCTAGTACGTAGGTTGCAGGTTCGGTCCCTGGTTGGGGCGTGTATGAGAGGCAGCTGATCCAATGTTTCTCTCTCACATTGATGTTTCTTTTTCTTTTTCTCTCTCTTTCCCTTTCTCTCTCTCTCAATCAGTAAACATCTTCAGGTGAGAATTAAAAAAAAAAGAATACATAGATGGTAAAATTTCCAGCTTTGTTTTCTATCAGTTATGTGACTTTAGATAAATGACTTCATTTCTCTGGGCCTCAGTTTCATATCTATAAAATGAGAATAAATACTTTTCCTGGCCTCACAGGGCTGTTATCACAATGGGATGAAGTAACACACATATATCTAGGTTGTGTGTTCCATAAGTGTTAGCCTTTACTATCAGACAGACAAAACAGAAGATCGGATGGCTTTTAAATGTTAAATATTATTATTTCAAAGTTATGCATATGCTTATTTTATCAAATTTAAAGAGAGGCTAGCTGCATATTCTGCCTCTAGTATTAGAGGAGGTTGTTGTTTGAGACTGACTCTGCAAATGAGAATGGAAAAAAAAAATTTTTTTTTTAAATATTTTTGAAATAGTTGTTCGAGGGCATTATACAACCCCTAAAGAAAGGAGGAATTGTAGCACCAAGATTTGAGGGAAGGGAGAATCCAAACAGGAAAATTTGACATTTGGAGCAACATTTCCCTTCAAGTGGCTGAGAGACATTGATTTGCAGTTCCACTTATTTGTGCATTCATTAGTTGCTTCTTGTATGTGCCCCCACTGGAGATCAAACTGGCAACCTTGGTGCACCAAGAGGTTGCCGGTTCGATTCCTGATCAGGGCACATGCGTGGGTTTCGGGCTCGAGTTGTGGGCTCGATCCCATGTGTGGGGCGTGAAGGAGGCAGCCGATCAATGACTCTCTCATCATTGATGTTTCTACCTCTCTTCCTTTCTCTTCCTCTCTCTGAAATCAATAAAGACATATTTAAAATAAATAAATAAAAATATAATAAAATGTGGTAGGTATTTTTCCTGTATGCATATGAAAGCATGTATGTGTCGGTTTTGTCCGGATGTCAGGCAGCCTGTTCGGTGCTGTACCTTTTACAAGTAGCCATGTATCTTGGAAATTATTCCAATCAGAAGAAATAGCTGACCCATGCTTTTGACTTGCTGCACAGTGATGCATCTGGGCTACACTGTGTTTATTTAGCCACATTCCACCAGTGACCAACGTTGGGGAGGTCTCCTATTACATGCGACTACAGTGTTGCAACCAATATCTCTGGACATAACTCATTTCCCACATGTGTGAGTATCTTGGGAAGGAATAAATATCCAGAAGTGGAGTTGATGGGTCAAAGGGTGGGTGCATTTTAAATTCTAGTAGCTCTCTTCTACTTAAAAGAGAGAAAAACAAATGTGTTCCATCTTAAAAGAAAAGTAAGCTAGGAAATAAAAGGTGGGACTTGAGGCAGGGTTGGTGAAGGGAGGGACTGATGGTTCTGTTTTCTTCCCAGCGACTCTCGGATGTTATAAATTGCAACATCATGTCTGTGGCCCAGGTGAGACTGGGCTAGGGGGAGCTAAGTCCACTCTGGGTGATCCCCAGACACCCCTGCCTCTGGGCCTGTCCGGTGGAGAAGGTGCTAGGGGAATACTCCCCAAGGGAAGGTAGGGGGTGGGAGTGAACTTGAGGATGGGGCAGGTGAAAGGGTTGGAAAGGGAAAACGAGGCCCTTCCCGCTCTTCTCTACAGATGACAGCAATTGTGCTGCCCCAGATGGTCTCCAGGTAAGAGGCAGCCTTTTTCTCTCCCACTCCGGGTCCTCCCCCATCCAACCTCCAGGCTTTTTCCCTTTCCCAGTTGTCCCACCTACGTTTCCAGCTCTTCCCTGTCCCTCTGACATTTCTCAGATTAGGACATGGCTCAGGGGTGGAGGGGTGGGAATCACCTGGATCCTCTCCTCCCCGCCTTTCAGCTAATGCTTCCCTCTCCAGGAGCAAAGGCATCATCATCAACATCTCTTCAGTTTCTGACAGTAGGCCCTACCCATTTTTAGCAGCGTACGCAGCTTCTAAGGTACCCAGACCCCACAGACTGGGGCGAGGGCTTGTCTTGCCTGGGATTCCTGCCATAGCCCCGAATGCATGTGTGTGAGAGAGAGAGACAGAGAGGCAGAGAGACAGACAGACAGGGGCATTGGGACACAATCCAGCAGTTTTTTAAAAAAAAAAAAGAGAGAAATGGGCCCCGCGCACGCCCAGGCCCTTTGCATCTGCGTCCTTGGGCCCAGGCCCAGGGCCTCGGCGGTGCACGAGGCAAGATGCTGAGGCACAGCTTGGAAAACCCGACGCTCAAACCAGACAACTGCAAAATGCTGTCACAATTGTGGAGAAGCATTTGGGACAGCTGTGCCAAATATTTGCTGCTTGTGTGCGGAAAGCTGCCAGACTGCGAGACAAAGCAGACCTCCCGGCGAATGAAATAAACGTGCACGCCTCCACAGGGACCCCGAATTTTAAAGCAGGGCCTGCAAAACGTCGCTGATGAGTTTGCCACACTTCAGGGTTATCGACAGGCAGAGGCTGAAAGACCTGAAGCCAAAGTAGTTGACCCATTGAAAGCTTATGGAACTATTGTAAAAATGAAACGAGATGACCTCAACGCAACATTAACAGCCGGGAATCGAGAAGCTAAACAGTTAACTCCGTGAGAAAGAACCCGGCAGCCAAACCCATCTGACCGACGTGTCAGTTCGCGGGCAGAAGCCGAATTGCAGACGGCTGCCGTGGATGCCACCCGAAGGGCTCGTCGGCTAGAGGAAACCACTGACAGTTTTGAAGAGCAGAAAATAAAGGATATACGACCATATTTTCAGAATTTGTCACCATTGGAATGCTAGTGCATGGCAGAGCTTCAGGAGTCGTCACTGCCGCCTGCCGGAGCATACAAAAGGCTGACCACGACGACCACCTGGAGGCTCTCCCAGCCTCTCCGCACGGCCACATTGCTCATCTCGCCTCGATGCTGCGAGAGCAAGCTCAGTCGCCTCTTCAGAGTTACTGTCAGCTAAGTGTGTGCCGGGAACAGGTCCACCTGTCGACTAAGAGAGGGTCAGCAAGCAGATGATGATGATGATGATGATGACGAAGGCAATTTTTTTAAACTTCACATTTCCATTTTTATCTTAAATGACTTGGAATCCAGAATTACTAAACTGTAAAGCTTTATACTGGCTTGATACATTAAACTTCAAAATGAAACCCTACTGGAAATGGAAAATAAAGGAAATTTAATGCTAACTAAATAAATAAATTAATTAAATAAATAAAATAAGAAAAGAGAAACGGAGGCTAGGGCAGGAGAGCGCAGTGAGGTGGGGAGATCGGAGCCCGGCCCTGGGGAGAGCGCGTGTGTGGGAATCGAGGGAGTGCTTAGAGCTGGAAGCCTTCGGGGGTTGCGGTGAGGACTTGGGGCGGGGGCTTGGGAGCCTTCGGGGGTTCTAGGAGCAGGCTCGGTGCTGGGGCAGGGCAAGCGGGGGCTGGGGGGGCTGCACACAGGCTCCCGAGCCTGAGGCCCTCCCTCTCCTTCCTCCACAGGCCTTTGTGCGAAGCTTCTCGCAGGCGCTGAGCGCAGAGTACCTCTCCCACGGGGTCACCGTGCAGGTGCCTGGGGGGGGGGGGCACGGATAGGACGGGGGACTGGGGGGCTCCTGGGGACCTGACCCGAGCGCAGCTCCGAAGGCCAGGGGCTGGGGGGAGGAGCTTAGAGACAGTGGGGCTCACGGGGGGGGGGGGGGCGAGGCAGGGATGTCCGACAGGACCCCGACTCTGAAGGCCTCGCAGGGGGCGTGGCCTGGAGGCGCGGGGGGGGGGGGGCGTGGCCTGGAGGCGCGGGGGGGGCAGAGGGCGTGGCCTGGAGGCGCGAGCAGCAAGTGGGTGGGACTCAGATCCTCAGAGGTCCTAGGAGCTTAAGCTGGGGCGAGAGGGGAGTTCTTCTCCTTACCCCCCTCCTTCCTGCAGACCGTGAGCCCCTTCTTGGTGGAATCAAACATGACTGATAACATAAAATACCGGTCCATGGTACTGAATGCCCAGGACTTCGCTCGGCAGGCGTTGGACACCCTTGGCCTCGCCTCCCAAACCGCTGGGTGCTTCACACACGCTGTGCAGGTACGTTCGTGGGGCACCTATGAGCCAGAGCCGGAAGGGACGCCCCCTGGCCCAAGGCCACTAGTCCTCCCTCTGAAGGGAGATGTCCAGGGGCGGGGAGGGCCCCCACCTTGGGCTGGGGAGACAGAAGAGGAGATGGGGAGGGGACCCACGTGTGGGGTGTATCCTGATTCCTGGTACCTCTTCTTCCCAGGGTGCCCTGGTGGCTCTCTTCCTGCCCAAGTGGCTTTGTGTCAGTCGCTGGGGACCAAAGTTTTTATTTCTGCTGAGCAATATCGCAAAGACAGAGCCCTCTGACAAAAAGCCTTGAAAAGGTGTGGCTACTTGCCTGCCGGACCCCCCCCCCCCCAATCCTGGGCCAGGGCTGTTGACGTTAGCAAAGATGCCCCATACCTGAGAATAAATGACAAGCAGACCCATGGAACAGAACTGGACATCTGAACATCTGGATATTTGGTGACAACTGTGTCATCTCAAACTCCTGACAGAAAGATGGCATTTTAAATATGTACACTGAGACAACTAGACAGCTATTGGGGGAATATATATGTAAATGTACATAGACTAGGAGGATACGTGAATGAAAATTCCTTTCCATTCTGGGGTGAGAGAATCTTCCTAATACAGAAGGTGAAAAGCAACAACAGAATCATATAGAACCCTAGGTAGTGATATGTGGGACTTACTTTTAAGGAAGATGTACCGATGACCACAACTTACTTTGAAATGCATTGAAAACCCATTTGATGGCCCGGCCAGCATGACTCAGTGGCTAAGCATCGGCCTATGATCCAGAAGATCTCAGTTTGATTCCTGGTCACAGCACAAGCCCGGGTTGCAGGCTCCATCCCATTGGGAGTCGTGCAGGAGGCAGCTGATCAATGATTCTCTCTCACTGGTCTTTCTCTCCCTCTCTCTGAAATCAATAAAGATATATTTTTAAAAATAATATTAATTAAAATGATTCTGAAGTAGCATTTCTCACCTATAAAATTGGCACAAATGCATAAGCCAGAAAACAGCTCTCATGCATTGCTGGTAGGCATGCAAAGTGGTACAGCCTCCAAGGGGAGAAATTTGATAATAGCCGATTAACAAAGCAATTTAAGCTCTCAGACCTAGCAACAGCCCCTTCCAGGAATATACCTTAAAGGCCCACTTCCATGCTCAAACAATCAGGGCTGAGAAGACCTCACCTTGGGGTGAAATTTGCTACCTGCAGAGAGCAGAAGGGAAGCCCGCATCTCTGGAACAGGTGGGGCAATTTTCTCTTGAAGGTTTTTAAACCCATAGAAGTTATAAGACTAGTATCTGTATACCCATCATCTGGATTCCCTGCACATTAATCATTGCTTAATTTGCTCTTATATCTTTCCATGTTTATGTGATGGTGACAAATGGACCATTTGAAAGTAAGTTAAGACATTGTGATCCTTTTTCCCTAAAGGCTTTAGCAGGTAATTCCTAGGAAGAAAGGCACCCAAATAACAACAATGCAGAGATGGAATTGAGGAAATTTATCATTGACATGTACTATTTTTAATACACAATCCATATACAAAAATTTTCCAGTTGTCACAGTAATGTCTTTTTTAGCAATGTGTTTTCCTGTTTGGGTTTCAATCCAGAAGCACCTATTGCATTTTTATTTACTTTTTTATTTTTATTTTTGTTCATCTTCACCTGAGCTGATTTTTTCTTTGGTTTTTAGAGAGAGTGGAAGGGAGGGAGTGGAGGGGGGAGAGAGAGAAACATTGATGTTCTTCTGTTGGTTCTCTCCCGCACGTGCCCCGGAATCAGAGACCTTGGGGGGGGGGGCACGCTCTAACCACTGAGCCACACTGGCCAGGGCCACACCTATTGCATTTAGTTGTCATGGTTTTTTAGTCTTCTGATCCTTGTCTTTTCTTTGTGCTCCATGACATTGACAGTTTTGAGGCAGAAATATTTTGCACTTGAAATACACTGAGTTCTCTGGAGCAAGAGATTTATTCTAGGAATAAGACCTTACACAATTGCCTATAGGATCTATGGTGACGTCTCCTTCAATTCCTGATACTGGTAATTTGCTTTCTCTTTTATTTCTTCATTGGCTTTGATAGGAATTTGTTGATTACATTACTATTTTAAATAACTTTTGGGTTGTTGATTTTTATATTGTATGTTTGTTTTCTGTTTCATTGACTTCTGCTCTTACCTGTATTATTTGGTTTTCTACTTTGTTTTTAATTTGTTCTTTTTCTTCCTTATTAGATATTTGTTTAAAATTTTTACTTTTCTGCCTTGGCAGATGTGGCTCGGTTGGTTGGAGTGTCATCCAGTATACCCTGAAAGGTTTCAGGCTCAATTCCAGGTCAGAGCATATACATAGGTTGTGATTTGATCCCCTGTCAGGGCATGTACGGGAAGCAACCAATCGATGTTTCCCTCTCTCCCTCTCTCTCTTTCTCTCTCTCACATATCCTTGAATGAGGAATAAAAATGTTTTCTTTTACTTTTCTAATATATACATTAAAGCTATACACTTCCCTCTAAACATAATGTTTACAGCATCTGCAATTTTGCTAGCTTACATTTTTACTGTTCTTCAGTTTAAAAAGATATCTTATTTCCATTTTTATTCCTTTGACTCAGGAATTATTTAGATGTTGCTTACTTTCTGAGTAAGATATTCTACTTATTAACTCCTATAGCCCTCTAATTTAATTCAAAAGTGATTGGAATCTTGTCACATAGAAACCCACACCTGAAACCTGTATGTTCATATTAACCATTGTCACCCAATCAATTTAATTTAAAAAATAACAATAACAATAATAATAAAGTGGTTGGAGCCCTGGTCAGTTGGTTGAAGCATCATTCCTGCACCAAAAGATTGCAGGTTTGATTCTCTGTCAGGGCCAGGGCTGTACAGGTGGGGCCCTAGCACCTGCTAGGTGGGTGACTTTGGCTGCATTCCTTCCCCTGTCTGGGCCTCTGTTTCCAAGTCTGCAAGTTTGTTGAGCAGGGGCACTGAATAAAAACCCTGGGTGCATGGGACTTGGAATGCAGTAAGTGCTAAATTATTGCAGCTGTTAGGACCTTTCCCCCATTTTACAAAAGTGGAAACAGGATCTGGATAAGGTCAGAGCTTCTAAGGTCAGACTAAGAAAATATTTGCAAAGCCTGAAAAGAACAAACCCAGACGAGCACACCTGGAACGAAATGCCTATGAACTCTATGTCGTTAATTCTTCCATTCCGTTCATGTAGCAATGACGCTGAAAGTGTCATTTTAGGGTTGAAGTGAGGAGGGTATGTCTCACCTTGTCCTGGGCAAAGACAGCTTAAGCAGTTCTGCAGAGACAGACAGGAACCACAGCCCAGAGAGGGTCAGCTTCCCACCCCAGGTCACACAGACCCGGGGGCTCCAAGGACCCTGAGTTCCCACCTTCAGAGTTCAAATGTGCGTGAGGTTCCATCCCAGCCCCAGTGCTGACCCCTGGCTGCCTCCTCCTGACTTCTCAGGAAAAAAAAAACAACCACACACACAAAAAAACCATGCCAGGAAGCATCCATCATAGGCTGTCCAACTGAGCCGGAGGGGCACCGGTCAGCAGGGAGGTGACCTCAAGGTCTCCGTGGGGACCAGGATCTGGCAAGGCTGGGGGTGAGAGTCTGGAACTTTTCCCACCCTGAGATTTTCCTGCGTCAACCCAGGAGGGCGCCCTGGATGCCGCAGGCCCTGCCCCCAACCTCCTTCCTCTCTTGACACAGCTTCCCGGCTAAGGATGGATGGGGAGGGCGGGCCGAGGTGAACTGCCAGGCCCAGGAAAGGAGAGGCACTTGAGATTAAGGAAATGGAGGAGTCTGGCTCCGAGTGGCCAAGGGCTGGCTGCGGAGTCACGCAGCCCAGGGACTCGGTGCAAATGGGGCAGCCTGTAAGCTCCTGGCCCACCGGGCCTCAGTCTCCACTGTGCTGCCCAGGAATTGGACCCTAGCCCGGCCTGGGCGTGTGAGAAGCCCTTGGCCCTGGGCCCTGCCTCTGGTCCTTCCTCCCCCCATACACTGGAGACTCAGCCCTTCCTCACGTTAAATAGAAACCTCTTTATTCTAAGTATCGTACATTCCTTAATACATTGGATTGGGGCCAGACCTTGAGGTGAGGGGGGGGAGGGGGGCTGGGATATTTCTGCAGAGCCTTCCAACGCCACCCGTGTGCACCAGGCTGGGAGCTGGTGCTGGGAGCACGTCTCCTGGCCTTGGGAAAGTCCTTGCTCCCTCTGATCCCTGATTCTCCTCTGTACAGCGAGTTTGGAGGTGAGAAGACCTCCATCCCAGGGGTCTGTGGTCCGAGGCAGGGAGTCAGGGGGACGGTGTGTCAGCAGCAAAGATGGGGCACTGAGGCAGAGGGCTGGGAGTCTCAGCGCTGGGCCCGGGGCCGTGATGGAGGCGCAGGCCGAAGCCTGGGCAGACGGGCCAGACTGGCCAGACTGGGCCTGGCCAGCCGGGAGGCCGGGAGGCAGCCCAGGGAGAGCGGGAGGCCGAGGCAGAAGGGTGGGCGGGGCACGGGGATGTCTGCGAAGAAGGCGCGGTCCCGGCGCGGTGACAGCGCTCCCCCCTCGGATTGTTCCAGGTCCCGGGCCACGGCCAGGATCTCCTGGCGGGCTGCGGTGTTGTGCAGGCCGCGGATGTCGAGGAGGGCAGCCACGTGCTTCCGCCTGGATGCAGAGGAAGGGACAGGGATGGGGGTCTGCGCTCTGAGCACACCCGGCCCACCTGTGGCCCCACCTGACTCATGTCCCTCCCAGAACCTGCCTTAGCTCTGGAGTCCCTTTTCCCCTCCAGATACCTCCAAACCAGTCCTCTCAGACCCCCCCCTCACCAGCCACCCAAATCTCTCCCTTCACATCAGCCCCCCTCCAGATCCCCTCTGGCACCGACCCCCAGTCTCCCCCCATGCCAGGCCTCTCCAGAACTTCACTTCCAGCCATTTCCAAATCCTCCCATTCATGATGGGTTCCAGAGCCCTCGCCTCCAAACCCAGTCTCAGCTCCTGATTCAAATAGCCTTCAATCTTCAGCCCCAGCTTAGCTGAGGCAGCTCCCAAATTTCCATTCCGGCGCCCTCACGCCTATTTCAGCTCTGGCATCTACAGCAACACTGAACTTCGTCTTCTCTTTTATCTCAAACGGCCCCACTTCGTCACTTAGCTATAGCCTGGAAGTGGCCATCCACGTTCCCCTCTTTACCCTCACCTTGCCCCAAGGCCAGTCTGGAAGTTTCTCACCAATGCGGCTCCAAAACTCAGCTCAGGATCGCTCAACACAGATCCCATTCTAGAAACGTCATCCCCAAATTCCGCCTTGGAACCCTCACTCCACCCCCAATCCATTCCCAAATTCCAGTTCAACCAAAATTCCACTCCCCGGACTAAAATTCACTTTGGGGACCTTGATTTCAGCTGGAAACATCATATTCCAAACCAACTCTACTCTACGACCTTTGCCCCTAAACCCACACAGTGGACCCTTCCCCTTCACCCCCACCTCAGCTCCAGATCACGGTCCAAAACAGCTCCAGAACCACCACCGTATTTCAACTCAAAGATGCTGAGCCCCACATTCATTTCCAGAAGTTTCATTCCAAAGGGCTCTGGGGCCTTCCCTGCTCCCTTCAATCCCGCTCAGTGCCTATACCTCCCCACATCCCTGTTTGGAATCCCCAAAGCTCCAAAACACCTACAATGTGGCTCAAGAACCGCCCAGCTCAGGTGAACTCCAGAACCCAGCCCCCAAACTCAGCTTTGGAACCGCTCCTCCCAGCGCGGCCTGAGCCCTCTCAAGCTGAGCTTCAGATTCAAGTTCAGAAGCCCCAATCCAGCAGGAATGCTGGGTCCCCCAGCCCCATGAGACTCCGGGGCTCTCTGTCCTCCCAAGGGCATGAGCTCCACACCCAGAACCAGAACAGCCCATCCTGAATCAGTTCCAAATCCTCACCCTCAACCTCTAGCCCTCAACCCTGGCACCCAGACCCCGCAATGTCTCATTTCCTGTTAGTGTGGGCTTTGTCTCTCTTGGGTACAGAATGTCTGTCTGTCTGTCTGTCTGTCTGGATAGCACTGTGGTCTCCCTGCCACCACGGTCTGAATTTACAGGTGGCAGTGTGGTGTGGGGACCAGGTACTCCAGCTTTAGAGGCAACCTGCTGCCTGGGTTCATCTCAGCTTTGCCACTTGCTACTTAGTTTCTGCCCCCTCAGATGGTGCCAGGTACTTAGGCCAGTGCTGCCTTTTACGTACAGAGTGGTCATGTAAGATGCCTTCTTCAGTCGGACTTCAGGACTCAATAAACAAGAACTGGTATTGTTATTGATGACGATGATGATGATATGATTTCACAGTCTTATGAAAAGAGTACTATTATCCTCACGGAACAGATGAGGAAACTAAGGGTCAGAGAGGACCACGGAGAAAGGAAATGGTCCACTGGGACCTGAACGGCGCCTGCCACTGTGGCAGTGCGTGTGTGCCCGTGTGCCCGTGCATGTCCCCGTGTCCCCTGCGGCTCCCCTGTTGGGCCAGCCCTTCCTGCCGCCCGGCGGCCCTGAGCCCCCCTGCCCTGCGCTTCCTGTGCTTGCCTGTTTGTTTTCGAGCCCTGGTGGCTGCGGCAGCGACCTCGGCGGCGGCAGTCGAAGGAGGGAAATCGTGTTAATAATGCCCTGGTTCCAGCAGGAAACGGCCGTCAGACACGCTCGCCGCCTCCCTCCCTCACCGCAGGGGCAGGAAACCCAGGGACGGATGCCAAGGCCGTCGGGAGACCTCAGCCAGGCTGTGGCGCGGGGATGGGCGCGCTCACCTGATGTCTGGGTAGTCCCGAACCAGCACCCCCACCTCCACCTGGATGCTGGGCGTGTCTTCCAGCTGCAGGACTTCAGCCAAGTGGGGCACCACGGCGTCCAGCCATGAGGCCTGGGACTCCTGCAGGACAAGACCCAGGGCTCACGCTTTGCCCCACGGCCCTCTCCCCAAACCACGCTCTCCCGAGGCCCCAGCTTCCTCATCTGCAGAGGACAGGCCCTGGTCAGAGGTTATCTGGAACCTTCGGAAATTTGAAGAACTATCCCACTTTTTGAAGCTATTCCCACTTTTGCAGATAATTTGGGTTACGGGGGCACCCCTCAGAATCTAGTCCACATTTGCAAACTTTAGAGGGGGAACTGGATAACATGCACAAGGGCTTGCTCTACGTTCTCAATAAAATTTGCCAAAAAATAATTGTTTTTTGTTCCAAGGACTCCAGACCAGAAACTGGGATTGCGGTTGACCAGGCCCTTCTGTGATTTAAAATTCCTGGGTTTGGGCAGGTTAAGATTCTGAGTCTCTGTTGCATTTGGCTCCTACCTTAGTGCTCAGAATAATAGCTAGTGTTTATGAAATAGCAACTCTGTGCCAGGTAGGGGCCTAAGCACTTCACGGATGTAACTGATCTAACCCCCAACAATGTATCGAACCGCGATTCCCGTAGGCGCGCGGAGGGAGCCCTAAGAAAGCCGGATTTTACCCGGCGAGGGCGAGGATCGGAGCGCTGCCGGTGGCTGTGGGCTGAAAGCTGGGTGAAAGTCTTATTCTAAGACCCCGCCCCGGCTATCGAGTTGGTGATATCGGAGCCCTTGTCCCCCGGGCCAAACTGACCAGCCGCCGGAACAGCCTCTGGAGCTGCGCCGCGTCCTCCCGGAGCCTCCCGGCCACGCGGCTGCGGGTCCGAGCCGAGCGGCAGCGCAGGCGCCCGCGGAGCAGGGGCCTCACGTACTCGACCAGCGCCCGCCGGTGCAGCTCGACCACCAGCGCCTGGGGACCCGGGACACGCGAGGGGTGAGAGCCGCTGGTGAGCCCCCTCTCCCCGCTCCCCACACGGCACCCAGTGGGACCCTCCCCCCGCCCCGCCCTGCCCACAGGGCGCGGGGCCCCTCCCAGCCCCCGAGGGTGACCCCTGACCTGTCTGATGATACCCTCTTCTGCCCCTAAGCGGACTGTAGATACCCACTACCGGTCCCCAAAGGGTGCCCCATCCGCGCCTTCTCCCCATTCTCCGGAGCCCCAGCTCCCAGAGGCCCCAAGCCAGCCTACACCCACCCTACCGCAAATACCTGCGGGCTCGCCTCCCCGCAGGGCGCAGAGCCCAGGGCGCAGGGCGCCACCTAGCTCGCCCCGAGAGAGCTGCTCCCCGCCTTGAGGGGTCTCCCACAGCACAGCGCCCTTGCTCCCCTCTCCCGCGCCCCACCCCCAGCAGGCGCACCTGGTAAGGCTCATCCTGCATCCTGCGCAGGGCCAGGGCCTGAGCTCCCAGCGTGCCCACGATGCCATCCAGGGCCTCAGTGCTGCTCAGCCACTTCCTGCGCATCAGCTTGTTGAAGTAAGGCTGGAGGGACAGAGCGGAGGGAGGGTCGTGTCATAGCTCCCCTCCCCGCCACTCTCTTCACTTAGTAATGCAACATATGTTCCCACACGCTGCTCTGAGCTGAACCAGGATTGCCCGGTGCTGGGACCACAGCCCACAAGCCCTGACTGAGACAGCCCAGCCCTGCCTTCCTGGGGATGAGTCCAGAGAAGGAGACAGACCCCGTTCCCGGAGAGTGATGACCCAGGGTGTGCAGGGCTGGGACCCGGGAGCCCAGGCAGGGGTTTAGGAAGCTCAGAAAGGATGCCCAAGTCAGCATAGAGTCAAGGAGGACTTCTTGGAGGAGGAGACACCAGAGCTGAGGCCCTGATGATGGTCATCGTTAGCCAGATGGAAGAGGGAGTGGCTCAACCAGAGGGAAGTGTGAAGAAGGTTTGGATTTCAGACCAGCTTGCCGGTCAGAGGGCCAGGATGCAGGGCAACATGGCTGGCAAGACCATCTGTATAATTCCCGGGGCCCAGTGCAAATGAAAATGGGCGATACTTATTCAAAAATTATTAAGAACTGCAAGACAGAGACAGCAGAGAATTAAACCAAGCTCTGGCCCTTCTAAGCAGCGGGGCCCTGTGTGCCTGCTCAGCTCTTCAGGTCCCTAAGGCCATAACTAGCGAACCAACAGTGGGTCAAGGGGTGGAGCCGAGCACACAGGGCAGAAATCAGGGGGGAGGCTAGAAGGAGGGAAAAGGGGGAGTGATGGGGATCAGGAGGAAAGAACAACTTCGGTGGTATGATCAGAGGGTGTAGTGAGTGACCACCTGTGCAGGGAGGGGGAGGAGGCATCTGGATGAAGTGCAGGTGGAGGGGCAGTGGATCTGTCCCTGAGATGCCCTCTGGGAGGAGTGAGAGGAGACAGGGTCTGGGGTAGACACCAGGAGAGGGAGGTACCCGGGAAACTCCGGGGTTGGTGTCTGTGGGGGTCTGAAGTAGGTCCCTACCCCAATTGGCCCTGCACCCCTTTCTGCTCTCTTATCCTGACAGCAGCCCTGTTTCCAGAACCTCTAAAAACGGGGCCTGTGGGCTCTGGTTGAAAATCTGGTGGGAATGAAATGAGCTGATGTTCTGGGTACCGCGCCTGGCTCAGGACGGACACATTCCTGTTGCCATGAAGTCTGTACATTTATGAAGATAACAATGGCAATGGCCAATCTCTGCGCCTGGACCCAGGCTAAGCACTTTGTGGCCACAATCCCATTGCTTCCTCGCAGCCCCTGAGAAGCCTGGAATTCCTGTGCCCTCTGTCTACACAGAGGCCCTGAGAGGACAAGCGGTTTACCAAGGCCCCCCTCCTGGAAGCGAGTAGCGAGCAGCAGGCCTGGAACAAAGACTGTACCCCCTTCCCAGCACCCCACCCCCCAACTCAGTCACCTCCATTTACATACTTATTCAGTCACTCAAGAAACACTCTCTGAGCCTTCCTGTGGGCCCAGCCTTGGGTGGGTCGCTGGGGAAACATCAGGGAACACTTGGGGACACAGCCCAGAATGAGACAAACAACATTTGATAATCTTAAGCAGGCCAGAGGAATCTACATGCCGACATGATAGCTGATGATACTGAGTCATTGTTCTATGTGTCGGGTATAAAAATGGCATTTAGTTATGTTTGTTTAGAGAGGAGTCCTTATCTTCTGGAGATGCAGGCTGCAGTGCTGATGGATGGTGACAGGATGTCAAGGGTCTGCTCCAAAGTGATCCAGAGGGTACGGGGTGGGGGGGGTGTGGGGGGGAGATAAACAAGACTGGCCCCGAGCTGACTTGCTGGAGCTGGGTGATGAGTCCACAGGAGGTCAATCTGTCATTCTGCCTAGTTTTGTGTATGTTTAAAATTTTCCATAATAAGAAGTTTTTTTAGAAACATTCCAACAAATCCTTGCTCTTGAGAAACTAACATTCCAGTGGGAGGAGACCGATGTAAAAAAGAAAAGTGGCAGGTGGCCGCAGGCGCTCTGGCGACAAATAGAGCAAGGAGTGAGGAAGGGAGCCTATTGTATTATGTTCTTTAAATTTTTATTTATTGACTTTAGAGAGAGGAAGGGAGACGGTGGGAGGGGGAGAGAGAGAGAGAGAGGGAGGGAGGGAGAGGGAGAGAGAGACACACATCGATTTGTGTTCCACTTATTTATGTGTTCATGGCTGATTTTTTTACACGCCCTAACTGGGTGTGAACCACGGCCTCCAGCCTACTGAGCTACCCAGCCATGGCGGGAGTCTGTTTTAACTTGGACAGTCAGAGGAGGTCTCACTGAGAAGGTGACATCTGAGTCCAGACTTCAGAGAGGTGAGAGAGCGGGTGTGTGGCCACTGCAGGGAAGAGTGGCCCAGGCAAAAGGCAAAAGAAGTGCAAAGGTACAGAGGCTGCCTGCCGGGAGCAGCGGCTAGAGTGGAGTCGGGGAAAGTGGGAGGAGGTGGGGTCAGAGAGGGGAGAGGTGGACTGTGCAGGGCTCGGGCCACAGCAAGGACTCTGGCTTTGGCCCTGAGTGAGCTGGGAGCCACAGAGGCTTCGGAGCAGAGGGACATGATCTGATGTACAACACGGACTGAACATGCGTTACAACCACACAGCTCAACCACACACCTCAGTCTCATTCCCCGTTTTCCCACCACCCTCCCCGCATGCTCTCACCCACCTCTGAACCCAGCCGGCTCTGGGCGTGCACAGGAGCCCAGTGAAGGTGACCAGGGCAAGCATTTGGGGGACCTCAGTGGGGAAGGGCTCCACCCAGTCCCCCAGACCCTTCCTGCTGGTGGCTCTCTGTGCTTACCTTGACCATATCCTCCCACCTCTTCCTTCCTGTATCCCCTCTGTCCCCCAAATAGCCCAGATGTGGCCATCAACCCCCACTCTCCACCCCCGCCTGCTTCCCAAACACTGAGTCATGGCTGAAGGGACCGGGCTGAGGGGCAGGTGTTCGCCCCTGTCCCAGCAGGGCTCCACCCAGCCCTCGCTTCACTCACCTGCAGCTCCTGGAACAGGAGGTCAGCCAGCACACGGTGGCAGAGCCGGGTCACTCGGTCCAGAGCGCTGGCTGCCGCTTCCCGGGCTGGCTCACTTTCAGGGGGGCCCACTCGGGCCAGGCGCTCTGCTAGAGCCCTGTGGGGATCAGTGAAGCCAAAAGTCAAGGAGCCCCAACATTCAGCCCACCTTCCTGGACCTGTCTCCCTCCTTAAAGGGACCCTATTTTGTGGGACATAGGGATGACAGGCCAGATGGGGTGCTAGGGAAAGCGAGGGGCTCCTTCCCCCCCAGAATGGCCCTCTTCCCCACACACTGTGGGTGCTCTCACCTCAGGGGGGGCCCACAGTTGACCAGGATGATGGTCCTGCTGATATAGGTGTCAGGTGGCAGCTCCCGGACTCCTGGGTTCTCATGGAATCGCTCGACTCGCTGCTGGAAGCTGGGGGGGGGGGCAGGAGAGGGCAATATGACCGATGACAGTTGGAACGCTGCTAGATAAGGGTCCCTGAGCCCAGCAAAGCCTGTGACTCCCCCTGAGGCACCCCACCCAACCTGCCTCCTCCCCTTCATCTCCCCCCTCCGTCAGGTCAGTGCAGCCCAGCCCCTGCTGCACCCAGCCCCCACACCTCTGCAGGAACTCTGCCAGCCCCCCCAGGCAGCAGTGGGCCATCCGCTCCCCAAACTCCTGGCTGATGCGGGGCGCTCGCTCTGTGTGCTCCTCCAGCAGCTGCAAGGTGCGGGGGATGACAAGGGGTGAGGAGGGGGCAGGCCCCACTTTCCCACCCGGCACCGTCCAGCTGATTCTCCTTCCTCTTCCCCGCACCCTACCTCACACACATCCTGGGCCAGGCTGCTGGGCAGGTCCTCGGGGCTCCCCCAGTGCTCCTCGTCTTCCTGCAGGGCTCGCAGCAGGGCTGCCCGGGTCTGAGCCTGCGGGGAGGGGAGGCGGGGCAGAGGCAGGAGTCAGGGGCTCCTGCGAGCCGCTCCCTCGCTTCCTCCTGCACCATCCCGGCACCTTCGCCCCAAGCAGGTCTGGATTCTACCAGTGAGCACCTCCAAGTTACGCTGGGGACCAAGGCTGGGCCAGAAAACCTCCCAGCCCTTTCCATTGCTCAGTCTACGATTTGGAGCCTGATACTGAGTCTGGTTTTAGTCCTGGCCGGTTTGCTCAGTAGTTAGAGCATCAGCCCGTGGACTGAAGGGTCCCTGGTTCAATTTCGGCCAAGGGAATGTACCTCGATTGCAGGCTCAGGCCCCGGTCAGGGTGTGTGCAGGAGGCAACCAATTGATGTCTCTCTCTCACATCGATGTTTCTCTCCCTTCCACTCTCTCTGAAAAGCAATGGAAAAAATATCCTCGATTGAGGATTAAAAATAGGAAGAATTAACAACAAAAAAAGAGTCTGGTTTTAAGCTTCCTCCATCTACTACCCAGAGGGTTTAAGGGCCAACTCTCCTTATTTCATGGCCCTAAGACTGTTCTCAGATTCGACAAAAAGCAACAAATTCATTCAAAATTGTCAGATTCTGGAATTTTAAAATTCCCAGCATCTGGGATTCTAGGTTAACCCATTTCTGATTCTCTGGTCCAGAGTTGCCTTTAGCTCAGTGACCCTGAGAATCTAGACATATTCAAGTCCTAAGATTCTCTGCTCTCAAGTTGCAAAGACTCTGATTTTCGTGGCTGAGCAGGACCAGCATTCAGGTAGGAAACCCCTGTGGCCAAGCCAGCTGTTTATGGCTGGGCCACTGTCCTCTGTGGGGTCCATCCCAGCCAGTCACTAACCAGGTTTACTGTCAACCCTGCTTATGCACAGAGACGCCCTGATGCCTCCCATGAGTCTGGCTCTGTGAGGCGAGGTTCCATGTCTGACTTTCTCTTGCTCTAAGATTTGAATGTCTGAATGTATTGAACCTTCTCTGAGTGTCTCTGTGCCCAGCCTGGTGCTTACAATACAGCTCTGAACCTAAGACAGAAGGAATCAGTATGGATTTACATTTCTATGTCTTTTGGACAGAACTCAGAAGCCACAGAGGGACAAGAAAAATGGAAATATTGAAAGCGGAAGGGGAGAGGCCCCAAGCCCAGTGTGACCCCCTCCCTCCTGAATCACCAATGCCAAGTCTCAGGTACCTTAACATCTGTGACACATTCATCCTCCAAGCCCCGAACGGTGCCAGGCGACAGAAGGGACCCTAGCTCCCCGTTCTCCAGGGCGACCATGTCCACCAGCCCCAAGACTTCTCTGAGGGTGGGGGTAAGAGACAGGGAAGTCTGTGAGAAGTGGGGCAGAGCAACTGACCCCTCCCCATCCCCATCCCTATCCCTTCACACCCAGCGTGTGACCCTGGGCCACTCCCTTCCTCTCTTGGGCCAGCTTTGCTCATCCCTCAGAGGAAGTCTGCAATGTGGCTCCCCAGCTCTCTGAGTCAGCTCCCTGATGGATGACGTCCGGACAAGACTTATAGGAGTCAAGTCCAAGCTTGACTACCTGGCACACAAGGTCTCACCCATGATCAGCTTGACCAGACAGAAGCTCCCTTCCACCCCCGCTCCTCCCTTGCCTGGCCTTGGAGGCCTCTCCAGTCCAGCCCTCACTCTTTGTTTCAACACCCCTGTGCGCCCTGCGCTGTGCAATCCCCCACTCTCCCCACTGCTCCCCACCACCCCACGCGCACACTAGGCTTTTGCTGGTGGCATCTTGTCAGCCAGAAGCACCGTCTCCCTACAGATCGGACTTAACTCATGTCCCACTGTTCCAGGAACTTTTCCAGACCCCCTCTCCTGCCTCCATCTCCATGGACCGTGTGAGAGTGTCATTAACACATATTCCCAAAGGGGACCTAGGGGTGGGTGTTAGTAGCTGTCGCCTCCCCGTTTTTCTAGTGGCAGCATCCTGATTTTGTCTGAGGAACCACCCACTCTCTTCACTCTCCAGTGTGTGGCTTAGGTGTGGCCAACTCCCTTTTCCCTGGCCTGGGGAGGTGACCCAGCCATGGCTAATCACCATTTTCCACCCCCCAGCCACAATAATGGGTATTCAAAGGCTTGATAGTTATAAGATTCTAGGACTGGGAGGGTCAATGGTGCCAGGTTCTAGACGCTAAAATTTCAGAACTCACAGGGCCAACAGTGCCACCGTCCTCAGACTGATGGATTGACAGTGTTATCCAAAGAAGGGGTGAGGCTAAGGCTTAGGGTTTGAAGGCTCATTGGTACTAAGATTCTAGTTTTGAAGCCTCATCGACTCTAAAGTTCTAGGACTGGAAGAGTCAACAGTGCTCATGCCCTAGGAGCTAAAGAGGGAGCAGTGTCAGGGTTCTAGAACTCCAAGGGTCAGCAGTGCCAAGACTTTAAGACAGGAAGGGTCAGTGGTGCTTTGGTTCTAGGCCTGGAAGGGTCAGTGGTGCTTTGGTTCTAGGCCTGGAAGGGTCAGTGGCGCTTTGGTTCTAGGCCTGGAAGGGTCAGTGGCGCTTTGGTTCTAGGCCTGGAAGGGTCAGTGGTGCTTTGGTTCTAGGCCTGGAAGGGTCAGTGATGCTTTGGTTCTAGGCCTGGAAGGGTCAGTGATGCTTTGGTTCTAGGCCTGGAAGGGTACACAGCGCGGAGGTTCTAGGCCTGGAAGGGTCAGTGGCGCTTTGGTTCTAGGCCTGGAAGGGTCAGTGGCGCTTTGGTTCTAGGCCTGGAAGGGTCAGTGGCGCTTTGGTTCTAGGCCTGGAAGGGTCAGTGGCGCTTTGGCTCTAGGCCTGGAAGGGTACACAGCGCGGAGGTTCTAGAACTGGGGGATCCATGTTCTAACGTTCTAGCACTGGGAGAGAAGACAGCGCTACGACTCTGGGATTGAAAATGTCACCAGTGAGGAAGATCAGAAGCGTCACCGGGGTTAAGGCTGTAGAGCTGAAGGGTGGGCTGTTCCGAGACTCCCAGGAGCTGAACAGGCCAGACCGGGCGGGGTTGGGGGCGGTTCTACACGCTCTGGGAGCACCGTTTCTGGTCCCGGGCGGTGCTGTCTGCGGCGGCGCGCTCACCTGGGGTACACCTGGTGGTGCCAATGCAGCAGCGCGTAGCGGTCGGCGAGCGGCAGCCTCCGGCGGGCGGCGGCGCCCAGCCACTCGGCCAGCGCGCCGTGGTAGCCGCGCAGGTAGACCCCGAAGGCGCCCAGGCCGGCGGGGTAGGCGGGCGCCAGGCGGCCCCGCACCACGCCCATGTCCTCCAGCAGCCGCGCCCGCAGCGCCTCCAGCTGCGCCGCCAGGCCCCCGGGCGCCCCGGGTGCCGCCGCCTCCAGGCGCTCCCGTGCGGCGCGCGCCACCGCCTCGGCCCAGCGGGCGCGCAGCTTGCGGGCCGCCCCGGGGCCGCGGCGCCCGTCGGCCGCCTCCTCCTGCACCAGCACCTGGCCCAGCTGCGCCACGGCGCCCGCCCCGGCGCCCACGCCCGGCCCGGGGCCAGCCAGCGTCTCGCGCACCAGCGCCCACAGCTCGCGCTGCAGGGCCTCGTACAGCAGCGCCACGTCCCGCGCCCGGCGGCCCGCGCCCGCGCCCTCGACCTTGGGCGGCCAGGGCGCGCCGCCCCCCGACGACGCCAGCTCCTCGGCCTCCAGCTCCAAGATGTGCTCGTCGGCCCGCGCGAGCTCGCGCTGCTGGATCAGACTCAGGATTTCCAGCACTGTGGGCGCAAAGCGGGAGTCAGGGGAGGAAGATGGTCCGAGGGGGCGGGGGAGTCGGTGAGGGGGTGAGGGGTGGGAGTTGGGGGAGGAGGAAAGGTGTGGTGCCGGGAGGGGAGGCCGGGGAGGACCAAGAGAAGGGGGAAGAGCCCGGCCCAGCGTGGAGCCTCGACCTGTGATCCAGGAGTTGGCGGTTCGATTCCCGCTCAGGGCAGTTGCCCGGGTTGCGGGCTCGACCCCCAGTAGGGGGCGTGCAGGAGGCAGCCGATCAATGACTCTCATCATTGATGTTTCTCTTTCTCTCTCCCCCCTTCCTCTCTCTGAAATCAATAAAGACATTTAAAAAGAGAGAGAGAGAGAGAGAAGGGGGAAGAGAGAGGGTGTCAGGAGAGGGGTTTGTGGGGAGGGGGTGGGAGGAGGCAATTGAGGGCTGGTGGGGGAGCTTGGAAGAGCGGGACTTGAACGGAGGAGGGGGTTCAAGGGAGGAGGGTGAGGAGACTGGAGCGAGGGGGAAGACTAGGGGGCGCGGAGAATGAAAGAGGGGGAGGGGTTAGTTGGGGGGGGGACAAGGAGAGAGCCAGGACGAGGGGGAGGAGCGGGGAGCCGGAGAGGTTAGGGAAGGGAAGAGAGGGTTTGGCAATGGGAGAGGGTATCTGGATATGAGAAGTAGGTTAAAGGACCAGATAGAGGATGTCACCTCAGTAAGAGGATTGGAGGGGGGGCTCAGAGGAAATGGGGGATAGGGGTTGGGGAAGAAGGGAAAGGGCTGGGGCATGAGGTAAGGGGTCAGGGCCTGGAAGAGAGCATCGGGGAGTGGGTTAGGGAATGGGGAGAGCGGGGAGCTGAGGGTTAGGATAGAAAAAGGGCGTCGGGGCAGAGGACATGGGAGGGCTGAGGCACAGCGATGGAGAGAGCCCCTGGACCAGCGGCAGGGTGGAGGCTTGGGCTGGGGAGAGGGCAGCAAGGCCAGAGGTGGGTCTTTTGGGGGTGGGCACAGCTGTGGGGTGATCTGGGACTCTGAGGAGTTCAGACTGCCCCAAGAGGGGAGTCAAGGGGCTGGGAGGCCTCTGAATGAAGGCAGAGAGAGGGTCCCAGTGGCCTAGGGTTACCCCCGACACCTCCACCCCCCCTCCACTTCCTCCCTGGCAGAGAAACTATTTCCTGGCCAGCGCTATTTCTGCCCATCCGTTTCCAGAAGGCGGGGGCTCCAGTCACCCCCTTCTCACCTCCCTGCAGTGCCCTCCCAGTCTCCAGGGAGCAGGGGCTGAAATAGCTCTGGGCAGGATGTGGAGGGCATCAGAGGACGCCGAAAGGGCTCTCCGGAGGTCCCAGTGCTGGGCCAGCAGGCCGGAGGGCGAGGAGCTGGGATGGGGCGGAGGGAGGGCGGAGGGCGCGGAGACAGGGATAGGGGAGGGGTGGGTTGAAACCTGTAGAGGGTGTGGGAAAGGAGAATACCATTTGGGGACGGGGTAGGAACTGGCTTGGAGATGTGGGTGAGATTAGGCAAGAGTAAGGATGGAGAGGAGGCAGACGTGGTTGAGTCTGAAGATGGAGGTGAACGTGTGTTGGGACTGTGAATGGATGACGTTGAAGGTGGAGGCTGGGAATGGGGGTTAGGGTTGGGACTCAGGATAGGGGTAGAGATGGGGTTCAAAATGAAGGAGGAGGCTGAGTGTGGGGTTGGGGTTGAAATTGGAGGCTGGGGAGGGACTAGGACTGAGCGAAAAGTTGGGGAGGGGAATGGGGCTGAAGGTGGATGCGGAGATAGACCTGGGATTGGGGATGCGGAGTGAGAATGAAGAGGGGAGAGGGTGGAAGTTGCACTTGGGGGAGCGTAGAGAAATGGGCCAAGGGATGGGGCTGGGCCAGTTGGCAGTTGCCATGGCGTTGGGCAGAGTGATCAGGTTAAAGATGGCATTTGGAGAAAGGGATAGGTTGGGGATAAGCATGTAATATGTCTCAAGGTGGAGATTGCTGCTGGGGTTGGAATAAATATGGGGTGGAAACCAGAGGCATTAAGGAAGACACTAGGGCTTGGGTAGGATTGGGGTTGAGGATACCGATGGCAGTGTTATGAGTTGAATTGTCTTAGGGAGGGACATAGGGTCAAGGTCGAATGTGGGTACTTTGAAAGGAGATGGGACTGAGGTTGAGGTTGAGGGTAGGGAGGGAAAGAGGGTTGAAACTGGGGATAGAAGGGGGTTGGAGGAGGTAGGAACAAAGTTGGTGATTCACTTGTCACTGGACATGGGTGAGGTTGACGATGGCAGGTGGAGAGAGGGAGGGCCAGGGATAGGCGTGGAGATGGGGTGGGATCTGGAGCGAAGTGACCCTCTGCTGGCCTTGTCCACAGAGGCGGTCAGGGCTGGGGTGGAAATGGGGTCAGGACTCACCTGACAATGGCTCCTTCATTTTGGGGGGCTCCGGGACCTTGGGCGGGGGCTCAGGAGCCGCCTCGCCTGCAGGCACCACCCTCTCGGCCAGGGAGGCCCGCCGGGGCTTGGGCCCTCGCCCCAGTCTCAGGAAGGCCAGTCTCCTGGCAGCATCCCCGGTTGTCTCCTCATCACCCTGGGCTCGGGTCCCCTGAAACCTGGCCAGGAGGCCAAAATCTGCTGAGCTCCTGCGGATGCCCGGTGTCAGCACCCGGCCCAGGAAGGAGCGGGACTGCCCGTTGCTGGGGCTGGCCCGCCGGCCAGGGGTCCAGCCCAGCCGGAAGGGAGCCAGGCCTGCCAGCTTCTCCAGGGTGGCTCGGCGGCCACATGATGTTCCGTTGGGTAGGGTCCCCAGCCGCCCAGCTTCCTCTTCTTCCAGACCTGGAACTTCCTCAAAGGGGTTCCGAGAGGACCTCTGGGGCAGGGTTCCTGCCTTGGGCACCTTGGAATCTGCCACCCCTAGACTCTTCAGGATGGGCATTTTGACTGGTGGGGGACCTGGGGAAAAAATAATGGGCCATGAATGGTGTTGATGACAGTGGTGATGTCCATGACAATCCCTCTGTCCCAGGCACTAGGCTGAGCACTCACTAACTCCTTGAATCCTCACTTCACACTAGGTGAGCACTATTATTGTGTACATTTTGCAGATCAGGACACAGGCTCAGAAGAGCAAGAGCACTTGTCTAAGGTCCCCCCAGTGATTCAGGGACAAAGGCAGGATGCGCACACACCCAGACCCGTCTGATTCCAGAGCCGCACTCAGACCCTTCCCCTATCTTATTCTCAGGCCCTTCCCCCACTTTACTCGCCTTGGGGTGTTTGTCATCTTAGTTCACCCTCCTACTCCATGAAGAAACAGGCTCAGAGAGGCACAGGGTCTCTCTCACAGTGGCACAGCGGCAAAGGGCAGAGACTGCTTGGGACCCAGGACCCATCATTATCCAGGTCACACACCTGCTTCATCTCCCCTCTCACCTCTACCCCATTCATTCCTCCAGCAAAACCTTACTCAGAAATATCCACAATAGGCAAATCCACAGAGACAGAGACAGAGACAGAGATGTTAGTGGTCACCAGGGGCTGGGAGACCCGACTGGGGAGTGATTGTAATGGATACAGAGTTTCCTTTTAGGGGGATGAAAATGTTCTGAAACTAGATAGAGGAGATGGCTGACCACACTGTGAATGTACCAGATGCTACTGAATAGGACGCTTTGAAATGGTTAATATGGCCCTGGCCAGGTAGCCCAGCTCGTTAGCGCACCATCCTCATATGCCAAGGTCACAGGTTCAATCCTGGGTCAGGGCACGTACAAGAAAACCAAGGAATGCATAGATAGTGGAACAAGTTGATGTTTCTCTCTCTCAATGAAAAAAATCTTCTTAGGTATTGTGCAGGCATTGGGGACACAACAGTGGCCAAAGAAGACCCCATTTGTACCCTCACGGGGCTCGAAGCTTCCTGCCCATTTAATCTTCTTAGTCCCTGTCTCCCTCCCTTTCCATGGTCCCTAACCCTGTCCAAGCCCCTTCCTGCTTCCCTGCCTTTTCCCTGATCTCTAGACTCTAGTCTTGGCCCCTCCAGTCCACCTTTGAGGATCTTATTAAAGTACAAACCTGTCCCTCCCCTTCTCTTAACCTTCCATGGCTCCCTAGTGCCCTTGGGACAAAATTCAGGCCCCTCACTTGCCAGCTGTGTGCCTCACCAGTGCTATCCAATACCCTCTTCCTTACTCCAAACTCCTCTGGGTTTCAGCATCTGTTGATCTTTTTACATGGAAGCCTGTTCTCCATGTTCCACTCATGTTTTAGGACTCAGCTTCAACTCCTCCTCCTCCAGGAAGCCCTCCCTGATGCCCAGGCTGGGTCAGGTGTCCCCCTCAGGACTCCCTCTACTCTGGGTTGTCACTATCTGGGGATGGTTCTGTGTCTGCCACTGGACTGTGAGCCCCCAAGAGGGCTAGGTCAGGGCCCTCTCTGTCATCACTGTGTCCCCGGCTCCCAGGGCAGACATTTGGGGAATGAATGGGTGATAAACAGGAAATGAAGGAAGGAGGCAAAAACTTCATTCCTTGCGGAGAAGAGGAACGATGAGTCATGCTGGAGAGGTCAGTAAGGAGCAGGCCACGCAGAACCCTGAATGCCGTGCCGGGGACTCAGGCTTTCTCCCGGGGGCCTTGGGGAGCCTTGAGAGGGTGCTTTTTAAAATGATGAAATAGTCCAAACATTCAGAAAAGTATAGAGGGCAAACTTAATGAGCAGCTCTTTGCCTACAATCCTAGTGCATCTAAAGCAAACATTGGCTCGATTTGCTCCGGCTTTTTTAAGAATCAAGCATGACAAATGCGCTGACCCCCGGCGCCCTGCCTGATCTTGCTCGCCCCAGCCCTCTCCCAAGGAAAGCAGCTCTTGTATCCAGAAATAATCATATATCGTTTTACATGGTTTCAAACTCTCTATAAATGCTGTCATTGTATGTGGATCTGGCAACTTGCTTTATTTGGGGAGCAGGGGAGCTTACTTATCCATGCCTATCTCTGTGGCTCTAGCGGATTTATTTTAAGGGCTGCATAGTATTCCACTGTGTGACTTGGCAAAATTGTGTCCGTGTCCGGTATTCACACGTTTCCTATTGCAGGACATGTGGGTTGCTTTGAACTGGGTCTGAGCAGGTGAGGGATGGGGTCAGGACTGGGGGGCCGTGTGGGGGTACATGGGGGCCTGGGGGCAGGCTGATGCTGAAGGGGCCCCGAGTTGGCGGGACCATGGCCCTTTTCTGGTGGGGAGCTCCCTTCTTTCCTCCACACTTCAGTCTCTAGACCTCAGCTGGCCTTTCTCAAACCTCCTGTTCCTAGAAATACCCTCCCAGCCTCTCTCCAGTCTTCATTGTTCCTGATCCCCCAGGGAGGCAGTAACCATGGCAACCTCTTGCCTGGAGCCCCCATGGCTGAGGGCAATCGATACCACCCCCCAGACACACACACTGTTCATACACGGATTTCTTATCTTTCGTCTTCCAAACAGGCTTCTATGCACCTCACCCCCCAAATGGCTCTGTCATCCCCCAGAACTGACTCCAACATCCCCCCAACTCCACCTCCCCTGCAAAATGGAAGCTCCAATGTCTCTCCAGTTGAAGTCAACACTGTCCAAACTAGATTGGACATTTCCCCACTGGCTTCCATGTCCACCCCCAAACCGGATCCAGTACCCCCAAACCAACATCCTCAGACCTGGCTGCAACATTTTTCCAAAACTCGCCCCGACGTCTTTCCCCTTCCTGGCTCCAGCACCCCCCTCTGCAAACTGGCTCCGACATCCTGCCCCCTCCAGCCCCCTTGTCTGCCTCCTGGTGCCAGGCCCCTGACTCACTTCCGAGGCATCCCCAAGCCCCCAGCCTCCCGGCTCCCGCAGGATGTCTTGGCCACCAGAGTTTCCCTCTTTGGGCTCCTCCTCCTCTTCCTCGCTGCCAGCCTTTCCCCAAAAACCCAGACCCTCCCCTGGCCGCCTGACCTGTTTGCAGAAGTCCTCACCTCCAGTCCCCCGGGCCTGCACCAGAGAAATGCCCTTACAAATTGTGCGTCCAAGCCAGACCCTAACGAATACAGCCCCTGTCCAGTCTTGCCCCCAAACAACCCGTAAGAGCCCAGGCTATTTCAAGTTCATCCACATCTTCACTCCCAACCCGTCCCATCACCGTCCCCTGCTCCATCTCCATCCCAACCCTTGTACCTTCTCCCATCTCCAAGACCCCATCTCTTGGGCCTAGAGCAAAACACCCATCCCTTCTGGCCTCAGTCTTCCCACCTGAACCCAAAGGACGTCAGACCCAGCTGCATCTTGCCTCTTCTCCCTTGGCTGTTCTAAGCTCTGCACTGCCTCGCAGCCTCTCTGGACCCCCAGTCTCCCCTGCACCCTTCTCCTGCTCTCACCTCTCCCCGCCCTCTCGGCACCCTGCAGAGGTCGGCCCCCAGCTCCACTCTTTGCCCCCAGCTTCTCTTGGCTTCAGGACACATGTTTTCTCCAACCCTGGTCCAGCCCAACTCTGGGCTGTGCCACTCCTGGAGGGGCCGTGAATCCTGCCCTTTCCCCAGCACCCCAGCACTCTCACCTCTGTCCTCAGTGCCTCGTCCCTCTGTCCCTGCTGCTGTCCTGTCCTGAGGCTACTTCGGCCAGGACTGCTAAGAGCTTGGATCTGAGGAGGGGGGGGTTAGAGGAGGTCAATTTCCTGTCAGGAAACCCCTCCCTCTCTGGGGCCAGGGGTGGGAAGGACTCGCTATCTGTCTGCCCTTTTAGGCCAGGCTGCGGTTTGGCCCCCACCCTCACCCCCACCCGGCCGGAATCGCACGCCCCCCCTGCCTACTCTTCACGCCTCCCAAGGTGACAACACCATCCTAGGCGCCTGGGGAGACACCCCCTGCTGGACATGGGCCCAAAGCTCTCTCTTGGTTCTCTGCTGTGAGCGGAAAACAAGGAGGAAGGTTCTGCTGGGCCCACATGCCAGAACTGGAGGCCTAAGGGTTGGCACTGGGCATGGCTCTTGAAATGGGCCTGTTTTCCTAAGAGCCCCTGTCCTCAGGTCTCTGCACGGCCCCCTCCTTTGTTACCATCCCGCTCTCAGTTCCAGTGTCTCTTCCTCAAAGAACACATTCCCCGGTGCAGCCAAAGTTCTTCTGCTGGCCTTCCCCCCCCATCAAGGACATGGCTCTAACAGGTCAATTCCTTCTTTGCACCTTCCGCAGTCTGATCCAATCAGACTCCTCTGTCTCCCCTGTAGATTCTCTGACTCTCCCACTCGAATGTAAATTCAAAGCAGGTTGTTAGGGTGTCCATCTCTATGTCCCTAGACACATGCCTGTCACAGAGCAGGTGCTCTGTAAAGATTCATTAACCAAATGCACAGTGGGGATAGGTCAGAGCAGAAGTTGGGCATGGAGGTGGCTGGTGCAGTGGGGGTTGGGAATGAGTTGGGTGTTGGATGAGGTTGGATGCAGGATTGGGGTTACTTTTAAGGCTGGGTTTTAGGCTTACGTGGCCTTTCAGGGGCTCAGGCACAGTGTCCCAGGTGTTGGGCTGGGATGAGTGATGAGTTGCCTAGACAAAGTTGGGGCATTTTGGTCACTGCTCCCCTCGAGGCCCCAGCTGTGAGGGCTCCGTAGACAAGTAGGCTGGGAGAAGCAGGCCAGAGGTTAAGCTTCCAGGTCTGAGTTTTCCCAGACAGTGGGCATTGGGGTAGGCGCTCTTTGGGTGGTCAAGAGGAAAGAAGGAAGGACAGGTTTTGTCTTTCCTGGTCAGCGTGGGCCTGTGGTGATCCGAGGTGGCCCAGGCTGGGATCAGGTGACCTGTTAGGGGTGTGATCACTGTCAGGTCTCCCTCTTTTTTTTTCAAATTTTATTTTATTGAGATATAATTCACATGCCATGAAATTCAAGTTTTTAAAGTGTACATTTCAGTAGTTTTTAGTATATTCAGAGTTATGGCAACCATCACCAGGATCTAATTCCAGAACATTTTCATCACCCCAGAAAGAAACCCTTGTAACCCATTAGCAGTCACTTTCCATTCCCCTCTCCACTCAGCCCCATGGATTGACCCGTTCTGGCCATCCCATATAAATGGAATCATACAATAAGTGCTCTTTTTGGGTCGGGCTTTTTTTTGCCAAGTAAGCTGTTTTTGTCCATATTGTAGCTTCCTCTTTTTAAAGCCTCAGTTCCCTCATTGGGAAATGGAGTGGGGACAGTCCTTGGACCTGGAGCCGGGCTGGAACCTTTTATTTGTAGAAAGGCGATCTGCTTCCCCCGTGTGGTGCACGGAAGAACTGCAGCTCCTTGTGCCAGGTTTGGGAAGGGATTAGGGGTGACTCAGCTTCCTCAACCCATCCCCCCAAGACCTCACTCCTCACCAAGAAGAGCCCTTGTGATCTCAAAGCTTCTAAACCATCCTGAACTCTTCCCTCTCTGCCTCCCACCATCTCTGAGACTCCTCGGGCCCCATTTGCTGAATAATAATAGTAATGTCGCCCACTTACAAAATTCTAATCGGTTCCCATGTGAAGCGCTTTACTTATATAGTCTCATTAATTTGTTACAGACCGAGGTTGTTCCTATTATTATTATTCGAGGGCAGGTAACCATAGTGGTTAAGAGCCCAAGTTCTGGAGTTTGGAGGCACTTGGATTCAAATCCCAGCCCTACCACTGACCAGCTGTGTGATGAGCATCTGATTTTTCTCCTTTGGGCCTCCTTTGCCTCATCTGTAAATGGGATTCGTAATGATAGCTCAACATCATGGAGTGCAGAAATGATAAAGTCCTCAGAGCCTGGCACAGAGGAAGCCTCTGAGTCTATGTGGCTGATAGTATCCACCAGGGATATGCTGGTAAATGTTTAACAACCAGCCCTCTAGGGGGTGGCAGTGGGGAGCCTCAATTCGTAGCATTTGCCAATTTCCATGGTATAAATGAAATTAGCTAATTTCAAGGTGACATAACTGAAAGTGTTTATTTTTTGGTGGGGAAGAGATGCTCAGTAGCTCATTATATAGCACTTTCACTATGCAGATACAATAGATGTAAATGACCTCAGTGTCACAGGTAATAGTAAAATAATTAAGATGCGATGAATATGTATTACCTTTGTTTTAAATATAATTTATTTAATTGTATGTTTGCATAATTTAATTTTGAATAATGACTATGTAACAACCAGTTCCAAAATTCCTGAGACTTTAACAATCAGCTCGCTTGAGCCAGCTCCATCATATTGCTGTTACCACACCCATTCTTTAGAAAGGGAAACTGAGGCTCAAGAAGGTCAGACAGGGACAGGGCATGGACCCCAACCAAGGGCTGTGTGATTCTGGGGCCAGGACTGTGCAACGTCCCTTTCTCTTTCATCCCATTCTGGTCTAGAGGTCATGCGTCGTCCTCACACTGCTGTGTGACCTCAGGGAAGCCCTTGCCCTCTGCGGTTTCAGTTCAGCCGCCTGGAGCCCGCAGGTTCCCTCGCACCTGCCTCAGCAGGCCAGGCAGGCAACGTGCGGCTCCCCTCCCTCGCTTCACAGACTGGAAACTGAGGCCTGAAAAGCCAAACGCCTGCCCTGAGTGACAGCCTGACAGAGTCCTGAGACCCTACGGAGCGCCGAGGAGGGGAGGCTGCGGCCCACAACCTCGTGTCTGTTTTCTGGGCGGTGGGAGGTTACTCCTCCGCAGTGGCTCCGCCCAGGACGCCAGCCCTCCAGCACCCGGAGCCGCGTGTCGCCCAGAGCTTCCTGGGCCCCAAGGCTGGGAGGGAGGAGGTGGACAGTGCCATCTGCCCGGCTCTTGCCTCTGGGGGCTTCTCTGCCTCTTCATCTCCACTCTCTTCCCAGGTCTTAGCGCCCCTGCGTGTATCTTTGTCTCTTCCTGCGTCCCCGCGTGTGGGTCTCTCAGTCTTTGTTTCTCTGCGTGTCTCTGTTCGCTCTTTGTATCTCTGTCTCTGTGTGTCTCTCGTTCCCTGCGTTTCTCCCTCTTGCCGTCTCTCTCTTTTTGTGTCCGTCTCTGCGTTTCTCCACGTCTCTCCCCGCGTCTCCCGCGCTCCGCCCCGGCGCTCCGCGCCCCTTCCCTTCCGGGGACTCTCCCCGTGAGAACGCGCCAGCCTCGACGCGCTCAGACCTGCCCCCGCCCCCGGAGCCCCCGGCCCGCCCCGACCTGCGCCTTTAAGGGCCGGCGGCAGGGGCGGGGCCTCGGCGGCCACGCCCTGCCCGCCCCTCCTCCTGACGTCCCTTCCTCCGCGGCCCCTCCGCCGCCTCCCTCCGCCGCCGCCCGGGCCGGCTCCGCGCCCCCTCCCCGGCCCCCGCCCGCCCGCCCGCCGCCCGCCGCCCCCATGGCGCCCTGGGCCCCCGCTGCGCGGGGCCACTAGGACCCTCAGCGTCTCCTTCCTTCGCCGTCCCTGACCCCTCTCCGGCGGCGTGAACCCGGGTGTTCACGGCACCCAGCTTTTGAGCTCGCGTCCTCAAGCCGGCGGGGGGGGAGGGGAAGAGGGGACCCCGGCACCCCTGCCCCCCCCACCCGGCCGCCCAGTCCCCCGGGACCCGGAGAAAATGTCTTCGCGGACGGCGCTGGCCCCGGGCAGCGATCGGAACTCGGACACGGTGAGTAGGGCCCGGCCCCTGGGGGAGCCCCGGCCAGGTTGGGCCGCCGAACCCCTCGCCCTGCTGTGCCCCTCGCCGCGCTGGCCTTTGCCCTCATTTCCGGGCCCTGCCCGGCTCGCCACCCGCGACCCCCGCCTGGACTTACGGGACTTTGGACCCTCCCCCACTCCCCAGCCCAGCCCGACCCCTGGGGGCGCCCCTCTCTCGGGACCCCTCTCTCGTCCCCCTGCAGACCGCTTCCGCTGGGGTCTCTTTCCTCCAGGAAGCCCCCTCCCCTGCCTTCCAGGAGCCCCTCCCTTCTCCCGTGTGTTCCTAAGCCCCTTCCCCTTCGGGCCCCCTCCTCCGACCATCGGCCCCCTCCCGGATTTGCAGGGCTGCTGACCCCGAGGCCCAGCCCTGGCCCTCTCGCAGGAAGGCCGGGCCCAGTCCTGCCTCTGGCCCCGTCCTTTCCGGCCGGATCTGGGTGCCGGGCTCCCCAGGAGCCCCCCTCCTCTCCTTCCCAGCTCTCCGCCTTTCCTGGCTCCTGTGGGCACCCCCTCACAGGAAGCAGGTTTCCACCTTTCCTGGGCCCAGGGCCCTTTCCAGCTTGTTCAAGGTCTCTCTACTCCCAGGCCTGGGCCCCATCTTCCAAGCAATCCTGTTCCCTGCATTCCCAGCACCCGAGGTCCTCCCAGGTGCTCCTGGACCCTCTCTGGTCTCTTCCTCTCCCAGGAAGCCTTGGCCTCCAACTTCCAGGCCCCCAGCCCAGTCCTGGATTTCTAGGCCCTGAACCAGTCTGACTCCAGGCCTCATCCTCTCTGTGTCAACTCCTCAGCTTCAGGCAAGCCCCCAACCCCGTGATCCCCACTTTTGTCCAGGCCCTTCCTGCGGGACACCCTCTCTTCCCCTAGATCTCCAGGCCTCTATCCTTTTTCCTGCCTCAGGGCCTCCCTCTTCCTGGCAGGGGGTCTGGCCTCCCAGGGAAGCCCCCTTCTCAGCTTCAGAGGTCTTCCCCAGCTCACAGCCTGACCCCAGATCCTCCTTCCAGAAGACTCCTGGACTCCAAGCCTCTGGACTTGCCCTGGCGCTCAGGACTCTTCTGTTGTCTTCTGGAAGCCTTTTTTCTTCCCAAGTTTCTAGCCCCTTTGCCCCCACAGGCTCAGCCTTTATTCTTTGGGCTGCCCCTTGCCCGGGAAGCCCCTTTCCCAGGACTTGTAGGCCCCAGACCTTGCTATGGTTCCAAGGGCTGCTCCTACAAGACCCCTTCTTTAATTCTAGGAGTTTTCTCAAGACCTAGGCCCCTGGCCCAGGGATCCTTGGCCCCTGACTTCCATTGCCCCATGGCTTGGACCTTTCCTGTCATCCCCAGGCCCCCCATCCTTATACTACAGCCCAGGACAATCCTGGGGATACTCCCACTCCCCATTTCCCTGGTTTCTGATTGCTTTCAGTGTTTGTAAAGGCCCTCCCACCAACCAATGCCAGACTCTCCCCAGCTGGGATGTTTGTCTCTTTCCCCCAGGCCTTCTGCTAGGTCCCTGCTCCCCACCAGAGAGATTTATCTCTCCTCTTTCATCTTGCAGGACCCTCCCTCACAGAGATCACTACCACCACTGCCACCCATCATACCGTAGGCCAGACTCTGATTTGGAGTCTCTGATGAGATACCCCTTCATCCCCCACCCCCACCCCACCCCTAGTCACTATAAAAAGTGCCAGGGAGCCCACAGGCCTTGGTACAAATGCTGGCTCTGCCAGCCGGTTTGCACTGTGTCCTCAGACTACTGGTTCTCCCTCTCTGACACTTAGTTGCCTGCCCTGGGAAATAGGGATGATCACTTGAGTCCCTGAGGATTACTTGGGATGAGACGGGTGAAGCCTGGCACGCAGGACGCGCTCTGCACGTGTTCACACTATTGTGGCTGTGGATATGAGTCAGATGGCCGTGGATTCTCAGCCCAGGGCTGTCATAGTTGTTGCCTGAGCTTACAGATCCACTCCCTGCTCAGAGCCTCAGTTTCTTCTGTTTTAAATTTTTATTTATTGATTTGAGATAGAGAGAAACATTGATTTGTCCCAGCCATTCATTGGTTGCTTCTAGTATGTACCCTGACTGGGGATCAAACTCGAAACCTTGGTGTATCGGGACAACATTGTAACCAACTGAACTACCCAGGGCTGAGCCTCTCTTTATCTCTGTGTGGGGTTGTTAACAGTACCTCCCTGTTAGGGATGTTTTAAGGAGCCAAGGAGATTATGTGAGTGAGATGCAGAGGGTCAGGCATATTATAACCACTATTATTATTATTGTTACTTTGATTATTCTGATAAGGGTGGGTTCAAATCTAGTTTCTATCCCTCCCTAGCTGTGTGACCTCAGGCAAGTGACCTCTCTGAACCTCAGTTTACTTGTCTGTGAAATGGGACTCATATAAGCACTTTCTCTTTTTGTTATTCAGATTTGTGCATGGGAGGGGGGATTTGGGGAAGTCTAATCCCCTTCTCTCCTCTCCTCCCAACTCTAGTGTCCTGGCTGGGTCACCTCTCCATCTGGAATCTGAGGTTGCAGCCCCCTCTCCTGCCACCTGGTTACCATGTTGACAGCCATGTGGGGTCATGCTACCTCACCCCAAGTTCCAGGCCCCCCACCCCCAGCCTCTCTGGAGGTTCCCTAGCAACAGGCCCAGTGTTGGGGCGCCAGCCGGCGGGAGGGAGCTGGGCCAGCTGGTGGTGCCAGCCAATTTTAGCTCCCGCCCCCGGCCCCTGGGGGCTTTGTCACCCACTGCCCCAGCTGCCCCTTGCAGGGGTCCCTCAGCCACACTGCCTTCAGTGGGGTGCCAGCCCACACCCAGTTGGCTCCCCTGGTGCCACCTGATGGGGATTCTTCTTCAAGCTGTTATCTCAGTGGGGATCAGGGGCCTTATCAGCCAGGATCTCCACTTCCCTTCCCCTGGAGGAGGCCTGGGGTTGTGAGCAGCCAGTGGGATGTGGGAAAGAGATCAGCACCCAGGAGTCTGCAGGCCCAGGTTTGAATCCCAGGCCCCCTGTTCCACCTGCCCTGTGACCTTGGGCAAAGTATTGACCCTGCCTCAGCCTTGGGGTCCCCATCTGGAGAATGCAGATCATAATTGGATCCACATTGGAGGCCAGGGCTTCAGCAGGGGTGGTTCTTTCTGCACTGTGTGGGGAGCATTATATTTCTACTCCTTGTATGACCTTGACAAGGCACCTTCTCTCCCCAAGCCTCAGTTTCTCCTCTGGAATAGGAGGATGCAGGGGGCCGTGTCATGGGCTCTGGGAATTAATGTAGATGAGGTGTGTGTTGGCCCAGGACAGGGCCCTAGTAAAAGCTGCTTAATAAGGACAGCGTAGCAGTGTGAGACACATGGCGTGGTGCTGGAGAACATCAAACCTGGGGAAACTGTCGCTGCTCAGATCCCGGCTCTGGGCCTCAGTTTCCCCACGTGTAACGTAGGGATGAAGATGCATTAATGGCTAGCACTCATTAAATATTGGTCATCATTGCTGTTAAGTGGCCTGGCAGATTCCCTGCAAGGAGCAACACAGGGCCCTCACCTGGCCAACTACCTGTCCTCCTCTCTTCCTCAGCTTTCTGAGCAGGGCACAGGGTCTGAGCAGAGTCGGCTTAGCTGGGGCCTGTGGCTGCCTGGGGCCCAGCCCTGAAAGGGAGGCCCAGTCCCTGGGGGCTCACAATCAGGACGGGGCAGCCTGGAGCAGGCAGGTGACCTGCAGGGGAGAGAGACAGGGCAGCAGGAACAGAATTTCGGGGACAGATAGGCACAATGGTGGGGAAGACAGCGGACCAGGGCTCAAATGGAGCCACAGTGTTTCGTGGGGGATGGGGGTGATCGAGGGAGCAGGAATATCTTCAAGGAATGTAACAGTGGTGCTAGAATGATGTCAGGACAAAACAAAAGACAGTTGGGGACTCTGTTTGGAGTTGAATTTGAGATCAGAAGAGATTGTTAGGGTCACTAAACTGGGAATAAAATAATTGACATTTGGGTTTGGAATAGAATTTGGGCGTTGAGAATGGAGACAGTGATAGAGAAAATAGGATGTTGGAGGCAGTGAGGGTTGGGGTGCAGTGTTGAGACCAGGTTGAGTCAACGTTGATTGGGGTTGAGGGAGGGCTGTAGCATAAAATATTATAAAGCTGATGGACGTCCCAGTAATTAGCAAAGGAAGTTGGGGGTAGATTGACTACAGGGATGGATAAAGAAGAGGTCTGATGTCTGGGGACCTGGATGCTGCAGAGTTGGCAGGGGCCCAGCCTCTTTGTCCTTGGAGGCATCTTTTTGTAGAGGGAGACCCAAAGGCATCTTGCTTCTCCGTGGCCTGGGCTTGAAAAGTGGCTGTGGCTGGAGTTGACTGCCCCAGCGCTGGTTCCACTGGAGGCGGGACAGGATGGGCGCTGCCCACCAGTCACGCTCCGTCTCCCCCACCCAGCATGGCACCTTGGGCAGTGGCCGCTCCTCGGACAAGGGGCCCTCCTGGTCTAGCCGCTCACTGGGCGCCCGTTGCCGCAACTCCATCGCCTCGTGTCCGGAGGAGCAGCCCCATGTGGGCAACTACCGCCTGCTGAGGACCATCGGGAAGGGCAACTTTGCCAAAGTCAAGCTGGCCCGGCACATCCTCACCGGCCGGGAGGTGAGCGAGGGGATGGCTGCGGCTCGAGGCCAAATCCTGCAACACCGGCATTTTGTGGGTGGTGGGGCGCAGTGGGCTTGACCCTCCTTTTCCTTGGTGACCTCAGGTAAGTCCCTGCCACTCTCTAGGACAGATCAGAGCATCTTAGATTTTTCCAGAACAACCCAACTAGGAGAAGAGAGCCAATGTCAGACATCCCTGCAATTGTCGGGAAATCTCAAATCACAGGCAGAGCCACGTGTTGTGTTTCTAAGAATTTGTGTGGCTTTTGTGCCTAAACCTAGGCCACCTCCCCATTTTAATGGTTCCAGTAAATCTTCCAGTGATCCTGAGGGGAACACAGAGTTCATTCGCATTCTTAATTACACCCTCCCCACCTCCCCTTCCAGAGCGGGCATGTGTCCTGAGTATGGCAACATCATTGCAGAAAGGGCCCAATCAGACGGTAGAACCTAGATCTGACGCCTCTAGGTGGTGGGTGGGTTCGTGACTCCTCTGCACCGCCTTCATTTTTAGAACAAATGACGGGAATGATTTCTCCTGCCTTGGATGAACCTCTCCTGCCCTTAAACTGTCTATGCTGTATACACGAAAGACACTGGGCCCCAATGGTTTATGGGCAAATTCTACCAACCACTCCCCCTTTATGCCAGTACTTCAGAGACTAAAGAAAGAGATTCCACTGCCCAGCTGTTGTTCAGTGCTAGTTGGACAATGACCTCAAAAGCAGCTAAGAAAGAAATGTATGGGCTGGTCTTAGGTGTGAATGGAGATACGAAAATCAGAGGGAGCCATGTGATGCATAGTTCTTTGCAGATTCACAATTTATTCATATATTTCACCACATGCACAGATTCAAGGAGAGAAACCATATGATCGTCTCAGTATTGGCATATAGAGTGCCTGACAAAATTAAAAACCCACTCGTAAGAATGTGAGGAAAGCCAAGGGACCCTGTCCCCCACAGAGAACACATCGTTTCCTGTATGTGGATCTTGACTGTGATTCCAGGGATTTCTGAGAGGACCGGCTTCTGAGGGAACTGAGCCTCCCAGGGGAAGACTTCTAACCCAGTGGATCTGGGGGTAGCCTCAAAACCTTTGTAAAAACTACGGACTTAAAGCTGGATTAAGACTTAAGGGCTTCTCACTATGGCAAAACTTATGGTGCTCTACCCAAGTGTAATTCAAAATAAAATCTTAACTACAAGATAAATATAAGGAAAGTTTAATAACATTCTGATCCCCCTCGCCTTGATGACTACCTCAAAGTTCTTTTAAAACTGTATACATAAATATTTTTAGGTTTTGTGTTTAAGAGGTAGACTCCATCAGGCTGCATAAGTTCAGATCCCAGCCCACAAACTTACTGGCCACATAACTTTGGCCAAGTAATGAATGGCCCTGTTCCTCAGTTTCCCCATTTGTAAATTGGGGGAAATTCTAGCACTCATTGGAGTATTGTAAAGATTGGAAGAGTTATTGTTTATAATGCACGTGGACTGGGGCTTGGCACATGTGACTAATCAGTAAATGTTAGCTACAATTATTATTTATTGTTCTGCAGTTTGTGCACTTAAAACAAAAATGTGGTGGATGAATGGTCTGAAGTACCCTCACAGAGGACCCCCTCAAGGTCTCGGTCACCCTCACATACACAGACCCCTGGAGCAACCCCACCAAGGCCCCACTGCAGAGCAGGGAATATATATATATTTTAAATAAAAGTAAGGGTAGCACTGGACACGGTGGGAAGAGCATGTGCAAACGTCCTGAGGCCCAGATCCCCATCCACTAGGAATGGCCCAAGTTGAGGGTTTTCTGTGAGAGGGGGAAAGGAAGAACATCCCAGGTGATCTGAGCTGAGTTACCTTGACCTTCCCCGCCTTCTTTCACCTCCAGGTTGCCATCAAGATCATTGACAAAACCCAGCTGAACCCCAGCAGCCTGCAGAAGGTGAGGCCCAGGGAGGGGGAGAAGCATGGGGGTAAGGTTGGGAAGAGGGTCCTCATACCCACCCTCATCTTTCTTTCTTTCTTCCAGCTGTTCCGAGAAGTTCGTATTATGAAGGGTCTAAACCACCCCAACATCGGTGAGGAGGGGAAGGGAGTGGGCTCAGAGGCTGCCCACCAGGGCACTTGGGAAAGGGGAGAGTCAGGGGCATGGGAGAACTGGCAGTTATAATAGTTAGATGTTTTCTCATAGCAGTATCTCTGCTCACTGGCTCTGTGACCTTGGCCAAGTCACTTAACCTCTTTGAGCATCAGTTTCCTCCTCTGCAGTGGGGGTGATAAGAGGGCCTTCATCAAGGTCATCGTGAGGATTGGATAAGATCCTGCATGCAAGACACTTGGTTCAGAGTTAAGCTGTGGGAGCAGGTCTGATTATTGTCATCAGTAGCAACCATTGTTATTATCATCAGGCAAAGGAGAGACAGGGCTCTTTACCAAGAGAAGCAGTATTTGGCCTGGCCCAGATATAGTCGCACCATTTATTCATTCTTTGTTAATATTTATTGAGTGGCCGTTACGTGCCAGATGCTGGGGACACAATGGTGTAGAAGACAGGCACGAATCCCTGGCCTCATGGAGCCGAGCTGACATTCTTGTGAGAGAGAAGATAGAAAAGGTTGTGCAGTGGGACTGAGGAGTGGAAAATCTTGCCATTAGTAGGGAGCCATTGAGTGTTCTTGAGTAAGGGGTGTCATGGTTCAGCACATCCACATAGTTACCGAGTCGGGGGGAGGGTGTCTGTTCCTGCATAACCCTCGCCCTGGCCATTGCAGTGAAGCTCTTCGAGGTGATCGAGACCGAGAAGACGCTGTACCTGGTGATGGAATATGCAAGTGCTGGTGAGGCCCGCCCCGCCCCGCGCCCTGTGTCCCACCCCCACGCACCCCACCCTCACCCCCTTGGCCTCTGCCCTGCAGGAGAAGTATTTGACTACCTCGTGTCGCACGGCCGCATGAAGGAGAAGGAAGCTCGAGCCAAGTTTCGACAGGTTGGGGTTGCAGCTGTGGGCGGGGCGGGGTGGGATCCCTGGGTCCCTGGAGACCGAGTCTGATTGCTGGGCGTGGGTCTGATAGTCCAATGACCGGGGAGGCGTGGCTTAAGTCTGCGTGGGGGGCAGGGAGTTGGGTGTCCACGGGTGTGCAGATGCCCCGGTGTGAGGATATCCAGATGTCGGTGTGCAGGTGCCCAGTTCATGGGTGAGAGGCAGGCAGGGAGGTGCCGGGTGTACAGGTGCCGGGTATATGGGTGCGAGGCTGTGCCCAGCGTGTAGGAGTGTGGCTAAGAAGACTGGGGCTGCCTGAGTGCCCAGGTGTGAGTGTAGGAGTGTGGATTCAAAGATGTGTGGGAAATAGGGGAGGATGCACAGGTGTGTGAGAGGGCAGGAGGGGGCCAGGTGTGGGTGTATAGGCTGGTGAACTGGAGTGTGTGGTGCAAGGATGTCCAGGTGCATAAGGTGTGTCGCTGTCCGGGTATGTGGCATTGAGGTGTGTGTATGAGGGCATGTGGTGTGAGGATGCCCAGGTGCTGAGAAAAAGACATGCAGGTGTGCGGCTGCCCGAATGTGGGAAAGGGGACAGATGTGAGGGTGCCTGGTAGCTAAGCGTTCAGCAGGTGTGAGGTTTCATGGGTATAGGGATCTGAGTAAGGTGTTAGCCCATGACTCTCCAGTGGCTCTGACGCAGCTGTCAAGGGTGTGGGGGGCCTCAGCCCTGGCATGTTGGGACCACGGGTCCATCTACAGGTATGCGACATTCTTATGCATGTGTCCAGATGTGAAAGCTGGGAGTATGTCCTGATCTGGTTGTGAGGGTGCCTGGGTGTCCAAGTGGAGGTGTGTGTCTGTGTAGGTCCCACAGCATTTCCTGCCGTGACCGAATCGGGGTGTGAGGCCCCAGCATCTCGGTCTGTGCCTAGGGGAGGCCTGGGGTCCAGGGGCTCGGTTGTGCGTGGGCTCACAGGGTCTCTGAGGGAGGTTGAGAGGTTTGGGAGCCACAAGTAACTGACCCTCCCTCCCCTCCCCCTAGATTGTATCGGCTGTGCACTACTGTCACCAGAAAAACATTGTACACAGGGACCTGAAGGTGAGTTCCCTGTCTCCCCCCACTGTGAGCTCCCAGCTCAGCCCACCTCTGGTCCCCCAGGGTTCATCTGTACCCTTTTCTCCGCATGCTCCTCCCTCAGCGCCCGGGTCCCCTTGGCTTTCCCAGCTAAGCCTTCTGTGGCAAAAGCAAGGCCAGCAGGTGGGGGAGCAAGTCAGGGCTGGGGACAGGAGGAGCGAACAAAGAGGAAGAAACAAAGTGTCCTAGAACAGCCCCGACGGTTACATGTGTACTGGACAAGGACACTGGGGCACGATAGAGTTCGTCACTCTCAGAGCCTCCAGAGCCTTGGTGTCTCTCAGAACATTCAGGAACCTTTTGAGATTTTAGAGCCCCAGAGTCACCCCGCCTCCAGGGTCTGAGTCTCCCAGGCATCTTAAGACTTGAGAAGGACCTTGAGCAAGAACCCTCAAGGCTAACGCCCAGCGGGGAAGGGACTCAGTGGCTGAGCAGGGGCAGTTCCCTAGAGTAGCTTCATGTCCCAAGTCTCCATTCCACACATCCCACTGGAGACAACCTCACATCTCAGGACTTCTCGCCTTAGACCAGAGAGAGGAACATTTGTCTGGCTTGAATGAAGTTGTTTTGCTTGTGATTTCTTGAGCACCTACTATGTGCCAGACCCTGTGCTTTATGGAAGTGCTTCTCAAGTTCTTCAGTGAGGGACCAGGTTTTTTTAAGTGTTTTCAATTCCCTGTCGGGTGTGGACAGGTACTTCTGTAAAGTATAATAAAAGTGAAATGAAAAAAGATGTACAAAATACAAGCCCAGTTTTTAAAATTATTATTAGATTCAAAAAACATAAAATCCCACCGTCAAATGGCTGAAGTTTGTAAACCCCTCCCCCTGCCCCCCCACTGCTCTGACTCTCTGCTGCCCTCTCCACTCTCTGAGAGAGCACCTCTAAGGTGCCCCTTGAGGGTAACAATAATTATGAAGATCAGCTGGAAGCTGCATGCCCCCTGGTGGAGGGTCCTGGAAGTGGCTAAAAAAGGGATTTCAGGATCTGGTTAGCCAACTGCTGGGACCAACCCAGATGTGAGGTTGGGGCTGGACTATGGAACTTCAGATGCCACAAAGGGAACTGTCACTGCCCAGGGTCACACGGGGAGTAAGGGCCTGAGCCACAGTCAGTCCAGTGGGCCAGCTCCAGGCTTGTGCTCCTGTCCACTGCACACGTCCACACTCTGCCTCCTCCCTCCCTCCCTCCCTCCCTCCCTCCCTCCCTCCCTCCCTCCCTCCCTCCCAGGCTGAGAACCTCTTGCTGGACGCCGAGGCCAACATCAAGATTGCTGACTTTGGCTTCAGCAACGAGTTCACGCTGGGCTCGAAGCTGGACACGTTCTGCGGGAGCCCCCCATATGCCGCCCCAGAGCTGTTCCAGGGCAAGAAGTACGATGGGCCGGAAGTGGACATCTGGAGCCTGGGCGTCATCCTGTACACCCTCGTCAGCGGCTCCCTGCCCTTCGATGGGCACAACCTCAAGGTGCTGCGTGGGGCTGGCTTGGGCGTCTTACTCTCCTGGGGAAGAGCTCCCTGCGCCTCGGCCCCAGCACAGCTCCTGAGCAGAGGGGCGGGGCTGGCCTGAGGTCATAGGGCAAGATGAGGGTCAGGCAGGACACTTGCGGCCAGCCCAAGTGGACCTGCTGTGTTGGGGCCCAGGGTATGAGCTCTGCAGCTGGCGGGCTGGGATTCAATTCCCAGCTCACTCAGTACGATTTTATTGCCCAGCATCCATGGGTCTGGCTGTTTTAGTAGGTTTTGCAGATACTCTGTGAACAAGAGATGCAGAAGCCCCTGCCCTCACATGCCTCACCATGGGCCGTCCTCGAAAACACACTGAGTGGGAAAAGCCAGTCGTAAAAGGCCGTGCGTTGTGCGATTCTACTCTTAGGAAATGTCCAGAACAGGCAAACTCATTGAAACAGGAAGCAGATGACTGTTTGCCTCAGTCTAGGGGGGATGGGGAAGTCGGAGAGCAGGGTTTCTTTTGGGTTGATGAAACGGTCTAAAATTGATTGTGGCGATGGTTGCACAACTCAGAATATGCTAAAAGCCACTGAATTGTGCACTTAAAATAAAAAAATCCTGCCTTCCTGCACCGACATTCCAGCAACAGAGCCAGGCCGAAAACCAAATAAATAAGCACAATATATTATTTCAGACGCTGGCCAGTGCTGCGGGGAATTGTGGGGTGAGTTTTAGTGCTGTGGTTTTCTTTCCTCTTTGAACTTTTTATTCTGAAACATGGCCAATCTACAGAAAAGTTGCAGGGCTAGAACAAATTTCAGGAGACGCGCCAGTAGCTAGCATTTGGCCACATTTGTCATGTCTGTATATGCTCATGGAATATTGTTGTCATTGTCATTATTGATGGAACGTTTGGGAGTTAGTTGCAGACACGATGTCCTTTATCCCTAAAAGGTGACATACAGCAGGTATCTCCTGAGACCGGGGCATTTTCCCATCCACCTTCACGCTCAGGAAATCCAGCGACCGTGCGTCCTGCCCTCTAACCCCCGCCCGGGTCCATGCTCAGATTTCACTGGGCGTCCCAAGAGCATCCTTGGTAGCTCTTTCCTGCTCCAGCATCCACTCAGCTCCTGCGTGGCCTTCACTTGTCCTATCACTTTACTCTCCTTTCATCTGGATCATCCGCCTTTCTTTGTCCTTCATGACATGGCGTGATGTTGCGTTCAGGCCAGTTGCCTTGCAGAACCTCCCTCAGTGGGTCGCTCGGTGTGTCCTCACAGTGGGATCCGGGTGCGGATTCCACAGCAGAAGTGCCCAGCCCTTCTGGACGTGGCCCATGAGGAGTGGTCAGGAGGTCAGGGAAGTCCTTGCTGAGGACAGGCCATCAGACAGAGACCTGTGTGGTGATGAGGAGGGAGACCCTTCCTTACAGTGGTCTTGGCTGAGCAGCCGGCACTCTGAGCTTCAGTGTCCCCTCTGTTCAGTGAGGACCGTAAGGTACCAACCTTGTAGCGATCCAAGGACTGGCTGAGATGTGGCAGGGAAGTGTTTGCTATCACACAATAATCTTTCTGAGCCCCAGGCATGAAGCCAAGAGACCTTTTCAAGGGACCAGGCCAGTGTGTCACCTGCCCCAGGCCTTTGTTAAAACCTCACTTGCCCCAGGCCCTTGTCACTTCCCTTTTTTACTTTTATTTTTAAATTTATTGATTTTAGAGAGGAAGGGAGGGGGTTTGTTGTTCCATTTACTTATGATCATTGGTTGAGTCTTATATGTGCCCTGCCCGGGAACTGAACCCACAGCCTTGGTATATGGAGATGATGCTCCAACCAACTGAGCTACCTGGCCAGGGCCCTGGCTACCTCCTTGCTTGGCAAAGGAAACACATAGCTGGAGACAGCAGGGGACAGGTCCTGGCTCTGTCATTTCCTTGCTGAAGGACCTTGGACTCATCCCTTTCTGAACCTCAGTTCCTCCACCTGTAGGTGTCCACTTACAGCCACACTGGGTGTATAAAGCCCTTCACCGGAACCTGGCATCTGGTCAGGGCATCACATTCGGGGCAGCTCTGGTGGTGGTGGCAGTGGCCCAATGGCTGCCTCTGGCCATGCTGTGACAGGTGGTATGTTGCAGTGGTTACATAGCATGGGCTCCAGAGCCTGGCTATCTGGGCTAGAACCCAGACCCTGCCATGTTCTGGCTGTACAATCCCATGGCAAGTGACAACCTCTCCAGGCCTCAGTTTCCTCATCTGGAAATTGGGTGTCATGACCCTGCTTCGCAAACACGGATGTAACGTGTGGAAAGCACTTAGCATACTGTGGCACAGGGCAAGTGCCCTGAAAACAATACTCAGGATTATGAAATATTCACGACCCTCTGGGCTATAACGATCTGCAGACCCAGGAGGCTGCCCAGGCACACGCCTCTTCCAGCCCAGTCCCTGGCAGATGGCCTCACCCCAAGAAACCCCTTTCCTCGCTCACTCCCTTTTCTCTCTCCTTCAGTTTTTTTTTTTTTTTTTTTTTAATGCCTTTATTGATCTCAGAGAAAGGAAATGAGAAGGAGAGAGAGATAGAAACACTAATGATGAGAGTCACTGATCAGCTGCCTCCTGCACACCCCCGACTGGAGATCGAGCCCACAGCCTAGGCATGTGCCCTGACAGGGAATCAAACCACAATCTCCTGGATCCTAGGTCGATGCTCAGCTGCTGAGCCACACCCAGCTGGGCATCCCTCAGTTCTTTATTCAGGATGGAAGGGGCTCTCCCTGGTCCATGCCATGGAGCATAGAATTTATTTGCTCCTGAGCAGCCTTGGCAGGGCTCCTCATACGAGACCCTGGGGAAAAAAAAAGGTGAGCATAGCCCTGGCCAGGTACCTCAGCTGGTTAGAGCATATGCCAGGGCTGTGGGTTTGATCCCCGGTTAGGACACATACAAGAATCAACCCAATGATGCATAAATAAGTGGAGCAGCAAATCAATGCTTCTCTCTTCCTTTCTCTCTAAAATCAATAAGTAAATAAATTTAAAATTTTTTTCTAAAAGGTCAGCATATAAATAGTGCTTGCTCCGGGCCTGTTATGTATCCTAGGCACGCACTTCTGTAAACTCTCACTCTGGCCCATGGGGTGGGTGCTGGGATTCCTGTTTACAGATAAGGAGACTGAGGCCCAGAGGCTAATTCACTTTCTCTGTGAGATTTCCTCCAAGTGAGAAGTGATATGGCTTTAAACTGGTATATGTATTTTTGAAAATCGCGTTTACCGCAATATTCCCATTTTACGGATGGGCAACTAAGGTCAGGAGAGAGTGGTGTGGTTTCACCTACCTCATTCAGCGCTGGGACTCCAGGCTCCTGTCACTTCTGTCCGGGGTTTGGGACAGAAATGAGAGTGTGTGTGTGTGTGTGTGTGTGTGTGGTGGGTGGGGAGGTGGGGTAGACCCCCCCCCCCAGTAACCCCATCCCCTCAGGAGCTGCGGGAGCGAGTCCTCAGAGGGAAGTACCGGGTCCCTTTCTACATGTCAACGGACTGTGAGAGCATCCTGCGGAGATTTTTGGTGCTGAACCCAGCTAAACGCTGTACTCTCGAGGTGAGCCCCGGCCCACACCCCTCCTGTTGCAGGCTTCTTGTCCTGCATCTGTCCTCTCCCCTACCCACCTGCCCATGGTCCTCTGCTGGAAGGTGTGGGGAGCCAGGCAGCTTAGGAAAAGGCGTCCGGACCCATCCTGACGCTACCCCCCCACCCAACAGCCTCACCCACTTCCCACCACGCCAGTAATTAGCTAATGAGCTTCTGGGATGATTACAGGGTGTTGGGGACCCAGATGATACGGGGGTGGAAGGGTGGCATCTGGAAGCTCCAACGGGGTGGGAGGCTGGGGCAAGGAGGTGCTAGCTCTCAGGAAGCCCTCAATTCTGGGTGTTAGGCCTTGGGGGTAGGAAGCTGTGTTTTTCCTGGCTTCTCCTGACATCTGTCCTCCCCCCTTCCCTGTCCTCCCATTCCTGCAGCAAATCATGAAAGACAAATGGATCAATATTGGCTATGAGGGTGAGGAGTTGAAGCCATACACGGAGCCGGAGGAGGACTTCGGGGACACCAAGCGAATTGGTGAGGGTCAGGGGGACGGGTGCTCTAGCTCCTCAGAGCCAGGGGTAGGAGCTTTCCAGCACTCACCACTTTGGTTAGTGCATCAGAGACGTTTGCAAGGTAGTTAGGGAGGGCCGAGAAGTCTAGGCTCCAGTCCCTGTGCTGCCACTTTCTAGCTGTGTGACCCTGGGCAGGTGGCTTCCATTAGCAGTGCGTCTGTCTCTTCATCTGTAAAATGGCATATTCATGGAACCTATCTTACAGGATTGTTATGAATATTAAATGAGTTAACCTACATACACCACTTTATATTAGGCATGTAATAAGGGCTGATGTGTGTTAGGTTTGACTATTGAAACACAAAAGGATATCACAGATTACTTGCAGAGAGCTTAGGCACAAGTCATTGGTGATCTCCATGTTGGGGGAAAGCCCCCATCTTGGTATGTGCCTCACCCTCCAATCGTTTGGTCCCAGTCCCTCCAGCCCAGACCCTTCGAACACTTGACCCCTAAAGCATCAACCCTGGAAGAGCCCCTTAAGGACCATGTAGTAACCCTGCTTTCTACAGCTGAGGAAATGGAGGCCACCATCAGAGGTAGCTGACTTAATCAGGACTTTCCTGGTTGCAAGTAACAGAAAACCCAAGCCATTCTGGCTTAAACCAGATAATAATAATAAGAGGTTGAACCATATGAAATTGCCATATGCTTAAAAATTGTCAATACCAGCAATTTAATATGGCTTACTGTAATAGTGGTAAGTTATTCACATAACTGAAAAGGCCAGGGTAGGTCAACCTTCAGACACAGCTGGATCCAGGTGCTCAGAGACAGTTGTAAGGAGCCTCCAAGTGGTGGCTTTTTTCCCAGGCAGGCGCCCCCTCCCCCCCCCCAGGAGCAAGCTGGCAACAGCATATCCTAGTGGCCTGGCCACCTCATCAGGGAGAGAGCCACTCCCTAATGTTCCACTAAAGCACTAGGCTGGTGCCCGTTGGCTACCCCTGAAGCAGTCAGTTTGGCCCTGGGAATGGAGGCTCTGATTGGCCAGACCCCCATTATGTGCCTGCCCTTGGGGCCTGGAGAAGGCAGGAATCAACTAAGTGATCTGAGCAGGAAAGGAATGTTCTACCAGGGAAGATCAGGGTCCTCCTGGCAGAAGGGGGAATGGGTACTGGACAGGCCAAAGAGCAGGCATTGCTAATGTGGAAAGGAGGGGTTTGGGGAGACTGAACCTTCTCTCCATGTCCCCTCCCAGAGGTGATGGTGGGTATGGGCTACACGCGGGAAGAAATCAAAGAGGCCTTGACCAGCCAGAAGTACAATGAAGTGACCGCCACCTACCTCCTGCTGGGCAGGAAGACTGAGGTCAGAAGGTGCTAGGGGTGTTTGGGATGCGCGATTTCTGGGGTGGAGGGACTTCTGGGGCAGAGGGAACATGGGGCTGAGGCTGTCTGTCGTCCTCCTGTAGGAGGGTGGGGACCGGGGCGCTCCAGCGCTGGCCCTGGCAAGGGTGCGGGCGCCCAGCGACACCACCAATGGAACAAGCTCCAGCAAAGGCACCAGCCACAGCAAAGGGCAACGGAGTTCCTCCTCCACCTACCACCGCCAGCGCAGGCATAGTGACTTCTGTGAGTATGGCCCCAACCCACATGTGCTGTCCCGGTTCTCTGGCTAACAAGCAACAGAAACCTGCTCGAGCCAATTATACAGAAGAGAGGACTTGCTTATAAAGATGCAGGAACGTTGCATGGAACTTGCAGGCAGGAGTGCACAGCCAGTCTCAGGGGAAGGGTCAGAAACTGGAAAAGCAGCCAGATCCAGAGCAGACACTGTCTGTGTCTTGCTTCCTCTGTTCCCATTTGTTTTTTCCTTTCTCTCTTATCTCACCTTATCTTTACCCCAGTCTCTCAGTTCCTTACATGTTGGTTTTAGAGACCAGCTCAAGTAGTACCCGGAAATCTCAGTCCACTTGTCAGGGATAGAGCTCTAACATCAGGGTCCCGCTGGGATTAATCCACTGTGATTGGAACAACAGGAGGACACGTTGTACAAAGTAGCTGCTGAGAGCTTGCCCTCTGGTGTCTCTTCCTCACTGAAATGATGGGAACCCCCCTTCCTTACTAGTGGAAAGGACTGAGCAGACACCTAATTGTACCCCACGTTCTGTAACTGAAAGATACCTCATCCATCCCCTGCAGAAAATAGACACTACCACCACAGGTCAGGCATGGGAACTTCTGAGAGGTCTCTTACCTGCACCCTTATCAAATGTTAATTCCTCTCCACTATTTTTTAACAACTTTATTAAGATGTAATTCACATACTATATAATTCACCCATTCAGAGTGTACAATTCAGTGGTGTTAGTATATTCACAGAGTTGTGTGTCCATCACCACAACCAATTTTAGAACATTTTCATTAGCCCAAAAAGGAACTGCACAACCCTTAGCGGTCAAGCTCCAATCCCCACTCCTCTCTACCCCTGAGCCCCTGACAGTTAACCTGTCATATTCTGTACAGATTTCCTTACTCTGGACATTTTGTGTAAGTGGAATTGTACAATATGTGGCCTTTGGGTCTGGCTTCTTTCCCTTAGGATTATGTTTTCAAGGTTCTTCTGTGTTGTAGCATGTATTAGTGCCACATTCCTTTAATTGCCAGATATTAGTCCATTGCATGGATAGATCACATTTTTTTTGTCCATTCATCAGCAGATGAACATTTGGACTGTTTCCACCTTTTGGCGATTATGAGTAATGTGGCTATGAACATGTACAGTTTTTTGCGTGGATGTGTTTTCATTTCTCATGGGCATACACCTAGGAGTGGAATTGCTGGGTCACATGGTAACTGTATGTTTAACGGTTTGAGGGACGACTAAGATGGTCTCCAACTCTGCGTTATAGTCCAGCTCTTCTTCCCCCCCAGGGGTGAAGCTCTTCGCTCTGGGACAGCCCTCGCATGGGGAGAGGAGTGTCAGGAAGCTTAGCCCAGCCTGAGCAGGAATTGTGTGGTCAAGCCATTCCCCTCCCCTGGGTCTCCTTTTCCCCTACCCCTTTTGTTGTGTGTTTTTTTAAATTTTTTAAAGATTTTCTTTTACTGATTTTTAGAAAGAGAGGAAGGTAGAGGGAGAGAAAAGGAGAAACATCGGTTGGCTGCCTCCTGCACACCCCCTCCCGGGGATCAAACCGGCAGCCTGAGCATGTGTCCTGACCCGGAATCAACTGGCAGACCTCTTGGTCACAGATGACACTGGCCGGGTCGCAGTCTGCCTTGAGGATCACTCACTCTTTACGTGAAGAGCTTGCCCGTTCTCAGCAGCTGCGTAGTATTCCATCATGCGGAAGTATCGGCACTTATTTAGCTGTCCCCATTAGGAGGCATTTAGTCTGTTCCCAGTCTTTGGGCCTTAAAAGAAAAGAATGATGCTGTGCATAACCTTCCTGCACGTGCATGGTGTCACATATGTGCATGTCATTTTGTGTGTGTGTCCTTTTGACAGATACTGTCAGAGGCCTACACAGAGATTGTGGCCTACGCGGCAATTCCAAGGTTCCCAGGATCACCCAGAGTAGGTTCTGGCTTTTCCAGGTGATGCCAGCTCTAACTGTCCCCTCCCTCCACCAGGCGGCCCGTCCCCGGCACCCCTGCACCCTAAGCGCAGCCCAACCAGCACCGGGGAGGCGGAGCTGAAGGAGGAGCGCCTGCCAAGCCGAAAGGCGAGCTGCAGTGCCGCAGGCAGCGGGAGCCGAGGGCTGCCCCCCTCCAGCCCGATGGTCAGCAGTGCCCACAACCCCAACAAGGCAGAGATCCCAGAGCGGCGGAAGGACAGCACGAGCACCCCTGTGAGTGGCTGGGGCTGGGGGACAGGGCACGGGTGTGACCTGCAGATGCCTGCAGGTGCCACTGGGATCACATTTTTTCAGACCCCGGCATTTCTCATCCTGTTCCCTAGACCACCACACAGGACTCTTTGTTACATCTGTTCATTCATTCATTCATTCATTCCACAGACATTTGTTGAGATTCGTTTTGTTTGATCTCATCCTTGATGCTAGTGTGTAAATTAGCATTCAGTGTTGGAAAGTAGCAAACAATATGCTTTGGTCAGGAAGGGTTTAATACAGGGAATTAGGTGTGGTGCTTTCAAAATTGTAGGAAGGGCTGGAGGAGCAGGCAAAAGACTAGACCTATAGGAATGACACCTTGTCACAGCAGACCAGACCCACCAAAGGAGCTGCCACCTCGGAGGCTACCTCTAGCACTATTGAATTCAAGAACACACGGCCATGGCTGCAACGCAAGACTCAAGAACTTCATCCTTGACCAGAGGGCCTCTTGACACCCAGAGGTCTAGAGAATGGACGTTGGGCCCCTGCTGAAGCAGAGACCCTCGTGACCTGGCCTGTGTGAGCGGAAGTCAGAGGGGAGGGGAAGGCGGCCACAACCCCATTCCCACCTTCCAGATCTTCATGAATATAGAACCCATTCCTGTCCAGAACCTGAGCTGCAGATGAGTCTGAGGGGTGTAGCATTTGATTTGTCCTGCCTCTGCAGCTCCTTAGAATGGCATGGTGCAGGCTGAGGGAACCAAAATACACTCAGCATTGGGAGACAAGGGTGGAATCAGGTTATAGGAAAGTGATCAGGAGTCTGAAGCCATGTAGACCAAAGTTTGAATTATATTGATGAGCTGTGTGTCCTTGAGCAAATAACTTTACCTCTGTGAGCTTCAAAACACCCTATGAAATGAGCTCATTAAAAAAACTTAGGTCATTATGAGATGAGAATCTTGTACATAAAGTACTTCACACAGCGTCTGGTTCAGTAAGCACCCACTGAGAGCTATTGTGTTTGTTCAGATAAACCTACAGCTTAAGAAGCTAGAAAAGGAACAGCAAATTAGCCCCCACAAAAAAGTAGGAGGAAGGAAATAATAGAAGCCAATAAAGGGGAAAACATATGTACACAAGAGAAAATCAACAAAGCTGAAGACTGGTTCTTGAAGAGATTGAGAAAAGCAGTGGACCCATTACGAAAAAAATAGTAAACATGAATTATCAATATCCTAATAAAAAAGGGAACTATGTTGTAACATAAAAAGAAAGAAGGTAGTAGGAACTACTTTAAGCCAATAAATTTGACAAGTTGAGTGAAATGGACAAATGCCTTTAAAGAGACAGTGAACCAAAACTGACACAAAAAGAAATGGAAAACCTGAACAATCTTATATTCTTGTTATAAAGAGATTGGCTCTATAATTTAGAACTTTCCCATAAAGAAAATTCCAGATCCAGATGGCTCTAAACTGGTGGAATTCTTCCAAACATTGAAATAAAAAATACAATCTTAGACAAACTACCTGAGATGAGGAAAAAAGGATTCACTTCCCAGCACAGATTATGAGGCGACATAATCTTGATATGATATTTCCTGTCCTGAGCGCTCACAGTTCTGTGCGTGATAGGGACGTATATGTGAACAGATGTTGACAATACAGAATGATTAAGTCTGCCTTGGGGAGGCCAGAGGGGGTACCTGACTCAGTCAGAGGCTGGGGGTCGGGGTAGATTATGAAGTGACACCTCAGATGTACATAGGAGTGACTCAGGGGAAAGGTAGGAGGAATATTCAGGCAGGTGGAGAGAGACAGTGTGGCATGAATATGTTTTTGAAAGCTTGATGGACTGTACCGAGGGGTGGTGGAACAGGGAGAGAGGTGGACAAGGCTCTCCCCTGGAACCTTCCCTGACCCTTTCCTTTCTCCTCTCAGCTCCCATGGCCTCCTGTGACTCTTAACCTGGATTGCTGGGATTGCTTTTGGTTCCTTTAGCCCAGGGTAAACCATCGGTTTACACACAGGCCTCTGCCTTGTTCATAATGAGGGAGGCCAGAGAGGGTGAAAATGAGGGTTTAAGGGGTGTCCCTCCATCCCCTCACTCCCCTCCTGGCCATGTCCCCCACAGAACAACCTCCCTCCCAGCATGATGACCCGCAGAAACACCTACGTTTGCACAGAACGCCCAGGGGCTGAGCGCCCGTCTCTGTTGCCAAATGGCAAAGAAAACAGGTATGGAGGGGGCGGCATTGGAGAAGGGGGGGCAGAGAGGGGGATATAGTGAGCAGGATCCCCCTTGATCTAAGGGGATAGATGTTGGGGAGAGGAGTGCCATTGGGACTGGGGATTGTATGTATCTGCCCTTCCCTTGGCAGAATCTACTTGTGTCCTCCCCTCCCAGACCCCCCTGAAAGTCCTCCCCCCTTAATTAATCTGTCATCAGCACAGGGAAGCAGTCTGCCCTGTTCTCTGCCTACGAGCCTTAGAAATCTGAGTTGATTTTTTTCTTGAATGATCCATTTTTAGAACTTAGAAGCCCCAGAATGTCACAGCTTCCACATCCTCTGGTTGGCTTGTTTTCAAACTTACTTGCTCGAGTCTGTTCAGTCTCTTAAAGCTGGCAAGTGAGGGGAACCAGTGCAGACTGGCTGGAGCATACACAGGGCATGAATTTGTTCATGTCAGAGTTCAAGTCTAGGAGTGGGGGCCGGGTAGGGGGATGTCAGGATAATGACACCCTTGCCCACCAGGACTGTAGGGATATAAAAATAATAACTCATCAAGCAGGAACCATGTGCCAGGCCTCTGTACCTTAGCTGGTTGAATGCCCCTAACAACTCTGTGAGGTAGATCCTGGTATCTCCATTTTACAGCTGAGAAAATGAGATACAGGAAGGTTAAGTAAACTGTCCAGGGCCACACAGCTAAATCAAGGAGCAAAGATTCGAGACTGACTCTAGATAATCTTGTGTTTGTAAGCACTGTGCTGCAGGGCCTTCTGGTTCTAGTCAAGAGGCAGTGTATAGTTTGGTTTTAGACTCAGCTGCTGAAATGAAGAGAACCCAAGGTATCGCGGCTTAAATGAGATGGAGGTTTAATCCTCCAAAGACCCAGATTGATTCAGCCAGTCTCAACAGGAGGCTCCAGATCTGGGTCTCAGGCCGCTGCAGCAGTTGCCACCATTTCCCAACCAGCCGGAAGGTTGGAAAGAAAGTAGGGGGCAAGCAGCCTTTTTTTAAGACCCAGAAATAGTACCAAGCATTTTTGCTTGTATCCTATGGGCCAGAGCGTGGCCATATGACCACCCCTAGCTGGAAGGGAGGCTGGGAAATGTAGTCTCTGGCTGGGTGGCCATGTGCTGTGCTTATACTCTTAGGGGGTTGATGACTATAGAAAAGCAAGAAGGATGGATTCTGGGGGAGAGGTAGTAGCATCTGCCACAGTCAGGGTTTCCTCTTTGAGACCAGGCTGGTGCTGGGGTCCCTGGAAGGATAGAGATTGGAGGCTTGGCGCCTGCTATCAGAACTGGGAGGGTTAGAGGGGCTGGAGGAGGGTCCTGGGACAGTGGGGCCACCACTGCCCACACAGCATCTTGAGAGAGTTAGGAAGAGGGTCCCTTCCTTTTTATTTTCACCTGTTGAAAAATCGTTAGAATGAATATAGGTGCTCTTGACATTCACATCTATTCCTTTCCCAAGTTTGGAATAGTGGAAGTCGGGATAGCAAAGTATTGCAAAGTTTATTTGGCTCCTGAGGTTTGGGTGGCAAATAGCAAAGGATTCATCTTAAAACATGTCTGAATCTATTCAGTAGCTGAGTTTGGAGAAAGGAGAGCGGGATGGGGGCAGTTTGGAGGGGGTAGACTTTGAAGACAGGACCGTTGGGGGAAGACTTTGGAGGGGGCGGTACAGTGCACAGCTTGCACAGCTCACTCTCTGAGCTCTAGGTCGGGTGAAGTTTCTGATCTCAAGACAGGAGAGTGAAGAATCAGAGGGACTGGGATCGTGGCCTGCCTCTGGGTCCCACCCTCACTCGTTCCTCTTTGTCCACAGCTCGGGTACCCCACGGGTGCCCCCCGCCTCCCCTTCCAGTCACAGCCTGGCTCCCCCATCAGGGGAGCGGAGCCGCCTGGCCCGGGGCTCCACCATCCGTAGCACCTTCCACGGTGGCCAGGTCCGGGACCGGCGGGCAGGGGGTGGGGGAGGCGGGGGTGTGCAGAACGGGCCCCCTGCCTCTCCCACACTGGCCCATGAGGCCACACCCCTGCCCTCCGGGCGGCCCCGCCCCACCACCAACCTCTTCACCAAGCTGACCTCCAAACTGACCCGAAGGTGAGCCCCACAGGACATGGGGGACAAGGGCGGGGTGTGGGGCTGATGGGGCCTAACCTGTCTTCTACTCAACTCTGCCTCCTTTACCTCGACATCTCCTCCTCCTCCTCCGTCACCCTTCACTCCCTCCTCACACTACAGGGTTACCCTCGATCCCTCTAAACGGCAGAACTCTAACCGCTGCGTTTCGGGCGCCTCTTTGCCCCAGGGATCCAAGATCAGTAAGTCCTGTCCACCCTGCACTCTCACTGGCTCTTCCTGCCTGTCTGCATGTCTGAGTTGTGTGTGCAGGCACGGGGGGAGGGGGCTTTGTGAGTGGGAGGGGGGTCTGTACATGGGGCCATTTACTCATTTAATAAATCATAGTCTGGCCTTCAGAACCAGACTCTTGAGGTTTAGACCCCAGCTCTTCTGAGTGACCTTGAGCAAGTCACTCAACCTCTCTGGGCCTCACTTTTCTCTTCTGTGAAATGGGATGGTAGTAACAGTTGCTCCCCATAGGGTTGCTCTGTGGACTAAGTAAGGTGACATATGAACCAAGCTTAGAGTGCTGCCTTGGAACGTGCTTTATAAATGTTTGCCATTATTACTCACTGAGCACCTGCTGTGTGCCTGGCGCCCTCCTGGGCCCTGGAGTAGAGTGAACAAGATGTACTTTGCCAAGCCCTTCCCAGGCAGAGCCAACGTTCTACCAGGGGGCCCAGACAGCAGTAAACAAGTAAAATATATAGACTGTCAGGTAGTGACAAATACTAAGGAGAAAACTAGGGCAGGGAAGGGGGGTCAGGGTTGTGGGAAAGGGCAGGTGCAGTTTTACATGGGGCAGGCCTCATGAAGGAGGTGTCATTGGAGCCAAGACTGAGGAAAGGGTACGTGTGTGTGTCGCCCCTTCTATATGTGGGTGGGTGTCTGTGCCCACCCTCCTCTTTCTTTTGTCTTCCAAATCCTTCAGTATCTTTCCTATGACCTACACTAACCATTTCAGGATGGGCTCCCATTCTGGGCATGGAAAGGGAGATTAAATCCCTGACTAGGCCTCACCTGCCCGGCTCCAGTCAGCAGAGAGGAACTGGGGCCAAGTCAGGGGCTTCCCAGAATCTTGAAGGCAGTGGGATGGGGAGGGGCCTTCCTATGTTCAGATTAAACACTCTGGCCCCCCGCCTCCTCTAGGGTCTCAGACGAACCTGAGAGAATCGGGGGACCTGAGGTCACAAGGTGAGTGTATGTGCCCACCCCTGACTGCCACACCAGCCCCTCCTGTTAACCTGCCTCAGACCCCACTTGTCTCAGCACCTATCCCTGCTCCCCTTTGGTCCTTAAATGGAACCTGATTCTTTAAGGCCAACTTCCCGAAATGCCCTGTGACCGTCCCTTCTCTACCAGCACCTCTTCCTCTCTGCTCTGCCGATAGCACCTCATTTTCACCCGCTCCCTGAGCATCTGCTCTTGACATTCTTTAACTTTAGCCTCTTCTATCTGTAGCCAGCCCCTCCCCTGTTGACACTACACCTCCTTTCCTCTCTCATCCAATGAGGAATGGTGGCCGGCAGCTCTGGGTCAGCCAGTAGCAAACATTATCTATGTAGCCCCAGGTGGAAAATAGTTTAGGCTTTGAGGGCCAGACAGTCTGTCATGCTTATTCGGCTCTGTGATTGTAGCACAAAAGCAATTATATTCAATACAAACACAAATGGGGTGGCTAAGTTTCAATAAAACTTTATTTACAAAAGCAGGAAGCACTGTACTTTGCCAAGTCCTGCTTTAGTTTGACACAGTATCAGTTTAGAGACCCCCCCCAGTGGAAATAAAGAGTTGCCCCAGCAGTTCCAACAAAGTCCTAGGACTGAGTCTCATTGGCTGCGACTTGGTCACATGTTTAACCAATGCCTGTGGCCAGAGGCGTGGAATACTCTGATTGGTCAGATGTGGTCATGTGCTCATCCTTGAGCCAATCACAAGGCCAGGGACATGGAATGCTCTTGTTGGCCAGAACTGAGTCTGGCTCAGCCTTGACACTAAGAGGCGGAGTCAGCCCCACCTAAACCAGAAGGACTAGATCTGCAGTGCTTCTCAAAAGGAACGGCCTTGGTACTTGAGGCAGGACGGCCCTTTGTTGTGCAGGGCCCTCTTCCCATTGCAGAACATGTAGTGTCCCCAGTCCTCCCCTTACACAGCCTAGTAAATGCCCATGGGTGTACCCATCCAGGACATTGTGACAATCAGAAAGCCCCCAGAAATTTCCAAGTACCCCCTGGAGGATAGTACAGCTTCTAAGTGAGAACCCCTGGTCTAGAGTGGGGAAGGTTGGTCCTCCAAGGGAAAAGTGACTGTTCTCACCAGAAGGATGATTAGTTAAGAAGCAAGCCTAGCGGCTAGAGCAGAAAGACGCCAAAATACAGACAGGAATACATTTCTCCTTCACACAAACCATGTGGCCAGGCTAGGCTGGCAGGGCCACTCTTCCATGAGGTCATTCAGGTGCCCAGGTTCTTGCACTGCTGTCCCTTAGAGCCCTGTCGCCATCTTCACAGTTGAGTACAGCTCACAGGACGTGGGGCACAAGAGGCCAGGCAGGCAGCGTCCTCTGAAGGTGGCGCGTGTGGAGGTGCACGCATGTCACTTCCCCTTGCATCCTGGCCCATGGAGACAAGGCCATGCCCAACTGCAGGGGAGGCTGGGAAATGTTCCCAGCTGGGCAGCTGTATGTCCAGCTGAAACTTTGTCAGTGGGGTTAAAAGGAGGAGACAGGTTCAGAGGGGACAGTGGGTTGCCTTTCTTTCTTGTCCGACCTGTGACCTCTACTATCTTCCCACCTCAGTTGCCATCTACCTTGGGATCAAACGGAAACCGCCCCCCGGCTGCTCCGATTCCCCTGGAGTGTGAAGCTGACCAGCTCGCGGCCGCCCGAGGCCCTGATGGCAGCCCTGCGCCAGGCCACCGCGGCCGCCCGCTGCCGTTGCCGCCAGCCGCAGCCGTTCCTGCTGGCCTGCCTGCACGGGGGTGCGGGCGGGCCCGAGCCCCTGTCCCACTTTGAAGTGGAGGTCTGCCAGCTGCCCCGGCCGGGCCTGCGGGGAGTCCTCTTCCGCCGTGTGGCGGGCACTGCCCTGGCCTTCCGCACCCTCGTCACCCGCATCTCCAACGACCTCGAGCTCTGAGCCACCACGGCCCTGGGTCACCTCCTCTTCCTCTTCCTCGCCCCCTTCACTTCTACAGGAGGGAGGGGGGTCCGGGAGGGGATTCTCCCTTTGCCGTCCCCTCGGCTGCCCTGGATTGGATTTGGGGGCGAAGACTATGTCCTCTACTGTACCCTGGGGACGCTCAGCGTGAGAAGAGTGAGCGGGCTCAGCTGGGGGAGCTGGCACCTTCCTGGAGCCGCCGGCCAGGCCTGTCCCTCCTCGCCCTGCCATGGGGCACCTGAGGAGACTTTGGGGGCAGGGCAGAGGCAGGAAGGAAAACTGAGGACACTTTTCCATTCCTCCCAACAGTTCAAGAATTAGGCCTTGGGCAGGGGCAGGCAGAGTTGCTGAGCCTAAAGACTGGAGAATTTGGGGGGCTGGGAGTGGGGGATCAGAGAGGCAGATTCCTTCCCTTTCCCTGCCCCTCATGCTCGACCCCCCTCCCTGCCCCAGGCTGGTGCGGGGCACTTTGTACAAATCCTTGTAAATACTCCCACACCCTCCCCTCTGCAGAGATCTCTTGAGGAGCTGCCGCTGTTGCCTCCGGTTTTTAAGTTATTACACCCCCACCCTCCTCCTGTCAGCCCCCTCACCTGCAGCCTGTCATCCAATAAACTTAGGAGAGTCCCCCTCCCCCACGCTGTCCCTGGGGTTTTCCTTCCCTGCCCTCACCTACAAGTGAGATGAAGAGGAGGGGTGTGACTTTGGGCCAGTGGTTTCTCCTTTCTGAGCCTCGGTTTCCTCGTCTGCAGAATGGGAGTAGTAGGGGTGTGAGGGTCAAGGATGATTGTGGAAGAGGGCAGGACGGCACTCAGCCTCATCCACAAGGCTCCCAGTTCCTATGTGGGACCCCCATTCATCCACTCACACTCCCACCCACGTGTTATACTGGACCCTAAGCCACTTCCTACTCCAGTAGTACATTTATTCAATAAACAGTCATTGACTGGTGCCTGTTCCATGCCAGGCCCAGTGCTGGACATGGAGACAGAAGGTGCCCTGTCTACAGGGGACATGGGTTAGGACACAAACTAGAGAAACCATTGCTTTAGGGGCCCAGGAGAGAAAAGAGGTTGAGGAAGGTACTCCAGAGGAACCAACGCCAGAGATGAGTTTTAAAGGATGAGTAGGATTGGCCAGGTATTAGGTATGCCCTGGGCAGAAGCCTGGAAGTGGGGGTGCATGGTATATCTTCAGAGAACTGTGGGTAATTTCAGTGTGGCTGCTATGTTGGGGGTGGGTAGAAAATTAACTAAAGATATGCTAAATTAGGACTAATAATCCATCTACACTTAAGCCAAAAGCTATCTGTTTGCTTGTTATTTAATAGTCTGGGCGCCTGACTTCAGGTATGGCTGGGTCCAGGCAGCAGGCCACCTCATCTCTGCTTCCCCCCCCCCCCAGCATGAGTTTCATTCTAGCAGTTTTATCCAATAGACACTCCCTGCTGGCAAAGTGACCCCAGCAGTTCCAACTTTCATTCTTCCAGCTTAGTTCCTGCAGCAGAAAGTTCCTTATTGCCAACTGCCAGCAAAAGTTCCAAGCCATATTGTAATTGGCCCAGATAGGTCATGTGACCATCCCTGAACCAATTGCTGAGATTCAGGTGGCCAGGGCTGTACCTAGAGCTGCACTTAATGGGGTTCCCCAAAGGAAAGTCAAGGATTCCTGAACAGCAGGGAAATGAAGCTCAATAGACAAGCAATTGAGGACTGTCCAGTACAGGAAGGCAGGTCTTGTTCACCCAGCACCTTGTGGCCCAAAGTGAGTAGGCTGGGTTTATATCCCAGGGCACTGAGGAGCCGTGGAAGATGGTATGCAGGGAAGAGCCTTAACTGTGCCTCAGTTGCCCATTTGGGGCATGGTAGGGTCACCCTGGTGTTCCTCATGAGGCTGATAGGAAAGTCACGTGAGAAATGAAAGCTAGTAAAGATTTAAAATGATCAGTGTTGAGAAATTCAGGGGCTGGGGCACAGCATCATTCCTGTCTAATGAGGGAGGCCAGAGTAGTGAACTGCTGAAGGGCCTTTATAGTTGAGGCCAGAAAAATGGGGGTGTGGGTGTGGGGAACCAGCCCTGTGCTAGGGACACATTGGTCCACTGAAAGGAGCAGCTGTGTCTTCAGTGCTGACCCAGACTGGGCAGGTTGTGGAGAGGGGCCTGGACCTTCTTCCAAGGGCACTGGGGAGCCATGGCAAGGTTGTGAGGGAGAGGTAAGGACAGGTTTATGCTGTGAAAGGAGGGACAGAGATCAGAAGAATAGGGAAGAGGTAGGGGCAGGACCGAAGGTGGGGGAAAAAGGGGTGGATTTAAGGTTTATGAGGCAAAATGGGCAGGATGGGCATGGTAGCTGATAGACACCTGGACTGCAGGTTTGACAGCCCGTGCCCACTGCAGTGCTGTCTATGTGACCTCGGGGGGTGGAGCTGGGATTAGTGATGGGATCTTCAGTTGGGGACAATATTGTAAAGGACATCCTGGCATCTGACAGGCCCTACATGGCTTGACCTTTGGGGTCCCTCTTAACCTTCCTATTTCAGTAACCTCTCTGGGAATTCTTGGGGAATCCTTGAGCCTCAATTTCCCCTTCCTGCTTCCTCCTGAGACCAAGCTTTCCAAAAGACCAATCCCTAAAGACCACGGGGATGCTCTGCCCCAAGCCCTTGCTGGAGGAGACAACAGCTTGCACAAAGACATTAAGGTGGGAGTTGCAGGGTGTAAGGAGCCAGAGTATATAGAGGAATAGTGGGGAAAGAACTGGAAAGGTGAGCTCAGCAAATGGTATGCATTATGGTTTGACTAAATAATAAATAATAGGAATGCTTTTTAGGAGATGTAGGAGCTATGGCAGGTTTTTGAGCAAAGTAAGTGAAGTTGAAAAGACTGGTAGCAACTAGAGGGATGAAGTCAGACCTCACAGAAGGTCAATAAAAAGCATAATGAGGTACATGAGATGCATATGAGGTCTCAAACTGAGAGCCTGTGGGCCAAGTTCAAGTCTCAGACGCCTTGGCTTGCATTTCGCCCTCACACGCCCCGTGTTTGAGACCTGAACCGAGTGTGATCAGAAGCCAAGGTTGAGAAGGGCCCAAGCTCGGCTATAGGACACTGGGCCACACCTCTCTGCGTTTCGGATTCCCCATAGAGCCTTATAATTTTTGGCGTCTATTTTTTTTTTTTAAATATATCTTTACTGATTTCAGAGAGAGGAAAGGAGAGGGAGAGAGATAGAAACATCAGTGATGAGTCATTGATCGGCTGCCTCCTGCACGCCCCGACTGGGAAGCCACCCCACAACCCGGGCATGTGCCCTGACCAGGAATCAAACCCGGGTCGCCTGGATCCTAGGTCGACGCTCAACCGCTGAGCCACGCCCAGCTGGGCTGAGCCTTATAATTTTTGGATTACACTCTGTACCCTAACTTTGCCTCATATGGGATAAAACGTGGCTAGCATGTGCCTAGAGAAGGCAAACCACTTCAAGGTCACACAGCGGCCAATTACTAAAGCCCCTCCTCCTCTCTCAATAACTTGCACGCAAAGTTAAGGCCACCATTGCTTTTATTTGTTGCTTTGAGTGGAGAAAAGCTTGAATGAGCCCCACGTGCGTGGGACGCTCCCCGCTGCGGAGCTCAGTAGGGGAGAGGCGGGCGTGAGGGAGGTTTTCCATTGGCCGGAACCCAGAGGGAGGAGCCCGTTGGTTGGAGCTCCGGGTGGAATCGCACCTCCGCGAAGGGTGGATAGAGCCGGGGGTGGGCCTCCCGGGGAGGGGCGGGAAAGGGGAAGGGGCGAGTCTCCAGGGGGTCCGGCCTTCCCTTCGGCTGGGGCTCCCGCAGGCGGCGGCGGCCCGGCTGGGCGTCTACTTCTGGGCGGGGATCATGTCGTCGATGGACTGGCCCTTCTCCAGCTTCTTCTCCATCTCCACCATGAGCTTCACACCGTCCACCACCAGCTGCACCTGCTCTACCTCGGACGAGCCCAGCCGGTCGGCGTTGGACACGTCGAACACTGAGCCCACGGCAGCTGTGTCCACGCCACCTGAGGGAGCGGAACGCAGGGGCCTGAGGAGGGGGCAGAGGTGCAGGAGCGGGCCGGACGCCGCCCCCGTGCCAAGGCCCACGGCCGCGTGTGCTGAATGCCTCCTGGTGACACGCTCACACACGAGAGCCTCCCAAATGGCTATTCGCGGGCCCACATGCCCGGCTTTAGTTTCCTCACCCCTCTACCTCCAACAAGAAAATATAGCGTAGTGGGTAAGAGCGTGAGCTATGGGGACGGGCCGAGTGGGGTCTAATCCGGGCCATCTCCCCCTTTACAGTGGGGAAACTGAGGCCCATAGGGGGCCGGGGACATACATAACGAGCCACACAATATGATAGTATATTGACCCCTCTAAGGTAAGGCGTTTTGATGCCCGTTTGCAGAGGAAGAAACTGAGGCTCAGAGGGGCAGCCCTTGCCGACTCCCAGAACTCGCGGGGATACCCCACCCCCTGATCCGCCACCGACGTCGCGGTGGGGGGGGGAGACAGGGCCTCACCTGTGCCCCGCTTCTGCAGGCGCAGGCGGCTTAGGATCTCCTCGAACTTGGGATGCTTGCTCAGGTGTGCCAGCTTCACGTGCACGCCTCCGCGCAGCCCGGTGCCCAGGTTGGATGGGCAGGTGAGCACGTAGCCCAGGTGCTCGTTCCACATGAAGGGGTGGCCGGCTTTCTTGAAGATCTCCTCAATCTGAGGTGGGTGAGAGGACCGGAGGTCAGCGCCAGCCGGCGCCCCCAATACACCCCGAACCCGACGGAGCTCCAAGGGACAGGGTTTGAGGATGTGCGTGAGGGCGAGGTTCTGAGGGGCGCGGCTGGGCAGCAGACGGATGAGATTCTGAGGGGAAGGGACCGAAGACACGGAGGACAGCGGGACTCTGAGGGGGCGGGGCTTGAGGGCGCGTGGAGTTCGTAGGGGCGGGGCTTGAGGGCGCGTGGAGTTCGTAGGGGCGGGGCTTGAGGGCGCGTGGAGTTCGTAGGGGCGGGGCTTGAGCGTAAGGGTGGAGCCCGAGGGTCCCCCCCAGAAGGCGGGGCTTTGAAAGCGCCGGGGCTGGCCTGAAGGGGCGGGGCTCGGGCGGGATGGGGAGGAGCCGGGTTGCAGGTGGGCGGGGCCTTGGCAATCGGTTGGGGTGTCGGAGGGTGGTTGGCGTTTGGGGCGGGGCCAGGCTCCGAGGGGCGGGGCCTTGGGGGCGGAGCCCGAGGTCGGCGGCCAGGGGCAGGCACCTACCTTCTGCAGCCCCACGCAGAAGCGGCGGAAAACCTCCTTCATGTTGCCCCCCTTCTCCATGGAGATGACTCGGAGGTGGTCCTCCTCGTTCACCCACACCAGGAAGCTCTTGTTGTCGTTGTGCCTGGGGGGTGCAGCAGAGGCCAGGGTCAGCTCCTGTCCCAAACACCTGCCCACCGCCAGAGGGCAGCCGGCTGAGGGGCAGGAGGTGGTGGCATCTGCTAGGGCAGAATCGCCGAAACTGACGCCTGCGGACTAACGTCACAGGATCTGTGACATCTCGATCCTGGGAACAAGGACTTTTAGGGTCTTAAGTCTCTGAACAGCATTAAATGACAGACGCTTAGAATCTCAGAATCAGAAGCTTAGAGTCAAGATGGATAAATCTTGGAAATTCTACATCTGGTCTCCAGACCAAAGGATCTTCCTATCACATCGTGACATCTCAGACACAGTCTTGGTTAGAACCGTAGCATTTCGGGATCTGGGAATGTTTGAAACCGTGGAATCGCAGACTCTGAAATTAGTGGAATCTCAGAACCTAAAAATCTTTAAAAGCTTGAAATCTTAGAATCATCCTATCTGTAAATCTTGGAACCTATGCTCTCCAAGTCATTTGAAACCTAGGTTCTAGAAACCTTTTTAAATCTTTGTCAGAATCAGGGATTCGAAGATTTATAGAAAGCCTAACTCGCAACAGAAGTTAGTAATACAATCATCCTAGCAATAAAATCATACTAGCCAAGATGTACCGGGTACTTACTATGTAGCAGGCACTGTTTTCAATACTTATATGAACTCATTAACCCTCATGAGAACTCCAATAGCTATGAATTATTGTGGTCTCTATTTTATAGATGGGGAAACTGGAGCAGAGACACATTAAATAATGTGCCCAAGGTCACACAGCTAGTCAGTGGCAGCCTTGGGATTTGAACCCAGAGTCTCATTCAAGTCTAACTTCCTAACTGCCACTTCTCTGGTCCAAGTTTCCCAAAATGTGACACAGACCACAGGGTTGGCAGGGGTGGGGAGTGAGATCGCTTTCTGGTTCTTGAAAACATAATTACTTATGGTCTTGACTTTGGTGGAGGAATGAGGAGGATCTTGGGGGGACTGGAGGAGGCTGGAGGGAGGGGAGGCCTTGGGACAGGGGGGTCTCACCAGATGCCACGGGCGTCGGGCCAGTCGCGGGCCATGCCTGAGGCCAGTAGAAGCGGGGACACGGGCTTGTCAAACAGGAAGTGGTCGTCGATGAGCTGCTGCTGCTCCTGCTCTGTCATGCTCTTCAGGGGGTAGTATTTCCCCTTGAACTCACCCGTCAGGCTGTTGAGGGCTGAGAGGCCACATGAAGGAGTGGTCAGCAGCCTGTCCCTCCTGAAGCAGGGTGTGAGGCCCCAGAGACCCACCACTGCCTCCCCTAGCTGGCTTGGGCCTTTGCCCCCATGTGTCCTAAAGGCGCCTGGATACTGGGTCTAAGCTCAAATTCGTGACCCCCAAGCGTGCTCCTCCCCTGTCTGCCCAGGCCAGAAAATACGATTCTCCCCTTCCCTGGACCCTCACATCCAGTCCACCTGCAAACATTAGCGTTCTGGGGCCCGCTCCCACTAGCTGGCAGAACAGACAGTCTCAGGAATTTGGGGAGTCATTACTAAAAATTTTTATAATATAGTATAATTACTTATTTATATACATTTTATACATTATTTGTATCATATACTATGTGTTATATATCATATACCATATACTATATTAAAAATAAATTATGTAATATTACAAATTAAATTAATTATATTTAAAACAAAGGTAATTAGTACTCAGAACTGTCACTTTCTAATTATTTTGCTATATTTACTATTATCTATGTTCTTGAAGTTATCTTCATCTATCATAGCTGTGTGGTGGAAATACGATGGATGATATGCTACTGGGCATCTCTTCCCATCTCTGTATGATGTCATGTCACAGCTTAAAATTAGCCAGGGTGAGGGAATTTATACCACAGAAATTGGCAGTTGCTGCAAATCAGGGCTTTTTTGGTTTTTTTAAGGGCCAGTTGTTAAACATTTATCAGAACAACATGAGTTCTGATGGTCCTACCTCCAAAACTTCTCTTTTTCCCCATTCCATTGCTATCCCTCACCCTCCACCTGGACCACTGTGGTTGCCCCCTCACCGTCTCTGTGCTCCTTTTTTGTCCACAGTCTGTCCCCCACTCAGCAGCCAGAGGGCTCCACGTAAGTCTGAACCTGTCCTTCCTCTGCTCACCACCCTCCCATGGCTTCCACCTCCCTCAGAGTCGAAGCCAAAGCCCTCTTGACAGCCCACAAGGCTCTGTGCACCCCGCTCACCCACGCCCCTCTGACCCCACCTCCTCGCCTGCTCAGCCCCAGCCACAGTGGTTTCCTTGCTACTCCTCCCCACCTCAGGGCCTTTGCTCTTGCTCTTCTATCTGCTAGAATTCTTCCTAAGGTTGGCTCCTTCTTTATCAGGTCTCAGCTCCCTCACAAGGTAGCTCTCCCATATGCCCAGCCATTCTCTGCCACACCTCTTGTTTCTTGGCTTCATGGCATTTTGGAACCGCCTTGCTCTTTTCTTGCTTTCTGTGTTTCTTCTCATCTCCCCACCAGGCTGACAACTCTGTGACAGCAGCGACACTGTCCGTCTTATTCACCTTGGGAGCCCCAGCTCCCCACACAGGACCAGATTGACCATAAATATTTGCCGCATGGATGGATGGATGGATGGATGGATGGATGGATGGATGGATGGATGGATGGATGGCTGTCAGGACCCTGGTACAATTAAGGGTCTGCATGGATCTGCTCAGGGTGCCTCAAGACGACAGCCACCCCCAGACTCCCACCAGGAGGAACGCTGCCAGCTGGCACTCACCAGGAACCCATGACTTATCAAGCAACTTCCACTGCCACATTTTAGAAAATGGGGGCCCGAGGGGGCCCAGAGATCCGCCCACGGAGGAGCAGAGGCAGAGCTGGTGCTGTGGGGGCTCTCACCTTCCACGGAGAGCTTCTCCACGGCTCGGCGCTCGCCACGGGAGCAGTGGGGGGGCAGCGTGTAGCCCTTGATGCTGCGGCCGGTGCGGACGCGGCTGCTGAGCACGTAGTTGGGGTCCAGGTCATCTCCACCCTGGGGGGCAGGTGGTGCGTCAGGTCCTCCCAGTCCCCTCCGGCTCTCTGCTGCTTCCTTGGACTCTGTCCCCGCTAGTCCCTCACCCACCTCCCTCCGTGGCTCTGTCTCTCCTGCCTCTGTCTCTCCCTGTCTCTCCCCCCACCTCTGACTCTGTCCATCCTCTCTGTCTCCCTTTCTACCTGTCTGCTTTGTGCCTGCCCCTCCCCCCTCCCCCTCCTGCCCTCTGTCTCCTTGTCTGTCTTCTCTCTGCCCTCTCCCTGTGTTTCCCTCCATCTATTTGTCTCTGTATCTCTGAGTCTCTCTGAGTGCTCTTCCCACCTCCACCCTTCTCTGTCTCTGTCTCTCTCTCGCCCTTCTCCCTCTCTCCTCCCCAGCCCTCCCCCGTCCTTCCCCATCCCTCCCCATCCCTCCCCCATGCTCCCCCCATCCCTCCCCCACCCCCTGGGGCAGCCAACCTTGAGGTTCTCGTGGTTGAGGTCGGTCTTGTGCTTGTCGGTGGGTTTGTAGCCCCCATGCCGGTCCTGGATGATGGGGTCAAACAGGTCCTTGAACACCGAGTAGGACTCCTCATCGCCAGCCACACAGCCCACGGTCATGATGAAGGGGTGACCTGGGGGTCGAGTGAGGTTAGAGGTGCTTGTCCCCAGCAAGGAAGGCCTGGGCTCCTGGGTACAGTTTAGGCTGTGCATGCAAGTGTGTGTGTGTGTGTGTGTGTGTGTGTGTGTGTGTGTGTGTGTGTACCCACATGGGTCAGAGCTGAGAAGGGTTGGTGAAAATGGGGAGGGGGGTTGGTGAAAATGGGGAGGGAATGTTGGGAGAGGCCAGGGAAGGATGGTAGGGACAGGGCAACGGGGAAGTCTCAGGGGGCCGGTTGTAAGGTATGAAAAATATTACTGCTTCCGAGTCTCAAAATCATGGAATCCTCCCCTGGAATTTTTCAGAACCTTAGACTATCAGCTTTCACGCATAATAAGAGACTTGCAACACCTCTGACTTCCCAGGTGGGGAGAGTGGCCCAGAGACAGGGCCTCTCCTGCATCACAGGACGAGTTGGAGGCTAAGGCTGGGACCTGTGCTCCTGCCTCCAGCCCACTCGCCCTGCAGGTGTCCTTGGAGAAGGAACCACAGCCCTAGTAACACCCCTCGTCAGATGCCGACAACTCACTTTGTGCTGGGCAGGGCTCCAGCACTGTATCGGTGCCCATTTTTCAGGTGAGGAAACTGAGGCCGGGGGGAGTAAAGGACTTTCTGGGGGAGTCTCACATGACACTCACGTGCATTCATCAGGTGGCTAGCTACATTCTAGGTCTTGTCCCAAGCCCTTCCCACACACGGACTCTGTTTCTCACGACAGCCCCATGAGTATGGTCCCCACTTTACAGGTGGGAAAGCTGAGGCCCGGGAAGGTAGGATGGAGGCCTGGCAGGCAGCCTCCGAAGCGCCGCCCCTTCGGTCCCCGCGATGCCCCGCCAGGAGGGCTTACCTGGGTTGTCCACACCTGTCTGGATGACATCGTCCAGAGTGAAACCAGATGGCGTCTCCTTGTCCCGCAGCTTCTTGTACAGGTCGAGGGTCAGCACCTTGGCCATGTGGTTGTTGTGCTTGCTGAGGTCGGGGTACTCATCCTCCGGCTTGTAGTTCAGCTTGTACTTGTTGTGGGTGTTGCCGAAAGGCATCGTGGCGGTGGGGGGGGCCTGGTGGGCGCAGGAGGAGGGGAGGTCAGCCTGCCGCCTGCAGAGGTCAGCGAGGGGGCGCCAGCGGGCCTCAGGGCCAGTCCTGGTGCCTGTGCTGTGTGACATGGAGCAAGGGGCTCCCCTCTCTGAGCTGCTGCATCGTGACAAGATGCATGAGGAGTCTTGGGTTAGAAGCCCAGCTCTGCCACATCTTGGCAGGTGACCCTGAACTTAATAACCTTGCTAGAGACTCAGTTTCTCCAGCTGGAAAATGGAGGGGTGAACCCTCACGTTGGAATAGTAACGGGCATGGATAACAATGTAGGTTCTAGAATCAGATTAGCCTGGGTTTGAATCCCAGCTCTGCCACCTACAACAAGCTGTGTGACCTTGGGCAAGTTGTTTAACCTTTCTGTGCCTCAAATTGCTCATCTGTAAAGTGGGGGGCATAACAGCACTTACCTCAAGGGGATGTTGGGAGGACTAAAGGAGCTGATGTATGTAAAGCCCTGGGAATGGTGTCTGCCACACAATAAGCCTTATTTTGCTCAGTTATTATTGCTATTGTTATTTTAAAGGTCTCAGTGAGGAGCTGGTGAGAAGGTGGAGGATGTTTCTGGAAATGAGTGTGAGTAGAGAAGGGAGAGTCTCTGCCCAAAGGTTCTTGGGCGCTCAGTCAAGGGATGCGGGGCAGGGAGAAAGGGCGGCTGGGTGGCTGCCCCCACCTCTGTGTGCTGACGACACTCCTGCAGGGCTCAGTTAGGAAGAGAAGTTCAGCCTCTGGGGTCAACGGAACTGGGTTCAAATCCCACCTATGCCATTCCCCTGCTGTGTGACCCCGGGACGGTTGCTCAGCCTCTCTGAGCTTCTGTCACCTGTGAACTGAGCCTTCCCCAGGGGGTCGTCAGGAGGATTTTTTGAGCTTGGGCATATGGCCAGCTGAGCACAGGCCCTGGTGCGGAGTTGTCCCTAGGGGGATGGTTGCTATTATTGTTATTATTACTTTTGTTCACAAGACCCAGAAAAGAAGGGCCCTTCAGCAGCGGTTGTGGGGGTGGGAGGCAGATAGGACGGTAGGAAGACTGGGACCGGGGTAAGCTGAAGGCTGAGGCATCAGGCCGGGGGCTGTGGGTTGGGAACCCACGAAAGACCTTTGGAGCTGCTGTCCAGGGTTGGAGATTATTTTTAGAGCCTGGCAGACTCCTCCTCCCCCGACCCAGCTGCCACCCCCCTCTCCTCTCGCCACATTCCAGGGGCTCGGCTTGCACCAAGTCAGCAGGCTGGGGACAGGTGGGCCAGGGTGGCCGGGAGGACACCCATCCTGGCCTCAGGGCTGAAGGGCTTCCAACCCAGAAATCCCCCTTCAGAGGGTGTAGCCACCCTCCCCTGCTTAGGGCCATGCCAGGAGGAGGCACTGAGGCAAGGCGGGGAGCCCGAGAAACATGAGCAAAAATAGCCCCAGAGCCATACACACATCACCATGGACCCCAGATCAACACCATAAACAGTCACCAGATCACACCATAAACAGTCACGCACGCACACCTCCAAGCTCAGGGACACACCCAGGATACGGGCACCCACGCAGGAGCCACAGAAAGGTAGACACAAGGTCGCACTGTTGTGAAACCCAACAGGGACCCACATGGTCACACATGCAAAAGACCCCGCCGCATCTGCTTTTACAGACCCTGACAGGTGACACTCAAACACCCCCATGGCTTGTGGTGCTCAATTCTGGTGACAAACCATCATGAACGCAAGCCAGGCCCACAGCCCCTCACACGGGGGACAGCTGGCAGCTGTCACAACTCCTTTCATCTCCAGGATCCCCCCAGGACCCTGTGCCCCAGAGACCACAAGTCACAGCAGGAGTTGGGGGCTCACAGGCGGAGGGGCCTCCCAGACGCAAGGTCAACCTTCCCACACACTGTCCCTCTCAAATGCATGAGGATATGGGGGCAGACAGGCAAGCCCCCTCCAGGGCCAGGCTGGCCTCCAGTCCCCAGGGGCCCCCACCCGGATCCCCGCGGGCAGTACCTGCTGGGCTGCGCTGAAAGGGACTGTCTGTCTCCTGGAGGCAACACTGACCCAAGGGAAGAGCCTGCAGCCCTGGCCTTATATAGGTGGGGCTTGGGCTGTGCTACTGGCTGGGAGGGGCTGCCCCAGAGAGGGGGGCCGAGGGCAGCTGAGCCTCTCACCTCGCTGCCGGGCACCGTGCCCACCCTGAACCCAGGCAGGCCCTGCGCCCAGCCCCAAGGCCTTCTATGGGCCTTCCCAGGGCAGCACCACCAAGCTGATCCCCTGCCCAAGTGCTGAGTCGGGCTGGCGCGAACAGCTGGCCCCCTGCCAGGGACACAGGACAGTGGCAGGAACCATCCCAGGCACGTAGAGGCCACCCTCCCCTGGCCCTCCCCGTGGCCACCAGCCCCTCCAGTGCCCAGGCCTCTCCTCAGCCCCCAGTGGCCTTGACCTGAGCCCTGCCCCTGGGGAAGCGTTCCCACAGCACAGGGGGCCGGGGCCCAGCTTTCCAGAGGCGGGCTGTGCGCCTTGCCCGCTGTCACCCAGCTGCAGAGCGCGGCCACAGCCGGGCTGGAACTGAGGCGGCGGGAAGCCTGCACCCAGCTCTGCTCTGCTCCCTGCGGGGGCCGCGGGTGGAAACTGAGGCTTGGCCCCGGTGAGATTCAAACTCCAGGCCAGGGTTGGAGGCCGTGGTCACCCTCCCCAGTCTGGCCAGCCTGGTGACAGTGACGCAGGGAGATTTCCGCTGTGGAAGGGACCGGGAAGGACTCGCCCAGGACGGGGGTGTATTTTTAGAACCCGTTTCACGGCCTCCTCTGCTGAGGCCCAGGCCTGGGGCCTGGGGATGGGGGGGCCGGGGGGCGGGGGCAGGTGTTAGGGGGTGGGGTCGCCACGTGTCCGAGTTAATTATAACCAGTCGTCTCGGGTGTCCCCCGGCCTCGCCTCCTTACATGGGCAGGCGCGGGCCGGAGGCTGTCCCCACCCCCAGGGGGCGGCGGCCACTCCGCGCAGACCTGCGGCTCCGCTCGCTCGCGGGAGGTCTGGGCGGAGCAGGGGCCCCGGGCGCCTCCGCGGTGATTGGGCCCCAAGGTCTTAGGAGAGGAGTCCGTGGCAGCGGGGGAGGCACGGAGGTAGCTGCTTCCTCGGCCTGGAAGGCGCCAAGATTGCAGGTCGAGCGGGGCCGAGGGCTGGGAGCACCCAGGATGGCAAACAAGAAGGGAATGTTCCCTTCCCTCTGGGGTTCCTCCCTCCTCCCGCATTTCCCCCACTTCTCCCCAAGAAGGTGGGGACTGAACTAGGGAAAAGGGAGAAGGGGTCCTCTGTCTCTCCCCAGATTCCTGGTGGGGAGGGGGTGCTTAGAGACTTTTCCTTGAGGCCCAGACCCTGACCTGTCCACCCACCAGTCCCTTCCCAGCCAAGGCAGAGTGGCAGAGGTCTCCTTGGGGGTTAGGGAATCGGAGGCCCACTGGACTGAAAGGAACTGGTCTGGAATCATTAGGCGTTTATCATTTTAACATTTATGGACCCTTACTGGGGACACAGTGGAAAACAGCCCAAACCCCTGTCCTCATGGAGGTGACATTTAGTGACAGGGAACACGTAAATATGTGTCCTCGTGTCATGAAAGAGGGTATGGGATGAGTGATGGCACAGCAGGGGAGGCAAGGTCAGGCCTCTCTGCGGAGGTGACACCTGTGCAGAGGCCTGAGGGAGGGGAGGGAGCCAGCCATGTGGGAAATCTGGAAGGGAAACAGCAGGTGCCAAGGCCCTGAGGTGAGAGTGGCTTGGCATATTTGAGAGATAAGGAGGGGGTTGCAGGGCTGGAGCAGGTAGGGCAGAGGGAAGAGTGGGAAGAAGAACATGAGGCTGGAGAGGGGACAGGAGCAGACCCGTGTGGCCCTAGAGGCTGTGGAGGAATTTCCATCCCACTGTGAGAGGGATGGGAGCCACCGAGGGTTTGAGCAGGGGAGAGATGGGATCCAGCCACGTCGTACAACTGGGGGGTGGCACATCTCAGCCCCCTGGGCCACGAATAATCCCTTATGGGGACATTTGACATTCCTTTTTTTTTTTTTTTTTTTAAATATATCTTTATTGATTTCAGAGAGAGGAAGGGAGAGGGAGAGAGAGAGATAGAAACATCAATGATGAGAGAGTCATTGATCGGCTGCCTCCTGCACGCCCCCGACTGGGGATCAAGCCGGGAACACGGGCATGTGCCCTCACCGGGAATTGAACTGAAATCAATAAACTTAAATAAACTTAAATTTTTGAATATGCCTCAGTTGATCTTTCAACAATATGCAGACAATGTGGGGTGTGGGACGAGGTAGGAGCAGCCACACAAGGGAAGATTTTCCCAGGCCTGTGCCCAGACACAAAAGGAAATGTTCAAAGCCTCTTAAGGTCTAAGCTGGGAACTGGCCTGACTGCGACCTGTGCCCCTCTGCCATTGTCCAAAGCAAGCGACATGGCCACACCCGAAGTCAAGGCTATCATTCAGTCTTCCTCTGCGGGTAAGATTCTTCCCATCTGTGATTTTCTTAAGTGGGCTCACACTCATACACCCACATGCGATTCATACCCATGGACTGTCCCCGGACGGATATTAGAAACCAGTAATATGTTTGCTTCTGGGAAGGGTGTCTGGGGATCAAGGAAAACAAAGACTTTTCACTCTTTGTCTTTTGTTTTCTATGAATATTTTTTTCTGATAGTGCAATACTTTGTAAATTCAAAAAGGGGGTGCCCTGGCCAGGTGGCGTAGTTGGTTGGAGCATCATCCCATACACCCAAGTTTGTGGGTTCAATTCCTGGTCAGGGCACGTACCTAGGTTGCAGGCTCGATCCCTAGTTGGGGCACGAATGGGAGGCAACTGATCGATTATCTCTCACATCAATGTTTCTCTCTCTCCTCCTTCTCTCTCTAAAATCAATAAATGTATCCTCAGGTGAGAATAAAAAAAGGGGGTGAGGTTTTTTTTAATTGTGGCCAAGAGGTGAAAAGAGAAAAGCCCCCTGACCCATCCACCCATTTCTCTGACATGGCAAACTGAGGCCTTAAGTGACAGGATGGAGGGTTTTATTGAGCGCCTTCTTGGCTGTGGTCTTGGGCAAGGGATTTCCCCTCTCTGAGCCTCAGTTTCTCCCTCTTTATATGGGGCCTGTAATAGTTCCTCCTCCAGGGGGTAGTTGTATGGATTCAGGGACTCTGCTACTCCTTGGCTGTGTGATCTCACACAAGTCACTTGACGTGTCTGAGCCTCACCTTCTCCTCCTGTGGAATGGGGATAATCATAGCACCTTATCAGGTTGATGTGAGGATTAACAGAGTTCATTTACAAGACTTGGCACAGGGCCTGTCCTGGGTAAGAACTTAATACACTCCAGCCCTCGACGGTGTGCCAAAGTGCTTGGCGCAGGCAGGCCTGGCCTAAAGAAATGGTCACCTTAGTTAGCATTCTCTTCTTTCAGCCTTTGTCTCAGTTAATATTCACCACTGCGCTGTGTAATGAGTGTGAGCCCAGTTTTATAGATGAGGAAATGGGTGCTCAGAAGAGCACTGCTTGCCCCAGGTTACATGGAAAGGAAACGGCAACAGTAGGATTTGGACTCAGATCTACGTGGCTCCAACTCCCTCCCACGGGCCCCGACCCGCACCCACACACAGTGTTTCCCACGGGCTACTCTGAGCCAAGCCTTTTACGGGAATTACTCATTAATCCCCATGACAGCTTCACAGAGTAAGTTAGTCTCGTGAGTCCCATGCTACAGATCAGGAACCTAAGGATCAGAGAGGTTAGTTCCTGGCTCAGGGGTCACACAGCCAGCAAATGACAGAGCAGGGATTTGCACCTGGGCTTCCTGGCTTGGTCCCTGCGCTTCCTCTGAATAAGGGTGTGGCAGATCCAGGATCACCATCCAGTGTCCTGAGGCCAAAAGAGTTGGGTGGGGGCGCTCAGCTGCCCCCTTACACCCTGTCGCCTAAAAACAATCTGGAGAAGTTGGAGTGTGAATTTGAGTTTTATTTTCCATCATTCAATCACCACCCACTCCCACGAGTGCCTTCTCTGTGCTCTGCCCGCATTGGGTAGCACAATAGCAAGTCTGGTGCGGGAGAGGATGACCCACAGTGGGCAGGGCTGGGATGTGGGAGCCCAGGAGGCTGCAGGAGCCCAGAAGGGACGTCTCATGCAGCCCGGGGGGCGGGTCAGAGAAAGCTTCCCAGGGGAGGGAGCATTTGCACTGGGGCTTGGAGAACAGGTGCAGAGCTGCTCGGAGTCTGTGGTCTGGTCCACGGGCGAGCAGCGCCCTCTGCTGGATACAGTCTATAGTGCAGAGACTGGGCACCGCAGGGGTTCGGAAAAGCTCGTGTTGAACTAAATTCTATGATGCTAGAACCTGGGAGCCCAGTTTTGGCCGTTTTATGTTTCTAGGACTTGATTCAGTCAGCCAGTCACGCAACAAATATATATATATATATATTTAAATATGTCTTTATTGGTTTCAGAGAGAGGAAGGGAGAGGGGGAGAGAGAGAGAAACATCAATGATGAGTCATTGATCGGCTGCCTCCTTGCACGCCCTGACTGGGGATCGAGCCCGCAACCTGAGCATGTGCCCTCACCGGGAATCGAACCGCGATCTCCTGGATCCTAGGCCGATGCTCAAGCGCTGAGCCACGCCAGCTGGGCTCAGTAAATATTTATTGAGCACCTACTTTGCGCCAGCTTTCTTCTAGTGCTAAAGATTCAGTGCTGGCGCTGGCGGGGTAGCTCAGTTGGTTAGAGCGTCATCCGGAGAGGCCGGGGTTGCCAGTTCTATCCCTGGTCAGGGCACATGCAAGAACAGACAAATGCGCTCTGACCAGTGTGACTCGGTTGGGTGTCACTCCGTGCAGCCAAAGGTTGCATGTTTTATCCCCATGGATGTTTCTCTCACACATCAACATTTTAATCTCTCTGTCCCTCTCCCTTCCTCTTTCTCTAAAAAGAAATCAATAAAAATATTTTTTTAAAGAGAATCAACCAGTGAATACATAAATAAGTGGAACGACAAATCACATGCTTCTCTCTCTCTGAAATCAATCAATCAAAAAAAAAAAAAGTTAGTCCTAGCCGGCTTGGCTCAGTGGCTAGAGCGTGGGCCCGCAGACTGAAGGGTCTCTGTTGGATTCCCGGTCAAGGGCACGTAGCTCAGTTGCAGGCTCAGTCCTGGCCTGGGTGGGGGAGTGTGCAGGAGGCAACCAATGGATGTGTCTCTCCCACATCTAGGTTTTTCTGTCTCTCCCATCCGTTCTACTCTCTAAAAAATCAATAGAAAAAATATTGTCGGGTGAAGTTTAACAACAACAAAAAAATACAGTACTGACCATACAGAGCCCTGCCTTCAGGAGCCGACATTCTAGTGGAACAACCAATATAATTCATGCAATCGGTAGCTAATATTTGCTAAATGTTTCCTATCCATTTATTCAGTCAATCCCCACAGCCTTTGACCATCCTCCTTTTACAGAGTAGGAAAACTGAGGCACAGAGAGGTTAAGTTACTTGCCTAAGGCCTGCACAGCTAATAAGTGCTGAAATGAGATTTGAACCGAGAGCCCAAATTTTAGCCATTACATTACCTTGCCAATAATGTGATGTAACACAATAAGGTGATATATTACATAAAGTAATTTTAGGCCCTGAGTAGTTTGTGAACCAAATCAAGAAGGGAAATGAGGTAGTGTTTTGGTGGGAGGGTGTCATTTAGAAGGGGCAATCACGGAAGGCTTCTCGGAGGAAGCAGCCTTAGCGAAGCGCCCAGACAAATGTGAAATATGTGAGAAGAGAGGTCCAAGCAGGAGGCACAGTAAGGCAAAGGCCCGGAGGCTGAAACTACAAGAGGGCCATGGGTCTGGGATCCAAAGTTTCCAAGATTCCGAGTTCTTAAGGTTCTAGCCCGCCGAGGGCCCCGTGTCCAGGCTTCGCTACGCTGGGCTCGTCCTCAGATTCTGCGGGCTCCGGGGGCCCGCGCTCCGCGTCCCAGGTGCTGCAAGTCCCGCGGGGCCCTGGCCGCCGGGCTAGACTTTCCCGGGCGGTGGGCGGGGCCGACCTCACCTGCGGGGGCGGAGCGCCTGGATGCCCCGCCCCTTGGGTGACCGGCCCGCGGCCCGAGACTCGGGGCACAGTTGGCAGCCGCGGGGTAGGGACGCGGCCCGGTGAAGCGCGTTGGGAGTGGGTCCCGGAGCCGGCCGCTGTCAGGTGGGCGCCGGGAGTGCGGGGCGAGGGTCCCGGGGCCGCGAGGATGGAGGAGGGGGCGGTGGGTGAGGGCTGGGCCTGGGGCACCCCTGGGCCCGCTGGCCTGCCCCGCCCTGGGGCTCCCCCGGCTCTGGATCCCAGCTGGGGCCGCGCCCCCTCCCCCGTGCGCAGGTAAACAGGAGCGAGGGCGGGGCTTAGGGGAAGGAGGGGGCCCTTGTGACCGCAGCGGGGAAGCTGGGGTGCACCCGGCTGGGCAGGCTGGCCAGGGAGGGGTGAGTTGTGGGCTCCGAGGCCTGGCCATGATGGGGACCTCTTGCCTGCGAGTGCACGGAGACAGTGTGTGAGTGTGTGTGAGAGGCGGTGTACAAAACTGAGGTGTGTGTGGTGGTGTAGGAAGCTCAGGTGCGTGCAGAGAGGGAGTCGGGCTGTGGGCATGGGTGTGAAGGGCAGATGGACTCCCGGGGGGCCTGAGGGGGTGCACAGGGACTGTGTGATGTGGAAATCAATTCGGTGATGTGCAAATGTGGGCTGCCTCTGATTGTGTTTGTAATGCGCATATGTGTGTGTGGCTGCGTGTATGGGAGGGAGCTGAACCGTTTATAGTTCTAGGTGTGTGATCAAGAGGCTGCAGGGTTGTGGTTGTCTTTCTGCGGGTAGGGTGGGGGGAGTGGCAGGGAGGTAGGCAGTGTGCGCAACAGGATGGCTGTGCAGGGTATGACTACCACTGTCGGCTGTGGAGTTGTACACCCAGGGCTAAGCCCGTGAAGGGGAGTTCGCTGCTTGGAGGACTGTGTGAGTGTGGGAGCTGGTGTGCATCGGGGAACAGTCCCAGTGCTGTGCGGCTGTGGGTGTTGCCGTCTGAGTTGAGGGCCATTTGCACACCCATGTTTGGAGCTCTGCGTGTGTAGCTGTGTGTGCGCCACATGCGGGTATGCAAATCCTGGCTGGCACGGAAGGGGGGTGGAGGAAAGGGGAAGACAGTGACAGGTCCATCGTCTGGGAGCGTGTGCACTGGGACGGGCGCTGGGCATACAGCTTGGGGGACTGTTGAGTGTGGGAGAGGGCGTGTGTGATGAACGCAAGTGCAAGGAGACAGCCTGAATGTGAGACATTTGGGATCTGGTTATATTTTTGTGGGTGAGAGGGTTCGTTTCTGTGTGTGTTGTGTTGGCTTTTATTTCTGAGAGGAAAATATACCTGTGTGTTGGGTTGTATTTCCAAAAGGGGAGTATGTGTGTGTGTGTTTGCCTGAGTTAGTGTGTTGCATTAGGTTGTATTTTGGAAGGAAAGTGTGGATGTGTGTGAGTGTGTTTATTGAGTTTTATTTTCTTTTTTGTCAATCCTCACCTGAGGATATTTTTCCATTGATTTTTAGAGGGAGTGGGAGAGAGGGGGAAACATCAATGTGAGAGAGACACATCGATTGGTTGCCTCCTGCACGCGCCCCAACTGGGGCTCAAACCTGCAACCAAGGTCGGTGCCATTGACCAGAAATCTAATCCATGACCCTGACCCTTCAGTACACGGGCCAACGCTCTAACCACTGAGCAACACCAGCCAGAGCGAGTTTTATTATATAGAGGAGGAAGAGTGTGTCCAGAATGCGTTGTATTTCTGAGAGGAGAATGGGTCTTACTTTGTATTTCTAAGAATCCATACTGAGGGTGTGTGTTTCTGTGCGAGTGTGTATATGAGGGCTCCAGAGGCACCACCAATTGTGTCATTGACTTTGTCACCCACGTACAACCACATGAAGTCCCGCATGTAAGACTCACACCTGTTATGATCTGGGCCTCAGACCCTCAGCTGTCACATGGCCTATGACATCCATGGGCCACGCCTGTCACACGTGTGTCCCAACACGCCTTGGGCGGGCTGGGCCTGTCTGCATTGGAGGGTGGAGCCCGTGTTCCCTTAGGGTCTGTCAGCTCCTCAGACCCCGGGAGCCCACACATGGGGTCCCCCTCGCTGACCCCCATCTAGAGGCCTCCTCTGCTTCTAGCATCCCAGCCCCTTGGCCCTCTCCTCCTGTCCCACCTCCCAGCCCCAGTGGTCTGACTGGTTCCCAACAAAAACACCCTAAGAATGAGCTCACAGAAAGGCTGCCGCCTCCACACACCCCGCCCCACACACCCATCAGAGGAGGGCGCCTCCGGTTCCAGGTCGCACAGCCAGGAGGTCTGGGCCAGGGTATCCCGAGCCCTTGGGGTGGCAAGGGCCGGCCAGGTGAGCTGGGGCAGGTGGGAGGCACAAGCTAGCTGTGTGCCCTCTTTTGGTTAGTCGGACATGAGGTTTTAGAGTTGTTCTCAGGGCTGGGAACAGGCACAGGTAGACTAGAATGTTCCCAGTTGAGGTGCTGGCAGGATGGGTGTGGAACAGGGCGCTGGCTGGAAGGAGGTACGGAGGCAGAGGGCCGGCTGGGATGGCTAGAAAGGGGGATAGCTGGGAGGGGTCCTGCTGGCCAGAATGGGTGGAGGCTGAGGGGCTGGCTTGCCTGGACTTGGCAATGATTCCCCAGTCCTGGCTGCCTCCCAGGAGCAGCAATGTCCGTGCAGGTGGCAGCCCCTGGAAGCGTGGGGATGGCCCCAGAGCGCCTGAGCCCTGAGGAGCTGGTGCGGCAGACACGGCAAGTGGTGCAGGGGCTGGAGGCCCTCCGTGCAGAGCACCGTGGCCTGGCTGGGCACCTGGCGGAGGCCCTGGCAGGACAGGGCCCGGTGGCTGGCTTGGAACTGCTGGAAGAAAAGCAGCAGGTGGTGAGCCACTCGCTGGAAGCCATCGAGCTGGGGCTGGGCGAGGCCCAGGTACGAGGGGTCCAGCTCTGGTGGGGAGACTCAGACCTAGGGGTAGGCCCAGAAGGGAGGCCCAGGTATGCAGGGGGTAAACCTGGGGTAGGTGAGACCTAGGGGAGCCAGGTCTGGGAGGGGAAGGCTCTAGGCCAGAGATGAGGTTCCTGGGCAGCACTAGGGGGCCCTTGAGTGTAACAGGTACTCCTGAACCCAATGGGATTCTTCCATAGAACTATGGGTCCTGGGGGGACTTTTGGGTGCATGGGTGAAACACGCAGTCCCTGGGCATAATTTGTGTGCCTGGGTGAGATCAGAGGGGTCCCTTGGCAGGATTCGGGTCTGGCCCTGGGGCCTTTGTGCATCCTTGGAGTCACACTGGAGGGCTCTCTGCAGAATCTGGGGATCCTGGAGAGGACAGGGATGCCTGGCTTGACTTGAGGCCCTGGGCTCGGGAGGGGCTGTCCGGCAGGGTAGGGGCCAGGCCCCTGAATCTTGACCCCCCAACCCCGGCAGGTGCTGTTGGCCCTGTCGGCACATGTGGGCGCACTGGAAGCCGAGAAGCAGCGGCTGCGAGCGCAGGCCCGGCGGCTGGCCCAGGAGAACTCGTGGCTGCGGGAGGAGCTGGAGGAGACCCAGCGGCGGCTGCGGGCCAGCGAGGAGGCCGTGGCCCAGCTGGAGGAAGAGAAGAGCCACCTGGAGTTCCTGGGGCAGCTGCGCCAGTACGACCCGCCTGCGGAGGGCCAGGTGTGCTGGGGCCCGGCCCTCCTTAGATACCCCAGGGCCCCCAACCCTCCGAGGAGCCCAGTGCCCCAGGCCCCCAAAGAACCCCCAACCCGCTAGACTTCCCAGAAGGCCGCAGCTGCTCCACAAAACCCCCAGGTCCTCCCCAAGCCCTCAGGAGACCCCTGAGGCCCTGACCACCGCCCCCTCAGACCCTGAGATTCAGGACCCCCATCTCTGAACCCGCCCAACCCTCATGACCCCTCTTTCCGGTCCTCTCCGCAGCAGCCTGAGTCCCCCCCTCGCCGAGACAGCCTGGCCTCCCTGTTCCCCAGCGAGGAGGAGGAAAGGAAAGGTGGGCGTGGGGAGCGCGTGACTGTGGGAAGCTCAGCCACGGACGAAGGCTGAGGCTGGGGAGGGACGGCTGGAGCCCACGGCCTCAGGGCAGGGCGTCAGGAAGATGAAGCAGGTGCTGTGGGGGGTGACAGCAGGCAGGTGAGGCTGGGAGGTGTGAAGCCAAGCAGGTAGGTGCCTGGTGTTCACATCCCCTGGGCCCCTGGGCCCCAGGGTCCCAGGGTCCAGTTGGACGGCAAGGCAGCTGTAGCCTTGGGGTGTAGGGTCCCCTCATGTGAGGCTGGAGGGGCAGGAGACCTGCAGTGACTGGGTACCTGCCACCCCCAGGTCCTGAGGCAGTGGGGGCCGCGGCGGCTCAGCAGGGTGGCTACGAGATCCCGGCCCGCCTTCGGACCCTGCACAACCTCGTGATCCAGTATGCGGGGCAGGGCCGCTATGAGGTGGCTGTGCCACTGTGCCGCCAGGCCTTAGAGGACCTGGAGCGGAGCTCAGGCCACTGCCACCCTGATGTGGCCACCATGCTCAACATCCTGGCACTGGTGTACCGGTGAGGGCCGCAGCTGGCCATGGCTGGAGGGGCAGCAAGGGCGGGAGCTATTGCTGGGTGGGAGAGAGGGCAGGGGGATGGTGGGGGGGGGGGAGAGATCTGGGGAAACCAACCCAGGGAAAGGGGAGTCAGGGAGTGTGGATGATAAAGACCCCAAAAGTGTGGGGACGATACCCGGGGTGGCCAGAGGCTTGGCAGTGATCTGAAGGTGTTAAAGACTTAGGAGGCGTGGGAAGACCCAGAAGGGACCCCCAAGGGATGTCACCCATGCCTGGTTCAGCCAAGTCCCTGAGCCTGCTGGGATCGGCCCAGCCTCTGCTACCCCACCCTGGCCGACCCCCTCCATCCCTGCGCTGCCCCACAGGGACCAGAACAAGTACAAAGAAGCCACAGACCTTCTCCACGACGCCCTGCAGATCCGGGAGCAGACGCTCGGCCCTGAGCACCCCGCGGTGAGTGCGCACGCGGATGGAGGGAGGGCTGGGGGCTGTGCCTGCCTACCCCTGACCCGCCTCTCCCGACCCGCAGGTGGCTGCCACCCTGAACAACCTGGCTGTCCTCTATGGAAAGCGTGGGCGGTACCGGGAGGCGGAGCCCCTGTGCCAGCGTGCCCTGGAGATCCGTGAGAAGGTCCTGCCCCCTGCGCAGCCGAATCCCCCGTCCTGGGAGGCCCTTCCCATTTGATCCTGAAATGCTCAATTCTGTGGCTCTCACAGTGACCCTGATCCTGTGCTGCCATTTGTTCTTGTGACCCCTGACCTTTTATGCCCTTCTCACTGGATGGGATGTCGTGAGCCAGCAATTTAAGCCTAGAGCACCCATTCCCATGAGCCACCACACTTGACCTCCATACTTGACCTTCCCTGATCTCCGTTTGATCTTGACTCCTGACCTCTTTTTTTTTAAATATATTTTTATTGATTTCAGAGAGTGGAAAAGGGAGAGAGATAGGAACATCAATGATGAGAGTCACTGGCTGCCTCCACGCCCCCCACTGGGGAGCAAGCCCACAACCCGGGCATGTGCCCTGACTGGGAATCGAACCGCGATCTCCTGGATCCTAGGTCAATGCTGAACCGCTGAGCCACGCCAGCTGGGCTGACCTCTCCTCTTATAACTCACCTCACATGCCCCCAACCTGGTACAACCCCCACCCTCATCTACCCATTTAACCTTGCATCCCAAGGCCAAGGTGGTTTCTGGACCACCATGACCTCTGATGTGACGAATCTTGTTTGATGTAACTTCTGCCCTCCAGCACAACCTCCTGCAGTTCTCCACTTTGACCCTGTAATCCCTAACTTAGAACCCCCTATGGCCACTGGCATCATGTGGCCTGCCAATCCTGGAAGACCCCAGTGACTTGTGATCCCATGATCCCTAGGTCCTGGGCGCCGACCACCCAGATGTGGCCAAGCAGCTCAACAACCTGGCCCTGCTGTGCCAGAACCAGGGCAAGTTTGAGGAGGTGGAGCGGCACTATGCCCGAGCCCTGAGCATTTATGAGGCCCTGGGCGGGCCCCATGACCCAAACGTGGCCAAGACCAAGAACAACCTGGTGAGGGTGCCGTGGGCCCTGGGGGGGACTGACATCACATGCTGGGAGGCACCCTGGGCTCAAGGGGGGGATGCCAGGAGCACCTCCATCAGCCCTGTGGGGAAGCAGTTCCCTGAGACGTGGCCTCCCTGCTGGGCCTGACTGGTGACACTTCCTAGCATAGTGGACACGAAAGCGGCAGCAAATAGGCAAGTGGTGGTAGCCAGAGAACAACCCCAGTGAAAGAAGCTGGAGACTGGCCGGGAGCAGATGACAGTGTCAGAAGTTTATTGAGCTCTAGATCCCCTGCTTAGTACTCTCCTTGTACCATCCATTTCTTTTTTTTGTTAATCCTCACGTGAGGATATTTTTCCTTTGATTTTTAGAGTGGAAGGGGGGTGGGGCAAGAGAGGGAGACATCAATTGTTTGCCTCCCGGGGCTGGGGATTGAACATGCAACCCAAATGCACGCCCTTGACTGAGAATCAAACCCGAGACCCTTTGGTGCAGGGGCCGAAGCTCTAACAACTCAGCCACACCAGCTAGGGCAGTACCATCCATTTCCTAAAGGGCCCTGTGAGGTAGATGTTCTTGTGGCCCCCATTTTGCAGATGAGGAAACTGAGGCACAAAGAGGTTGTGTCACTGGCCCAAGGTACAGCAGGAAACAGGCTGAGCCAGGAAGTCCCCTGCCCTGGGTCACCTAGGCAGGAAGTGGTGGGTCGGCTCCAAGCTCTGCTGTAGGCAAGGCATGCAGTGGGAGTGAGAGCAGGCCGGGGAGGATGTGCCTGGGAGCAGTGCTGGGGACTTCCCAGAGAGCCAAGATCACCAGACCATGCTCTCCTGTAGGCCTCAGCCTACCTGAAACAGAACAAGTACCAGCAAGCGGAAGAGCTGTACAAAGAAATCCTCAGCAGGGAGGACCTGCCCGCCCCACTCGGTGAGCCCCCAGTCCTGCCCCTCCCCGCCAGGTGGCTTCTCAGTGTCCCCACCACAATGTCCCCCATCTGTTCCCCAGGAGCCCCCAACACAGGCACAGCTGGTGATGCAGAACAACAGGTGAGGATGGGCTTTGCTTCAGTTCCCAGGGTGGGAAAGGAGACTAGGTGGGATGTGGGGACTGAATGATGTCCCCGGGGCCCTCCCCAGATCCGTCGTCGGAGCAGTTCATTCTCCAAGTTCCGGGAGTCTATTCGGCGTGGAAGTGAGAAGCTGGTCTCCCGTCTCAGAGGCGAGGGGGCAGCAGGAGCAGCCGGGTGAGTGTTGGATCAGGTCAGTGAAGAGCCCTGATACCTGCAGATCCTCCCCTAATCCTGCTCAAGAACCTTCCATGGCTCCCATCTCCCTTGTGACACACAATCAAACCCGGTGCTGCAGAGGTCCCCAGGGTGGGAGCCAGGCCCTCCTGGACTCACTTGTTCCCTTTGCAGGATGAAGAGAGCTATGTCGCTCAACACACTGCACATGGATGATGCAAAGGCTACTGGGACCCAGGTGAGGGGGAGACAGGAGCACCTAGGTCAAGGATGGAGTGGGGGGCCCAGGGACAAGGGAAGGGGACAGGCTGGTGTTGGAAGTCAGGGGGGGAGGGGAGGTTGGAATGGACCAGAGGACAGAATGGATGGGTTTTACTTGGGGATCAAGGTAGGCTGCTGGGGTAGCTGCTCTAGTGGCAGCTGGGGCAGGTGTGTCCTGCCCCTCACTCACCCATCAGCCATCCCTTGTGCCTGTCCCCAGTTCCCCAACCGGCACCTGAGCGAGGCCTCTCGGACCCTCAGCACCAGCACCCAGGACCTGGGCCCCAGATAGTCAACAGGACCACGTGGCTGCAGCTTTTGGGGAAAGGGGTGGGCACAGGGGATCCTTCCATTTCCCTGCCTGGTGCCCCACCTCCTGGGGACACCCGGTGTATTGGGCTGCCCTCCCCTCCTGCGATTAAAGGCTGTAGGTTTGGTGCCAGGAGTGTCTGCCTGAGGTCTCCTTCCTGCAGGGACTTTGCAGTGCCTCCCTGAAGCCCCCTTCAAGCCCCGGGGACCCAGGGCCAGGTAACACTCTGGAGTCACAAGGAACACCTTTTATGGCCCTGCCCCCACCTCACGCTACAGCTGCTGTGCAATCTGCTCAATTCTCCGTAGCGTCTCCTCCGACTCCAGCTGCTCCAGGCTGAGCAGGGACAGGCCCAGCTGATCCTCCTGGAGGGAGAGACAGAGGGAGGGGTCAGGCCAGGGGCTGGGGAGACAGCTGCTGCCCTTCCTCACATGCCCCCATGAGGAAACGGAGGTCCATAGTGACAGGAGGTGGCTCACACGGGGGCTAAAGGGCAGCATGCTTGAATTGGAAACACCCGTAGGACACAGAGCTACTATCCTGTAACAGAAGGCGGGCTAGGAGGGAGGTGGCAGCCAGACAGCTGTGTCCAGGCTGGAGAAGGATCAGTTTCCAGAGGCTCCGCCTGCCTGCTCACCCCAGTTCTCTCGCCCTTCTTCCTGGGGCTCCCACGCACTTGCTCGGCTACTGTAGACACACGCTGGCGTCTGTAGCCCTTGACTCCCACCAGTTCCCAGGCTGAGCTCGTGGGCACACACAAACCTCCCTTTGTCAAGGGCAGGCTGGGGTTAGGGCGTGGGGAGAAAGCCAAGAGACCTTCCTGGAGGAGGAGCTTAGCTTGGGAGGTTCAGGGGAAGTCAGGGCGGGCCACCTCCAGCTCACCCTGTGGAATGGCTGTGCCATCTGCCTCAGGAAATACTTGGCCACCTGGACCCCCTCGTCCACGGTCAGGTTGAGGTTGGCGTCCGTGAGGTGTTCCTGGATCCAGCGGGGCAGCTTCCCCCGCTTGTCCGCCCGGGCAAACCGCTTTGAGCAGGAGAGAAAGGGAAGGTGTCAGGACCCTGGGGTGGGGGCTTGGGCTACCCTGCCCAGTCCTCCCCATCTGGATGATGATGGCCAGGGGGGGGCGCGCAACGACGACAGGTTGGCAGGGCCCCTGAACCCACACCTTGTCAGCGAAGACCATGAGGCCGTAGTCCGTCTTGCCCCTAATGGCCCGACCCACACACTGGGCTGCATGGCGCATGGCGTCAAAAGTGAGAAAGTCATTCTCACGGATCTGGAACTGGTCCCGCAGGTATTCCAGCCGTGCCTGTGGTGAGATGGGGGAGCAGTCTGTCCCTCACTGCCTGACCCCCTGCATCAGCCCCCTCCCTGCACAAGTCCTAGCAGGAGGGCCCAGGCACTGCTCACCTTGAGAATGCGGCTCTGGGTGTAGACGTAGGGGACACCAAACATGATGACAGCCCTCCCGAAGTGGTGCACTGTGTGGGTGGGGGCGGTGGTGAGTGATTTCAGATGAGACCAGCTGGAGAGAGCCACCCTCACGCAGCCCAGGAGTGGGAAGAGAGTGAGTGTGCTGAGGGCCCTACCCGGCACCCAGGGATGGAGGGAAGGGGAGGCCCCTGTGCGTGCCCAGGCTGTGGGTGGTCCCCTGGGGGAGCAGAAGTGGCCAGAGCTCTGGAAGGCTCTTGGAAGAGGAGAGCATAGTCTACCCACCAAAGTCGATTCCCTCGGACACTTTGCCTCGAGCCACTGAGAGCAGGATGGCCCCACGGCCATTCTCACAAGCCTGTGGAAGGGAGGCCAAGACAGAGCTGAGGCCCCTCAGAACTGTCCCCTTTGGCCCATCTCCAGCTGCTCTTTCAGCATCCTCCACCCCCACCCTGCATATTCACCTCCTGGTACTTCTCCAGGGCGACACTGGTCTCAGCCCCATCCTGGGTCTCAATGAAGAGTAGCTTGTTCCTCTGGATGTTCTCGAGGATGCCCTGGGGAGGGACACTGGGTGGGTCATGGGGTCGGTAGGAGGGTTATGCTCAGGGGTGTCCTGGCTAAACTCAGCTCCGACCCTGGTTCCCAGGCAGCAGACCACTCTCTCCCCAGTGGAGACTCGGGAGGAAGGATGGTAGCACAGGCCAGCTTCACTTCTTTTGGGATATCCTGTGATCCTGGTAGGGAACTGATCCCCACGCCCCAACTTTCAAACAAGTGGGGCAGGCATGTGACCCAAGACAACCAATTGGGACACTCCCTGCCCAACCAGTGACTGTGGAGATGAGACTTCATATGTGACACTGTAGCAGAGATGTGTGACAAAGGACAGACACACAGACCAATAGGACAGAACAGAGGGTCTAGAAACACACCCCCTCGGAGATAGTCACCTGTAACCTCCAGAGCTCTTTTCAATACATGGGGCTGGAGCAACCGGATTTCCACATGGGAAAAAACTGAGCCTTGACCTCGACCTTACTGCTAACCTAGATGTGAAAGCTAAAACTACAGAGCTTTCTGGAAGGAAACGCAGGAGACGACCTTTGTGACCTTGGGGTAGGCAAAGGTTTCTTAAATAGGACACAAAAGGCACTGAGGATGTGGGGCTCAAGTGGCCAGCAGCAGAGGTCTTGGCCATGAGTGGATGAGGCTCTCATCCCACCGCCCCCCGGTGTTTGGATCAGGCAGTTCGCTGATCTCACCTAAAGGAGCGCTCGCTTTCACCCACCCAAGAACTGGGCCATGGGGCGCTCAGCAGCAGAAAGGACAGAGCAGCCCCCACCCCACATCCTGCCGCTGGCTCCCCATTTCCAGAATGCCCCGTGACCTCGCTCACACACTCCCCGGCGCAGACTCTTTGTCCTGAGTCTCTGTCCAGCATTAATTCTCCAGAACCTTCCTCTTAACAGCACAGCACCCAGCTAGAGTTGTGCCTGCTACCCAGTGTCTCCATGTCAAGCCATAGATGTGAGGGGAACACAGTCATGGTGGCAGCCCCGAAAAGAGCAGGAAGGGAACAAGGAACCAGGAAGAAGGGCTGTGGTTACTTCTCCTGAGGAGTAGGTCTTTGAGAGAAGGGCCCAGAGGCTGCTAATGTTAGTTCTTAACCTGGACGTGGGGGAGGGGCACAGGGATACACACTATTCTTTAAACTGTTCATGTATGTCTTATACTCTCTCCTGTCATCTATGACACATCACCATTTATAACATTCAGAGCCAAGATCTGAGAAGCAAGGGGCCTTGCTGGGTGTGGACAGTGGGGCGGTGGGCGTACCTGCTCATACCAGGAGGCCACGGTGCTCTCCATGTACTGGTAGCTGGTGAAGAAAGCCACAATGCCATCGGGGACCACGGCAGACATCTCCAGCAGGAGGTTTCCATAGTTCCGGATCACCGCTGTGAGGGCCAGAGGTTGGACCCTCTGCTGGCCTGGGTCCTCTCCCTACTCCCTATCAGGGTGTTCCTGTCTAATGCCTGGTCTTGAACTTGGGGTTCCTAGGGACCCCAATGAGCCATCTGTAGGGCTGTTCACACACACATTCTACTTGCAGGCCGGTGGGAGGACAGCACTCCCCACTCCCAAAGTTAGGAGTGGCCATGTGACTTGCCATAGCCAATGAAAGGAGCGCAGGAGTGGCTGTGTGTCACTCTCAGATGAGCACCTTGGTGAGCCAGTGTGCAATTCACCATGATCACCATGGCCCCTCCCATCACATCTTGCCACAGCAGTGATGTGTCCAATGCTGGAGGTTCCCAGAGAGGCGACATTGGGCAGGCCCCCAGCATGTACCGGGACAAGAAGCAATCTCTGTGTGAAGCCACTTTGACTTGGAATATTTTTTACCACAGCAAGACTTAGCCATACTGACTGCTAAACCTCTCCTCTCGGAACCCACACCAACCAACCCCTTGGGCAGCATACCAATATCTTCCCGGGTCTCAAACTTGGAGCTGATGGCCACCTGATCGTTGCCACGGCCGATGATCTGGAGAGAGAAGATAGCATAATAAGCGAAGCAGCAGCAGCCACTCCGATGCGTGAGTGCCCGCCGCCAGCTAGTGCTGTTCGAAGATCTTTATAGACATGGTGTCATTGAATGAACCCTCAACTACCTTGTTATCTGTACTGCACAGAAAAATGACCTAAGGCTCAGAAAAGATGAGCCGCCTGCCCAAGGTCACATGGCAAATAAATAGCCGAGATGGAACTGAACCTGAGTCGGCCTGTGTTCCCAACCAGCAAGTACACTCCCGCCAGCCCTAGCCTCCAGCCAGTCGGTTCCGGAAGACTGCTCCTCACCATGACCTTGACAGCCACTGGTGCACCCCCACCAGCACCTCCCAAAACCATGCTGCAATGCATGGTCAGCACCAGTCCACAACCCCTGAAAAACAATTCCCAAAGCTGCAACACCCTGGGAAGTCCAGAAATTTAAGTCTGTCACAAACTAATAGAGTAGCAAAACCTGCCCGGCCCTGAATCCATCGAGTCCAACTGATCTCTTTTTTTGACTCTAAAATGTTTCACGCTGAAATAAACAACTTTGACCAGAGGCTGCTGCTCAGATCCTGTGGGGAGTGTTACGCAGCACACGCCTTGTTTCTAGAAAATTCTCAATTCTTAAACACACGTGGCCTAAGAGCTTCAGATGAAGGACCGAGGGCCCGTGTTGTGAAGCCCAGCTTACAGAGGAGACTGATGCAAAGCAGAAGGGTCACTTACCCAGGTCACAGCCAGACAATGAACCAGGCAAAACTATGTTAACCAAGAGCCCAGTCCTGGGCCACATAAGCATTTTACACCAATTAGCTCACTCTCCCCTCCACCGCCTTGGGATGTCACAGAGGGGGCATTCCCATTTTACAGATGAGAAAACTGAGACTGGGAGAGCACACCCATAGGGAGCAGCAGCATTATGCCCAGGTGTGTGTGAACCCAGAATCTGTGCCCTGAGCTGTAAAGCCTCCTGCCTGATCAGTGGAGGGAGCAGAGGGAGGAAAGAGCCCCCACCCCGTAATCCAACCCTCTCCCACGCACCATGGGGCACAGGCAGACCCGGGCCAGTGTCATGGTGAAGGTTGCCATAGTGACAGGGTGGAAATCCAGGATCTTAGGGTAGATGTCCAGTGGGGACAGCGTCTGTAGTGGGGACAACAGGAGGGATCTCAGCAGGACTGAGCAGGAACCAGGAGTCCCACAGGGGAGGGCTGAGGGGCAGAGAAGGTCCTCACTCCAGATGTGATGATGACCGACTGGAAGCGCTCGAAGACGGGTTTGATGGCCAGCGAGGCATCCATGCAGCTGTGGGAAGCAGACAAGAGTGGTGAAGGTCAGGCCAGGGGCTAAAGTCCTGGAGTTCATTCATACCCCTGCTGGGGTCAGGGCTCACCTGAAGTGCAGGACGGGGTTGGAAATGGTTGGGGTCCTGTCATCAAAGGGCTCGATGATGATGGTGAAACCTACAGGGGGCCGGTGAGAATGCTGGAGTGCCAATGATAAACATGCCCCCTCTCCCAGTCCCTACCCCCAGAGTGAAAGGGACCAGCCACCTGCAGCCCAAGCCTAAAACCCAGGCACCTGAGTCCAAAATACACTGGAGCCTGCCTGCTTCTCCCAGGACCAACACCCGTGCAAACATTCACAGAGGATCCTGAGCAGTGAGCACCAAAGATTCGCCCCTCAGTCTCTTCCAGGCCACAAGGGCCTGCCCTGCCACTCAAGCCTTCTCCCTGGACCTCTCTAAGCCATCAGGAGGCCATTGGCTCTGCCTCCAAAGTCTGTCTGCAATTTGACCACTTCCTCCACCCCCACCCCAGTCCAGCTGCCCTCTTCTCCTGCCTAAACCACTGTAGTCACCTCCTCAGTGGGCTCCCAGCTCCCACCCTGCTCTCTTCACAGCAGCCAGAGGGACTCTGTAAAATTCTGAGCCATGTCACGTCTCTTCCCTGTTCCAAAGTCCCTCACAGTTCCTCCCATCCCTCCTGGGGTCCAGGACTTTGCCATTCTGACCCCATGTCCTCCTTGCTCAAGGGCCTCCTGCCTAACTTTCAAAAACCAGGCTTGGTCTACCCCAGGGTCTTTGGACTTGCTGGTCCCATTGCCTGGAAAGCTTCCCAAAGCAGCTAGTCCATTTGGTCATTTGGGACTCAGCTCAAATGTTGGCTCCTCAGAAATGCCTTCCCCAGCCACCCTGGCCACTGCTCCACCATGGCGACCTGTTTGTTTCTCAGGAAAACAATCACTGTAATTATCTGGAATTAGCTTCCTTGTCTGCTGTGTCTTTGCTACCATTCTTTCCCTCAGAATATAAGTTCCAAGAGGTCAGGAATGAGGTTTTTCTTGGTTCCTGCAGCTTCCCCAGTGCTAGGCTTGGCCAGTTAGTTGAACAAATAGATAAACGGATTCACATATACAATTTCACTTAGTGAAACAAAAAACACAAAACAAGTCCTCTGTGCCCAGCCCTGTGCTGGGGATACAGCAGAGCCCAAGACAGCTCTGGCCTTGCCCTCTCAGGGCACACAGTTCAGTGATGGGGACACAGGCCTGTCTCTAGACAGTGACCACCTAGAGTGGCAGGGCTGGGATGGGAGAGCGCAGAAGAGGGGGCCAGACCCAGCGGGGAAGTCAGAGAGGGCTTCATGGAGGAAGGGACATTTCGACTAAGCCGGGAACGGAAGGATGAGGAGGCAGTTGGGAGCTGAGGATGGAGAAGGTATTCTAGGTAGAAGAAAGGGAGCTGTTGGCATACGGCGAAGTGGGGAGAGAAAGGCAGCCCAGGAGGGAAGACAGTGCGGGGCAGAGGAATGGGTGCAGAAGGAATCTTCCAGTGGGACTTGCTGCTGCTGGGCCCCAGGGTGGGAAAAGGACTCTCCGGCCTCCCGCTGAGGCCGGGCCCAGGCGCAGGACATCAGGCAGGCCTGACCTGGTTTCCTGGATAGAGGAATAATCCCCAGGGATCGGGCTGAGCTTTGGGCCAGCTTAAAGCTGAGGAAGGGAAGGGAATGCTGACTGATAAAGGCAATAAAGCCTCAGGAACACTTCCCCTCTCCATGGTAAACTGGAAATCTTTGCATCCTCCTCAACTCCCCCCCCCCCAATGCTGCCCACACCCAGGTCCCAAGTCCTGGCCTCTACCTCCCACATCTCTCCCCAACCCCTCCCTTTCTCTCATCCAGCCCTGGCCCAGGCTCCATCTATCCTGCCCCGTCCCTGAGGGAAGAATCTTCCTAAAGTGCAAATCTGCCCCTCCCTTGCTCAGAACCTGCCTTGGCTCCCTAGTGCCAACAGGGACAGAATGCCCAAGTCATTACCACAACCTACGTGTGGGCTGACCCCACAGAGCTTCTCTGGCCTCATCTCATGCCATCGCCACCCATCCTTCTCTACTCTGCAGCCAGAGAGAGCCTCTGAAAGCACGAATCTGAGCACAAGTTTCGCTCACTCAAAACTGTTGGTGGCTCCCCAGTGCTCTCAAAGCCCAAACTCCTGAGCCCTGCAAGGTCCTGAGTGTCCAAGTCCCTCAGACAACCCTCCGGACTCCACTAGGATCCTGACTCCAGCTGCCAGGGGTCCCAGCAGAGGCAGGAACAAGTGCTCTTACCCTTGGCATAGGTGCTAACTAGAGTGGCAAAGTTAGCCAGGAGGGTGAGAGGGGAGAAGTCGGCAAGGTCGGCGATCTCCAAGGTGTGTAGCAGGGAGCGGAGGCGTTCAGCACAGAACCTGGTGGGGAGGCCAGGAGGGGTTAGGGGAAAGTACAGACAGGGCCAGCAGCCCCTCCTCTGTCAGAGCACATGGTCCTGCACCCATCTCCACAGTGAGGGCAGGGGCTGGGGCTGTTCCGGTGACTTCTGTGTCCGCACATTGTACAAGTGCACATCGGGCAGAGCCGACTGCATGGTGGCACACAGAGCAATAAATAATCACACACCCAAGTCACATGGTCCCACTTCACACATGGTCTCACTTCACACATGGTCCCACTTCACACATGGTCACACGATCTCATACACAGGTTCTCCGTCAGAACAGGAGATCCACAACCATACCTAGAATCCCAGGCACATAAATCCTGCTCGGCCACACAGTCACACACACCCCCAGAACCTCAGACTCAGTCACACTCAGCCACCCCCTCTGTAAACAGTGTCTCCATCAAACTCTCTTCAGGTAAATTCTCTGATTAGGTTATGTGCTGCCTGCCAGGTCCCTGCCCTAGACAGGGACCCAGTACCAGCTCTGGCCTTGCCCTTGGACCTGCCTGCTCTGGCGACAGGTGTCACACATGCTCCCCTCCCCCCACTCTTCGCTTACTCCTGACACTGGCAACATGGTGACCCAAGGCCATAGGCGCAGAGGACAAGGCTGCCAGCAGGGACCTGACCCCCAGCCATGTGGTGCCGCACCTGAGGGGCTTGCGCTGGATGCACACGCGCTGGGCCAGGCCGCTCAGGAAGGCCGGGGGACTCTCCTGCACCACGTGCTGCACGCGCAGCCGCCACTTGACATACTCCAGCAGCCGCCGCAGGAAGCCCAGGAAGTGCTCGGCTGTGCGGATGGAGCCTGGCACCGCCTCTGCAGGGAGAAGGGGTCAGTGGCCCAGCCACCGTGAGAGTGGGACAGGGTGCCAGCTGGGGCGCGGCAGCAGCTCACCCTGCAGCACCTCGTCGGGCAGCACGGGGTTGGCCAGGTGGGCGTCAGTCTCCCGGGCAGCACTGGCCTCCCGCAACCCTTCCACCAGGCGCCGGTACTCGTCCCGCAGACGCTGCTCGTCCGTCTCCTTGATCCTGTGGAAAGCTCACATGTAAGAAGAGCGGGGGACACCTGAGGGGACACTGGGACAGGGCTGGTGTTCCTGGAGGCAGGTCAGGCAGAGAACAGGGGCTCGGGAGAGGCAGGGGCTGGATGGCAGGGGCAAGGCGGGCATCAGGGTCACCCAGCTGCCCACACCCGCACCTGAGCACAGTCTTCTGCAGGGTCTCCAGGTTGCCCTGGCATCTGTCGAGGGTCCGGCGGGTGAGGTTGACACTCATGGAGTCGATGCAGACATTGTCTAGAGAGGAGGGGGAGAGAGGGGGGCCAGGCTCAGGTAGGCAGACTGGGTGGCAGCCTGAGGGGCTGGTGTCACCTCCCTGGCCCCCTCCTCACCAATGTTGTGGGCCTCATCGAAGACCACCACAGCCTTGCGGGCCAGCTCCTTGGACACCAGGTCTGCAATCTTGGGGTCCAGGAGGTAATGGTAGCTATAAACCACCACATTGGCGTGCAGGATCTGGGGGGCAGGAGGGGAGGGTTACCCCAGCCTGCCGCCTCTAATCCCTGAACCCTGCTACCTCCCACCCACCTACAAAACCACGTCACTCCTCACAGGCCTACGGAGGGGAGGCAAGGCCAGAGACGCAGACAGACAAGACAAAGGCAAGGCAAGCTGACAGAGACAGACAGACCCTTAGGGAGATACAGGCAGACAGACAGACAGACAGACAGACAGACAAGTGGTCCAATGGGCAGGCAGCCTACAATCCTCACACATGCCTTCTGCCCACTCCCTGCCAGCCTCCTCACCGAATAGCGGGCAAGGAAGTATGGGCACCAGCCCTGGCGCCGCCCCACGGCCTTCAGGTCATCCAGGTTGTAGATGCCAGCAGGGAGGGGCACCTGGCGCCCATGAACATCGAATTCCTGGGATGGGGCGAGAGGGTGCCTGGGGGTCAGGGAGGTGGACTGTCACAAGCTGTCTGCCCCCCCTCCCTTAGCCGTGTCCTGCAGGCACCTCGTAGAAGCGGCAGTGGGGCAGGCTGGCGTCCCGCTGGTACTGTGCCCGCACGTAGGAGGCTGTGAGGCTGTGGCATTTTCCATCGACGTCCTTCCCAAAGCGCAGGGGCGTTACCTGGGGAGCAGGGCAGGGATGTGCCTCTCAGCACTAAGATAGGCCGAAAAGCCTGAGCACGCCGGAGCCTGGGGCTCTACACCTACCACTGGGTGGGATGGGAGGCTGTCCTGGCTGGGGTGAGACTAGGAGATTTTTGGAAAACTCAAACCTCAACCTATTTCAATAATGAACAGTTCAGACACTTGGGAACTTACCGCAGGGGTGTAGGAGTGGCAAATTGTTGCTCTTAAATTATCATTTTTAAAACGTTATGCCTTATATACAATGGAGTATTATTCAACCATGAAAAAAAAGGAAATATTGCCATTTGTGACAACATGGATGGACCTTCAGGGCATTACGCTAAGTGAAATAAGTCACACAGAGAAAGACAAATTACATATGCCCTCACTTATATAGAGAATCTAAAGAAAAAGAAAAAAGCAGCAGCCAAGCTCATAGATACAGAGAAGAGATTGATGGTTGCCAGAGACAGGTTTGGGGGTGGGTGAAATGGGCGAAGGTGGTCAAAAAGTATAAACTTCCAGGTATAAAATAAATAAGTCATGAGATGGAATGTGCAGCATGCTGACTATAGTTAACACTGTACTGCATACTTGAAAGTTGCTAAGAGAATAGATCTTAAAAGTTCACATCACAAGAAAAAAAATTTTCATAACTATGTAGAATGATAGATATTAACTAGATTTATTGCAGTAATCATTTTGCAATGTATACAAATATCGAATCATTATGTTGTACACCTGAAACTAATGTGTCAATTATACCTCAAAAACAAAAACAAAAAACCACTAAGCCTTGAGGATTTAGTGTGTAGATTAAAGATAACTGCTTAATCTTCTTTTTTATTTTTATTTTTTAAAGTTTACACTTTATTGCTTTTCAGAGAGAGTGGAAGGGAGAGAGAGAAATATCAATGTGAGAGAGACACATCGATTGGTTGCCTCTCCCGCTCGCACCCAAACCAGGGCTAGGGCTGATGCCTGCAGCAGAGGTATGTGCCCTTGGCAGGAATCGAACCCCAGGACCCTTCAGTCTGCAGGCCAAGGCTCTAACCACTGAGCAAAACCGGCCATGGCAACTGCTTAATCTTTTAAAATGCTCAGCCAACCAGGACCTTGGCAAGGTCTAAGAATCAGAAGAGGGTCTGATCACACAGCATGGCAAACTGCCTTGCCCTTGCTCTGCTCTGTACCCTCCGAGGCTCTGTTGGCAGAACCGTCACAGCCCAGGGCTGCCTTTCCCCAAAACAAAACCTTTCCTTCACCAACGGGAAGGTGCCAAACCTTCCCTCTCCCTTCCCCATTTAACCAGTTGCCTAGGCCTGTGCTACTAATTATTATCCGACACATGTATTGGTTCCCATATATTCTTACAAAGAATGTTATAGAACAATGCCTGGTACGGTGAGCCCTGCGGCTCTGTAACATAATTTTAAAATAACAACTAATATCCTATGTGTCATATATCTATTAATATCATGATAATTTCTAATATTCTTTTAGCTTTTTGTACATGCTAAGGGCTATACATAATCTCACCTAATCTTACCAACTGTATGAAGCAGGTACATTTTTTTTTTTTTGAGGGAGTGGGTGGGTCTTCTTCTTTTTTAACATGTTTTTATTAATTTCAGAGAGAGAAAGGGAGGAGACAGAAACAGCCATTGGCTGCCTCTTGCATGCCACCTACTGGGGATCGAGCCCACAAACCAGGCATGTGCCCTGACTGGGAATTGAACCGATGATCTCCAGGTGCATGGGACGACACTCAACCAACTGAGCCACACTGACCAGACAAAAGTAGATAGTTATTTATCCTCACTTTACAGAAAGGAGTCTGAGACCGGACTGCAGAAATCACCTGTCCAAGAGTACACAAGTAATAAGCTTCAGAGCCAGGAAACCAGGCCTGCTAGCCTATAGGAAGTACCTTTTAACCTCTCCCAGGCTAGGAGGAAAGTAGGAAAGCTCCCCAAGGAGGCGTGCTTGCCTCAGCCTTGAACAACGAGTCGAATTTGAGAAGTGAGAAGAGAATTGAGTGCGTGGCCCCTGCATATTTCCCCCAGAGGTCTGGTCTGGAGCGCTAAAACTCCTGGTTGGATGGGAGAGTTTCCTCAACCCTGGGCTTAGGGCGGGGTGGGGGGGGAATGGTGCTCACCTCAGGGTGAATGCACAGGTTCTTCCGAGAGCTCAGAGCCAGTCCCAAAAATGGCAGCTTCTCACCCTCCTGCTTCTCATAGAAGTTGAGCAACTTCCGAAGCTCTTCAATCACCTATCAGTCGAGGAGGGAGGAGGGACTTGGCCTCATTGAAAGCACAAGCCCTTGCCCAGCCAGGCCCCAGCCCCTTCCCCAATTTTCCAAACACCCCCTCCCCAAGCTGTGATGGCAACTACCAGGGGCACCATGAGGTGCAGGGAAAGTGGGGGAGCATGAAGATTGGCCCCAGCTCACCTTCTCAATCTCAGGCACGGTCCTTGAGCAGTAGATGAGTTTAGTCACCTCCAGTGGGTATGCCTGTCGATGACAATGGGCTCAGCCCGTCTGGCCCCTTACCCTCTTCCCCTTCCACAGGCCCAATGGGTCACTTACCCGCTGGTATGCCATGATCAGGGCCAACAGGGACACTGTCTTCCCAGTGCCTGAGGGCATCTCTAGGACTCCATGACCCTGTGTATTGGGAGTGAGAGGAACAAGACACAGGCTCTCAGAATTCAGGGGCACAAACTCTGGGGACACCCCCTCCAGAATGCCACCATCTTGGAATGGAAGGACAACACAGCAATTGAAGCCTGGGCCCCAGGAGCAGTGGATTTGAACCCCACTTCTGCCACCTCTTTGTTGAGTGGTCTTTGGCAAGTGCCTTCATCTCTCTCGCCTCAGTATCCTCATCTCGAAAATGGTCCAAATGCCTGGCCAGCATGGCTCAGTGGTTGAGTGTCAACCTATGAACCAGGAGGTCACGATTTGATTCCCGGTCAGGGCACATGCCGGGCAGGGTTGCAGGCTCGATCCCCAGTAGGCAGCCAGTCAATGAGGCTCTCTCATCATTGATGCTTCTCTCTCTCCCTTTCCCTTCCTCTCTCTGAAATCAATAAAAAAAATTTTTTTTTAAAAAAGAAAGAATACTCTTTCTTAAAAAAAAAAAAAGAGAGAAAACATAAAAATAAAACGGTCCTAATAAGCTCTAATGATAAAGTGCAAGTTAAATATTTAGCATAGTATCTGAATATAGTGAGTCCTTTTTCTTTAATTTTTAAAAAATATATATTTTTAGCCCAGCTAGGCTAAATGGCTCAGCAGTTGAGCATTGACCTAGGGCCCAGGAGATCGCGGTTTGATTCCCGGTGCCCTACATGCCAGGGTTGCGGGTTCAACCCCCACTGGGGGGCGTGCAGGAGGCAGCAGATCAATGATTCTCTCTCATCATTGATGTTTCTATCTCCCTCTCTCTCCCTCTTTCTGAAATCAATAAAGATATAAAAAAATGTTTTTATTGATTTTAGAGAGAAAGGAAGGCACAGGGAGAGAAACACAGAAGGGCTGCCTCCTGCACACCCCTACTGGGGCCTGAGTCTGCACCCCAGCACCTGCCCTGACAGGAAATCAAACCATTGACCTCTCAGTGCACCCGGATGACACCCAACCAACTGAGCCACACCAGCCAGAGCAGCCCTTTTCTTCTAATTTAGCAACCCCTTCCACAGCAGGCACTCTGTGCCTGGCAGCATCCCTAAATGTCTTACAGCAGGGTTTGTCAGCTTTGGTTCTATTGACTTTTGGGGACAGGATAATACTTGGTCGTGGAGGGCTGTCCTTCGCACTGCAAGGTGTTTAGCAGCATCCGTGGCCTCTACCTGCTACTTGCCAGTAGCACCCCCACTCCACCTGTATGCCAACCAGGGAAGTCTCCAGACATTGCCAGGTGTCCCCTGGGGGTCAAAATAATTCTCAGTTGAGAACCACTACCTTACTTAGCGAATTAACTCGTGTAACGGTCGCATCAACCTCTGAGGCAGGGGCTATCACACCCATTTCGCAGAGCTGAGAACTACGGAACAGGGAGGTGAAGTGACTTACCCAGGGGATCCAGGATTCCAACTCAGGTAGCCCACCCCAAATTCTACCTATTCCTAACCACGGAGCAGCTGGGCCTTTGACAAATGTCAGCTGCTATTCTTAACTATCGTTATTTTAGATAGCAGGGGTTTTGAGGGCGGTGGCTTCCCCAGGACCTCGGGGTTTTAGCCGCCCGCGAGGCAACCCTCGGCCAGGTGGGCAGCGGGGCCGGGACCCACGCACCTTGGCGTCCAGCGTGCGCTTGAGCTCCAGCATGTAGGAGAACTGCTCCGGGTAGATGTAGTCGTACGGGAAGTAGACCAGCAGCCCGTCCACGTTGAGCCTGGCGGCGGGGCGGTCCGGTCAGTCCCGCGTCCCCTCAGCCCCTCTCCAGCCCCTACACTCTCCAGCCGTCGGGCCGAGAGAGGCTACCCGCCGGGCCCGGCCGCCGGATCTCCCCGAGCCCCCCAGGAGCCTCCGGACCCCCTCGGCATCGCCTCGCTGCCCATCCCCGTCACCGGCCCGTAGGTCCCTGCAGCTATCCCCACCCCACCCCTTCCTTCAGTCGCCCTTCGCCCCATAGGGGTCCTGAGCGCGCCCACTGGTCCCCCCATCTCTCAGGACCCCGCGCCCACTAGCGAGCCGCCAACCCCGGCCCCCTTCTTACTTCATGGCGCCGGTCGCGGCTGGAAGAGGAGTCAACCCGCCCCCCCTCATGAATATTCAGTGCGGCTGGATCCGCGGGGCGTCCTCGAGGCGCCGCTCCACCTTCCTCACAACGCCATTGGCCAATCCTGCCCGTCACTCCGCTGGGGTGGAGCCAATCGGGATAACGCGCGTGCGCATGGCAATGCGAGGGCGGGCTCCCGGGAGAGGCTGTGCCAGAGGCATCGCTGAGGATCGCCGAGGACCTAGAACAAAGCATGGGAGGAAGAGAACCGAGAGAATCGATCCCATTCATTAGGATTCGGTCTCCCCGCTTGTGCCCAGATTATCTGACAAGCGGAGAGAGTCTAGGGGAAATGACAGGGAAACTGGGTCCCCTTCAGTTAGGAATGGCTTCACCGTACCAGACAAACATACACTTATAAAATACTTGATGTGTCCTAAACTTCTCTGGGATAAATAACTCCTCTCACTTATTGAGCTCCTACTGTTTGCCAGACACTGTCTTAGGCAGGCAATAATAAAAAGGCACTGTGGCCTGGTGGTTAAGTTGTGGACTCTGGAACAAGAATGTCTGGGTCCAAATCAGGGCTCCACTGTCTACTACCTGTGTGATCTTGCTCAAATTACTTAACTTCTCTGGTGTTGCATTTTCTTATGTGCGAAGTAGGAAAAATTAGGTTATCTACAGTGTAACTCACATTAAGCAGTTAAAACTGGGTTTAGCACATACTAAGCATTCAATAAATGTGTTTGTTTCAGAAATAGCTATGGGGCATCTACTGTGTGCCTGACTGGTACTAGGCCCTGGGTTACCACTTCCTTCATAATCCCCTCTCATTCATTCATTCATTCATTCATTCACTCATCATAGATTCCCTGAGCCCCTGCTCACTGTACTGGTGTTGAAAGGCACACAATAGTGACCGACTGCGACAACCCAGCCATGGCCTCTGGGGGCTCAGATTCCAGTGGGGAAGATTGACTCATTCCTAGACAGTGAGGACCCAGGGTGTGCAGGGCTTCGAAGAGGGTGGGATGGGGAGCAGCACCTGACCTAGCTGTAAAGCCTTGGCAAGTTTTTCTCTGAGACTCAGTTTCCTCACCTCTAAAATGGAGATAATAATATTTAAGTCAACAAGTGACATTTATTATACAGTCATACAAATGAGAATATAATTCCAAAGTTTGACAAAGGCTCTGAAAATAGGTCCTAGGGAGCTGGAACTCATAATAGTGGTGATGGTGGGGGCGGGCGTTGAGCCAGTTAATGAGGTAACCGACTTGACCCTGAGCCTTAACTGAAGGAACGCTCGGTGGGAACAGCTACGCACACAGATGCTCCTTGCAGTACAATGTACAGGAGAACAAACTGGGAAGAGTAAACACAGGTGATGTCTGGTGGCCGGGAGTAAGCCATGATGATGCCTTTCATTTAGGAAGAGTTGGTGCTCCCCACACCCCATTCCAGCCCCATCTTGCTGCTCAGCCCTCTGCTTTTTACTTGCCTCCTGGTGTCCTCTTTGCCTGTGTGTCATCTCCGCCACCTTGTCCGGCCTCACTCCTACCACTGGCTTTCAGGTCTCAAAAGAGACATCCCTTCCTCCAGGAAGCCCTTCCTCACCCCCAGGCTGGGTCAGGCATCCTCTCAGGGCTCCCCATCCCAGCCCTGGTTACTCCATTAAAGTAGGGGGATGGGGGAAAGGAAGGAGGACATCTTCAAACAAGAATATAATAAAATAAAATTGAGCATTGGATTTACATGGGCCAGGCACGGTGCTCAGCACCCTGTCACCTGTCTGACATCCTTTCCCACTGTTCTCTCTCTTACACACTCCTCCCAGACACACTTGGCCTCCTGGCTCTTGCACCCAGGCACCAGGCCCACATTAGTCAGCTAATCTATATAACAACTTGCCCTCAAATGTAATGGCCAGGGCTTAATGTAAATTTAAATCGTTACGTGAGGTTGGTGGTGATTGTATCGCACAGCAAAGACAATGATGTAGCTTTATGATTTGTCAAAAACTATACAGAAGAGATAGATGTTCATGCTTTGTCAAGAAATCTTTAAGGAGAAAAAATAATCTTTAAGGAGCACTTTATGAAATAAAGAAGTGGGACAGGCTCTAGCCTGTTAGCTCAGTTGGTTAGAGCGTCATCCGATATGCCAAGGTTGCAGGTTCGATCCCTGGTCAGGGCATATGCAAGAATCAACCAATGATGCATCAGTAAGTGGAACAACAAACTGATGTTTCTCTCTCTCTCTCTCTCTTTCTCTTCCTTCCTTCCCCCTCTCTCTCAAGTCAATTTTAGAACAAAAACCGGGGCAGAAGCAAAGGAAAATCACTCTTCAGGGTTGTACCTCGACAAGGCCACACGGGTTTCTGGTAGATGAAGCCCTGTTGGAAACGATCTCACAATCCACGTCAACACACAGGAGGAAAACAATTTACCATGAGTTAGAATCAGCAGACACAGCAAATTACAGAAGTGCTGGCCCCAAAGTCAGATGATCGAGTTAGCAGGCGTATACTATAAAATTACTATGCTTAAAATGTTTAAAGATGTAAAAGAAGAATCCAAAACATGAAAAAGGACCAATGCACTACCAAAAATAAAAAACAGGTGTATTTGAAAGAGGAAAGATTGAATTTACATGAGGGACATCCCTTCGAAAGAGGTGACTTTAAGGCTGCTTTGCCAAAAATAACAGTGACAATCACTTATTAAGTCGGAATGGAACCCAAAGAGAAGGAAGACAATATCTGTGCAAACTACCTTTATTTATAAAGAAAGTGTCCCCATTTTGTTATAAAACCAGCACTGTGCGAAGGCACTTGGTCAGGGAAAGCAGGGGCAGGGATCCTGGTAGAGAGACCAGTGTGCCTCCCCTGGTCCCCAGAGGTGACTCCCAGGTAAAGCCACTGGAGGTGGCCCATCCCACTGGGATGGCGGATTGACTTGCTTTGAGGGGCTTGGGAAGGGGCTGGCTGTAGAGGTGGGGGGCATTTTGGACAGGATCTGACTTGGCAAATGGGGGTCTCTCTTGCCCCCAGTGATTCCCAGCCCCACAATGACCTCCCACAGCTAAGGCAGGTTTCTAAACTTAAGGCTGAGGTTCTCCCCTGGGCTTCCAGGGAAGCAGAGAGCTGGTGGCGAGGCTCCCCCCTGCCAGGCTTGGAGCACAGGGCGGTGCAGCAGCGATGGAGCCGGGGGTCTGCAGCGAAGGCGAAGCTGCTTCCTCTGGTCTCCCTTGCAAACGTCCTCTCTCCAGCTAGACCTTACTCCTCTGAGCCTTCACCCTGGGGAAGAGCTGAGGACAGACAAGAGTTTCAGACGCCAGGAGCGCCCACCCCCAAACTTTAGGAGTCACCTACCCACCCCAAACACGGGACAGTCTCCACCACCCCACTTCTTCCTATCGACCATCTCAGCGTCTCCCAAACTGCTCTGGAATGCCCAGGGTCCCCTGTGTCCTTCGGGCACTGCACGGAGCCTTCCAACCAGCGGCCTGGTTGATGAGACCGGAGCTTCTGAGTGTCCCCCACACGGCTGTCTGGTGGGGACCCACCTCCACCCATCCCCAAATCAAAAGAACCTCCTTCTCTCCTAGATATAATGGGATCTTCCTGATCTCTGCAAACCTAGTTGCATCTCCCTCAGTTCTACCACAATTTTATTAATGGATTCTTTCTCACCCTGCCCAACTCAGTGTAATAAGTTTCTTCACTTATAATGTAACACTTTAACATTCCCCCCAGCACTAAAACGTAATTTTTCATCTCTCCCCTTAGCTAAAATACATTATTTACTTCCCATTAACATCATAAGGGCTGATAATAGAAATATCTGAGCATGAACCAATCAAATGACCAGTAAGATAGTATTGATACAGATCCCACGAAGTACACGAGGCTCTCCCTTGGCTCCCCCATTACCACCATGGGCTCTTCCTCACCTCTCCAGGCCGATGTGGACTCTTCTGACCCCCCTTCCCTCCACTTAATGGACTGTCCCTCTCCTCATCTTTTTCCAGTGGGATCCCCCCTCTCCCCAAACAGCCATCGGGAGGCCCCACAATATCTCTGGCTCACCCCGAAGTAGTTGCGGGGCACGTAGCCCTCCTGGCCGTGCAGCGCGGCCCACCACCAGTCCGTCTCCTCCGGCCCGTCCCTGCGCAGCACGGTCACCGACTCGCCCTCGCGGAAGGACAGCTCGTCGCCGAACTCGGCGCTGTAGTCCCAGAGCGCGTGCACCACGCCGCCGTGCATCAGCCCCATGCTCTGCTCCACGTCTGGAACCCGAAACGCAGGGACCGTGAGGGCCGGGCCGGGGGCCCGGGGGCGCCCAGGGGCACGGGACCGCTGGGCTCAGGGACAGCCTGGGATTCGGCGCCTGTCGCAGCTGGGGGATGAGCCACCTGAGCTGGGGTCAGCTGCGGGGACCCGCAGCCTCTCAGACTGGAGCATGCTGGGGTGCATCAAGCTGGCCGACCCCCGAGGCAGGGCCAGTGGTCCCCATTCCCTCTGGGACATTAAGTCCCCGTGTCACTTCCAGAGGTACAGTCGTCTGCACTTCCCACTTAAGTGGTGCAGCCTCCACCGAGGACTCAGGCGCTCCTTCGCTCCTTCGGGTGGATGGCCCTACTCCGCCGCCCCTTAAGTGACCCCATCTCCCCATTTCCAGACGGCGCGGTCTGCACCGTTCCACCTCCCCAAGTGCGGAAGTTCCCAAAGCGGATGTAGTGACCTCTCCAGATGGCACAGCCCACCCAGGCCCTCCCCCCTACAGTCATCGATGGTCCCCCTCTTTAGGGGTTCAGTCCACAGGGTTCCAATTTCTCCTCAGCTCCCTGCCAGGGGCGCTGTCCAATCTTCACCCTCACAGCACCCTCCGTGTTGGAGACACCTGTGACAAGGGTAATGGCCCACCCCCTCCCCAAAGGCTACAGCCCTTCCTCTCTTCAGCTGTGTGGCACAGCCCCCCTGCCCAGCCCCCCTGCCAGGTAGGTGGTAGTTAACCCCCGCAGGTAAGAAAGCGGACGAACTGCGCAATGTCCGGGCCACGTTTCTCCCCACGGGTGTCCAGCTTGCACGGCACAGCTCCCATGGTCCCCCTCTCCCCCCAGGCAGCACGCTCGGCTCTCCCCCCCCCGCCTCCCCCTCCCAGCTCCCCCTGGCAGGTGGTCCATCCCGCCGCCCCCTCTTAAGCCCCCTGTGCCACATGGTTGGAACAGCCCCAAGTCCCCTCTCTGGTGAGTGTGAATGGCAGTCGGCCGCCTCTCCTCCCGTCCCCCAGAGGTGGCCCCAGCCCTGCCTCGCACCTGCCAGGTAAGTGGCGCAGTCCGCGTACCCCTCCCGGTAGGGGTCGCATTTCTCGATGGCAGTGGCGCCGTCGCTGAGCGTGGTGGCGAAGATGGCAGCGCCGTGCTGCACCAGCGCCGTGCAGATGGCCGTGTCGTTGCACGACGCCGCACAGTGCAACGGCGTCCTGGGCGTGGGAGGCAGGTGTGAACGGCCGCGGGCCGCCAGCGGGAGGGGCGTGCGGGAGCCGCGCCCTCAGTGCCGCCCCCGCCCCGCGCCCGCCCCAGCGCACGCTCGGAGCCCGGCTCACCAGCCGTGGCTGTCGGGGGAGTTGACGTTGGCGCCGGCCGCAATGAGGAAGTCCACGATGGGGTAGTTGGCGCCGCAGATGGCGTTGTGCAGGGCGGTGATGCCCTCCTCGTTGGGCTGACTCGGGTCGTTCATCTGGGCGGGCCCGGAGACCCGGAGGCTCAGTACGCGGCCGCCCTCCCGCGCTCGCCCCGTCCCGCCCCGCCAGCCCGCTCCCCGCAGCGCTCACCCGGCCCCGCCAGCCCGCTCCCCGCAGCGCTCGCCCCGCCCCGCCCCGCCAGCCCGCTCCCGCAGCGCTCACCTCCTTCACCGCCTGCTGCACCACGTCCAGCTCCCCGGTCAGCGCGGCGTCCAGCAGCAGCACCAGCGGGTTGAGACGCGCGCGCCGGGCCTTGCGCGGGGAGCCCGCCTTCCGCAGCACCGAGCGCATCTCCTGGCGACAGGGTGGGGGACGTCAGTGACTTCCAAAAGATTGGAAGGAAACACTCCATATAAATTTGGCCCGGCCGGGCGTGACTCAGCCCTTGAGCACTGGCCTAGGATCCAGGAGGTCCTGCTTCTATTCCCGGTCAAGGGCACACACCTGGGTTGCAGGTTAGATCCCCGGGAAGAATCAGTAATTAGGCCCAGCCTGCAGGGTACGCCTCGGGTTTGATTCCTGGTGAGGGCACATACCCAGGCTGCGGGTTTGATCCCCAGTGGAGGCGCTTACAGGAGGCAACCGACTCACACTGATGTTTCTCTCCCTCCCTCCCTCTCAAATCAATTTTTTTAAAAAGAATCAGTAATTGTGCACCTGAAACCTGTATAATTTTGTTAACCAGTGTAACCCCAATACATCTAATAATAAGGGGGGAAAAGGACCATTGATAACCAGGGTCTGTGCTACTTTTTAATTGCAAAGTCCTATTCTTCAAACCTTCCGTGCTCTAGGGTTCTGGGGTGTCACTGTTCTGAGACTGCGATAACCAGGACTGAATTCTTGAATTCTGAGAGTTTTCAAGTTTCTCTGTGGCCAGGACTTTGTGATTCTACAATGAAGCAACTGGACCATTTCAAGACATCACCACTCTTCTGTTCTTGATGTCAAGATCCTAAGCCTTGTCCTGGCAGGTGTGGCTCAGTGGTTAGTGTTGACTGGAGAACCAAAGGGTCCAGGGTTTGATTCCAGGTCAAGGGCATGTACCTGGTGTGTGCAGGAGGCAACCAATCATCAATGTCTCTCTCTCTCTCTCTCTCTCTCTCTCTCTCTCTCTCTCCCCCATCCCTCCCACTCTCTCTAAAAAAAACAAACAAAAAACAAAACAATGGGGGAAAATCCTCTAGTGAAGATTAACAAACAAAAAAAAAGATTCTAAGCCTCAGCAGTTCTTGGCTCCAGCCTCAGGAGGGTCTTGGAGTAGGCATTTTGGGGTGCCCCACTTCTCTGGGAGTTGTTCCCCTCCCTCTGTCTCCCCACACTGAATGATCAGGACTGTTCCAGGTGACTACACCCTCCCCCCAACCTCGGCCAACATGCAGGGACAGGAGCAAAATCAGCAGGAGGTCATCACCTGGCCAAATGATAACAACAGTAAAAGCAATTAACAGTTAAGTGCCAGACACTATTCTAAGCAATACATTAATATATTTAATCCTCACAGCAGCCCAATGGTTATTCTCATCCCCATTTTACAGATGAGAAAACTGAAGCCCAGAAAGGCTAAGTGTCTTGCCCAAGGTTGCACAGCTGGTTAGTGCTGTGGGGCTGGGATTCTAACCCGGGCGGCCTAGCTTGACATTTAACCACAACAGCCACAGCCTCAGGAACCAGAGACTTGCTCTTGAAAATCTGAATGGAAGAAACTCCCAGTAGATTCAGAGGACCCTATGGGCTTGCACTAAGAGGTCCTTTTGAGTCAGAGCTGGCTGGGCAATTTCTAGCCATGGCACGGGCTTGTTGGGGTATGAGAGGAGAAAAGGCACACACAAAAGCCTGTGTGGCAACCAGGGAGTGAAATGGTGACTGCCTTGGTTCAGATGGGCTTTTCAGGCCCCAGAATAAACCCTCTGTCTGCCAAGACACAGTCATTTCCAGGTTATAAGATTCCATGATTCCTAGCCCTGGCTGGGTAGCTCAGCTGGTTAGTGTCATCCTGATATGCCAAGGTTGTGGGTTTGATCCCTGGTCAAGGCACATACAAGAATCAACCAAGGAATGCATAAATAAGCAGAGCAACGAACCGATGTTTCTCTCTCTCTCCCTCTCCCTCCAAAATCAATTAAAAAAACAAAACAAAACAACTCCAGGATTCCTGAAAGGATGCCCTGGTCGGGGTGGGAGGTATTGGAGAGGAACAGGAAAAGTTTGGGTGGTCAAGATATTTGGGTGCCCCTCCATATGTGTTCTTCCATTCTTCTGAACATGGGTACACTAGATTAAAAACTACATTTCCCGGTCTCCCTTGGAGTGGGTTCCTAGCCAATAGGATGCAGCAGATGTGATGAGTGCCATTTCCATGTTCTGTTCTAAAAGGGAAGGGGCACTTCCCATGTGCTAATATACCTCACTTTCCTCCTATATTACTTACCATGCTCTGCAGCTGCTCTGGTGGGCTGCTCTGCGGCGGGGCCAGGGGTGGTATGGGAGCTGGTGGGGCAGGAGCAGGGGGTCCCGCCCTGGCCTCCGATCCCTCAGAGATGGAGGACAGCTCGGGCTCGGGCCCCCCAGGCCCACCATGGCGATGGAAGAGGCGGCTGATGATCTGCTGGTACTGCTTCTTATGGGTGGGGGGCAGGGCTACAGCAGGGCTCTGTTCCATGGAACCCCTGCGTTTGAGGGGCCGCGGAATCTCTGCCAGCACCCGTGCCACCTCCTCCAGCTCGGGCACCGACTGTGCCTCGGGTGGCAGTGCTGGCTGCAGCCGCGTGGGGCTGAGGGGCCGAGTTACAGTGCCTTCATCTACATCGCCAGCCTCCAGCACTGGTACCAGCAGCCCCTCCAGCTCTGGTTCAGGCTCCAGCTCAGCAGGGGCTTTGGGGATACCTAGAAGGAACAGAGGGGTTCTCAGGAGACCCCCAACACTCCCTCCCCACAATTTCCAAAACCTGCAAGCAGCACCTGATTTGCTGTGTGACCTTAGGGCAGTTCCTTGCTCTCTGGGTTACACTTTCCCTGGGCTGTGACTAATACAATGATGACACCTCCCACTCATCAAGCACTTAGCATGTAGCTGGTGCTTTACATGCCTGTCATATTGAATTCTCACCTCACTATCCTGTGAGGTAGATATGTCTATCATCTCCTTATTACAGAAAGGGAAACTGAGTCACAGAGAGAGGAAAGTCAGTTGCCCAATGACAAAAAGTTGAGATTTGAACTCAGTTCTGACATTATGACAAACTTGACGTTCTAAGATTCTGGGAATTTCCTCTCCTAATATGTCGGGCAGAAAACTCCTGCTGGGACGAGGGTCCTGGTCTTGATGGTCTCTTCTGTCTGTCTCATTCCTCTCTGTCAGAGTTTTTAAAGCTAGTAGAAATAATAATGATTACCTTCTACACAATATTATACATTGAATGCCCATCAGAATCTGTGCAGTAGATATTATTGATCTCTCTTCACAGATGAGAAAACAGAAGCTCAGATAGGTTAACTAATTTATCCTGCGTCACACAGCATCAGTGGTGGAGAGGGGCTCAAAACCCTATCTACTATACATCAGGCCCTATTTTAAGGACTTTATATGAATTAAATCTAATACCATATCCCAATAAGATAGGTTCTATCGTCGCCTTTTACACTCAAGGAAACTGAGGTTCAGAGAGGTTAAGTGACTTGCCCAGGTCACTCAGCATGGAGCCAGGCAGTGTTATTGCGCTATCTGTCCCTAGCTCCCCAGCAAATTCCTCAGCTTATCTGGCCTAGCTCTCTGCAGGGACAGGGTCTGAACACAGGTGTTTGGCTGCGATGGCTCCCTCTGCTGGTCTGGCCCTGTCAATTGGCCTCCCTTCACCAAGCCCTCTGGAACCCTCATGGCTCACTCACCTTCACTCCAGGTCTGTTGGGGAATCTGGGGCATCGGGGCAGGGGGTTGAGGCTGTGGCTGTGGTTGTGACTGGGGATGTGTGGGCATCTGGGGCTGGGGCTGGGGCTGGGTTGGCAGCTGGGACTGGGGGGGTGCCTGGGGCTGGGGAGGCAGCTTGGGGGGAGGAGCTCTGGAGAAGGTGGGGGTGCCAGGGAACATGGCCCTGCTGGCCCCCTGTTCCCAAAAGGCGTTCTGCAGCTTAAATATCATGCTGAGGGGGATGGGGCGCTGGCGGGGGGCACCACGGGGCTGGAGGTTGGAAGGAGGCATGGGAATGCGGCTGACAGGCTGCCAGCTTCGGGGCAAAGTGCCTGATGGCCCCGCGGAGCCCAGCGATCGGCGGTAGCTGCCCACATCAGAACGCCTGTCATTGGCCAGAGGGGAGACCTTGTAATTGCGGGGCAAGGTGGCACTGGTGAGGTTGTCCTGGGGGACAAAGAGGGAAGGAGGGAAGGAAGAAGGGGCTCAGGTGGGAGGAAGAGAAGGGGAAGGGAAGGGAAGGGAAGGGAAGGGAAGGGAAGGGAAGGGAAGGGAAGGGAAGGGAAGGGAAGGGAAGGGAAGGGAAGGGAAGGGCAAAAGATGAGAAGGGAGAGAGGGAGGAAGGGAAGCCAGAGAAAGGAGAGGGAAACAAAACGGGGAGGGGTTGGAAGCCCGGGTAAAGGAAGAGCTTGGGGAAGGGCAGGGAACAGGGGGGCGCAGCCTGGAGGGGAAGACTAGCCCTGCCCCTGTTCCCCACCCTTGCCCCTCCCCAGGCTTCTCCTGCCCCTCACCTTGCCGGTGGCCCCCAGCCCGTCCAGGCTGCTCTCTCTCCAAGGCAACAGCTGCAGGCCCGGTGAGGAGGGCCTCCCGAAGACGTCCAGGCCTGCGGGGGAGGAATCATCAGCATCCGGGGACCACCTCTCCGGCTCCCCCACTCCCCGGGTCTCCCACCACTGACGTTCGTAGCTAGCCGTGTGTGAAGGTTTCTTCTCGTAGGCCACGTCCAGATCCGACTCGTTCCAGGCTTTGGGAGGCCGCCGTCGCAGCATCAGGTCGTCTGGGGAGAGGCGGCGAATGAGAGCGGAGGTCCCGGGCCCGCACCCCCCCCCCCCGGGGTTGGCCCCCGGTGTACCTTGAGCGCGCAGAGGCGGGGCGAAGGCGCTGCTGCCGGCGCCCAGCAGCGGGATCCCGAAGGCGGCGGGCGCGTCGTAGGCGGCGGAGGGGCGCGGCGAGGGCCCGCGCTCTGGGAAGAAGACCTGGGGCCCCTCCGCCAGGGAGCTGCCACGCGGGGAGCCCGCGCGGGCCAGTAAGTCGAAGGGCGTGGGGGCGCCCTGCTGGCGGAGCGAGCCCGAGCCGGGCCGCGGGGAAGGCGCGCGGCCGAGGGTGCCGCCTCCGCCGTCGTAGGCGCGGGGCCGGGGCGAGGGCGCGCGGTCCAGGCTGCCGTAGGCGTCCGGCTGCAGGTAGAGCGGGGTGCGCGGCGATGACGGCCGGCCCTTAGGGGGCAGCGAGCTGTAGGGGAGCAAAGCCGGGGCGCTCTCGGAGCGTCCGAACAGGGTGTCCGCGCCGTCGCTGGTCGCCTTCCGGGGGGACCCGCGGCTGCCGAAGGGCTCGGGGACTGCGCTGGAGCTGTACCGGGGCAGCTGGGGAGACGCCGGGACATTGAGGGGTCAAAGGAGACATTAGCAGTAGAGCAGGTCAAAAGAGGTCATCGAAAATCAACCCAGGGAGGTTGGGCCGGGGCTGGAGATTCAGGCACAGAGAGCCCAGGGAGGGCTGTTGGGGGGAGAGCCCTGGAATCAGGGCGGAGGCTATAGAGCTCTTTTGAGCGACTTAGAAAAAGGCCACTTTCCTTCCGAGGGTCCTGGAAGGTGTCCACTTCCACTAGTCCCCTCTGAAGTGTCCTTAAGTAGCCCACAACCCGCACAGCCACACCAAGCAGGCTTGCCTGAACTCCAGGCGGAAAACAGCTGGCTTTTGGGGACTAGGGTGGGGGCCAGGCGAGCGGGCTCACCCTAGAGGGGGCGCCAGCCTGAGAGCCAGGTGGCGTCGGCGAGTCTGACCACAGCGACTCCAGCTGCTTGGTCAGTTCGTCCACCTTGGCCGCGGCCGTGTCCAGCTCCATCTGCTTCAGGTCCATGTGCTTCATGGCCAGAGCTGGGCAGGGGGAGTGGCGGTAAGGACCGGGCCCTCCTGGCAGGTGCCCGACTCCGCCCCCAGGACCGTGCCCCCTGCCCCAGCTCACACTGGAAGTTCAGGTCCAGCAGGTCCCCCGAGCTCTGGAAGGCCTCGCTGTCCATGGTGCCGGCCGGAGCGGGGCGCCTGCGTTGGGTGGGGGGCAGGGGGGTGAAGATTCTCAGACACCAGCCGTGGGGACCCTGGGGGCCCTGAGGAGGACAGCGCCTTTACTCTGCTAGTTCGTTGCACTGGAAGCGCTGTGCCCCACCCCTTCCCCGGCTAGGAAATGCCAATTCCTTCAAAACGCTGCTGGAAGACTCAGGACAATCAACTCTCTTTACCTGGCTCTTTGCCCATCTCTCTATCTCAGCCCTAATAAGATTCTAATCATTCCTTCAACAACTGATCCATTGATTACCTACTATGTGCCAGGCATTATAGTGAACAGAAGATGAAATCAGAGTAACCATCAAGCCCTGGCTGAGTAGCTGAGTTGGTTAGAGCATCGTCCTGATGCACCAAAGGTTGTGGGTTTGATCCCTGGTCAGGGCACATACGAGAGTCAACTGATAAACTCATGAATGAGTGGAGCAATGAAGTGATGTTTCTCTCTCCCCCTTCCCCTCTCTCTAAAAATTAATAATAATAATAACAGGCAACGAAAATAACTATCAATTACTGAATGCCACCTACTAGGGACCAGGAGGAGCTATGCTAGATACGGAGGATATTTTAAAAAATGTTTATTGATTGATTTTGAGAGACAGAAAAATAAAAAAAAACATCTACCTGTGGTTCCACCCCTCCACACATTCAATGGTTGGCTCTTGTATGTGCCCTGATGAAAAAGTGAACCCTCAACCTTGGAGTGTGGGGATGATGCTCTAACCAACCGAGCTACCCAACCAGGCCCAGCACAATTATTATTTTGAAAAATATCCTCCCCTGGGTGGGTAGTTCAATTGGTTAGAGCATTGTCCCCCTACTCTAAGGTCGTTGGTTGGATCCCCAGTCAGAGGACATATGAGAAGTAACCAATGATGCATAAATAAGTGGAACAACAAATCGATGTTTCTCTCTCTCCCTTCCTCTCTCTAAAATCAATAATAATAATAATAATAATAATAATAATAATTGTGCTGCCTACTGTGTACCAGGATCCGTGCTAGTTGCTTGGTATAATAAAATAAGACAATCATTTATTGCTGCCTCCTAGAATTGTGCCAACTTCTTTGCACCCAATACCTCATTCAATTGTCAAATCAGCATAGCAGGCAAGAAAGCGGGGCTCAGAAACATTTGTTCAAGGTCACCCTGCAAGAAGCCCGCAGTACTAGGTGTCACATATGGATCTACCTTGTTATTTTGGGTCGTCTCCACCAGACTAGAAGGGTCCCAGAGGGCAGGGATCACTCAGCTTCCTCTCCCCAGAGGCCCCACCCAGAGGAAGCCTCACCCAGAGGAGGCCTTGTTCATAGGGACTCAGTGTGAACAGGAAAACAGGGAAGTGGCCAGGGAAGGCTGGGCTGCTGTGGTCACCAGCCCAGTGGATGGGAGCCAGGCCACCAGGAACCGGTCAGGCCAGCACCATCCCATCCCCACAGTAGCTGCCACGCCCACCAACCTTGCCACTTCCCCAGGCTTCACCAGCAGCTTAGCTTTGGCGGTCAGGTGTGGGCAGCAGGGCGGGCTGGGGCATGCTGATCCCGGCCCCCGTCTGAGAAGCCTCAGGACAGAACCTGTTGGGACTGGTGGCTCATTTGGGTGTGTTGGGAGTGTATAACCTTGAGCAATGAGTCCCCTCCACTCCTTGGGCCTCAGTTTCCCCAACAGTGAAAGGAGGAGGTAAATTAGCTGTTCTGAAGGGCCTCTTCAATCTCTCAGAGGCCTAGGCTCTGCACTATAAGGATCTGAGATTGCTCTACAGAGCCAAAACCCCTCAGCTTCAGAGTCTATTGTTCCAAAGTTCTGAGTCTTAGATTCTATCTTTGGAACATTCTAGAATTCTCCAATTTGGCTAGCCTAGCTTTCTCTATCTTCCTGTACCACATTCCATCTATCCCAGGATCCCACTGTCCAAAAAGCCTAGGGGACTGTATGGTGTAGTGCAGTGGGTAAGAACACAACGAAGGAGCCAGACCTCCAGGGTTCTAATCTGGTGGCTCCACTGTCCCACCCTGACAAGAGTGCCTCAGTTTCCTGATCTGCAGAATGAGGAGAAACAGCAGTCTATCTCATCGATGAGAGAACCCACACCCCAACCCAGACCGAACTGAAACCTGGGCATGTGCCCTGACAGGAAATCGAACCAGCGACCCTTTGGTGCACAGGGCGACGCTCAACCAACCCAGTCGCACTGGCCAGGGCAAAAACTCGGGTCTTTTAGAATCTCAGAGATACACAGGAAACCCTCTGTTAAAATATAAAAGTTGAACAGTTCTCTGCAGCCTCCAGTGCCAGCAGTCTGGCAGCGAGCGGTTGTTTTGGGGATTTCATGATTTCCATATTTCTAAGACTCTCGGATCTCACGCTGACATCCTCTGGCTCAGAGGAAATGCCGAGGCTGGGCGTGGGGCCCACCCGAGGCTGGGGCGGGCGGAGGGAGTGTCGGGGCCGCCAGGGGGCGCTCAGGGTCACGGTCCGACCCCAGCCCGGCGGGGGACAGCGCCTGAGCTCAGCCCCCGGGAATGCGCCGCGGGTCCGGGCAGGTGCAGAAGCTCGCGGGGTAGAGAGCGGGCCGGGCGCGGCGCGAGGGCGGCGCGGGCGGCGCCTCTGCTCCCGGGCCCGGCCCTCCACCCCCAGGTCTTCCCCAACCCCAGCGCCCGCTCCTCTCCTCCTCTCCGACCCTAGCTCTTTTCCAGGCCTCCTCTGCACTCCAGCCAGGTTAAGAGTGCGGGAGGGAGGGCAGGGGGCTTCCAGAGGAATTATCCTCAGTAACCGGGCCACAGCGCCAGGCTGGCCTGGGAATACCCAGATTGTAATCCTACAGCTCTGTGCGGACAGGCTGACGCTGGGAGAGGCCTCACCCGCTCTGGGACTTGGTTTCCCCGTCTGAAGACAGCTGTGAAATGGGCTAAGACCTTCCCCTTTCTAAGCTTCGACCTTGGACTAGTTATTTAGCTTCTCTGTGCCTCAGTTTCCTCATGTTTATAATGGGGGATTAATACCTTCACCTCAAAGGAATGTGAGGTTTGAGTGAGATAATTTATACACAATGTTTAGAACAGTGCAGGGCACCAAATAAAGTTCACACATATACGGTTCTTAACTCTGGTCTTCCTTTGCTGCTCATTAAGATAACACAGGGTCTGACACAGAGTGAGGGATCAATGCTCAAAGTAATCTTTTCCCCAAAAAAGAGCCCTGTCAACTCTTTCTGAGATTCTAAAAGCCCTGCACTTGGACCCCTGGGGTCTTGACTTCCTGAGCCCTAAACTCTCCATGTACTCTCCTGAGTTCTGGCGAGGGGTCATCCACAATAATTTAAGCACAGGGGCATGTGGAGCCCTGGAAGTTTCCAAACAGAAGGCGGAAAAAGCCCAGGGTGTAGGCTGTGCCTGCTCTCCAGCCTGTTTCCCCACTGGAGTAGGGAGAAGTTATTCCCTTGGGTGGGGTCTGCAAACCTCATTGGAAGTGACACCTTTGAACAATTGCCTGAGACAATGGGAACCATCCGGTCTACCTGCCAAGCCTAAGCCCGGCACACTGTGAGCTCTGTCTTGGCAGCCATGGTTATTATTTTTAATGTCATCGCAGGCTATTACCAAATGCCCTTCAAGCCCAGACTTTTAGGAAGTTCTTCCCTCTCTCATCAGAGCCCCTTGCCTCCCCCACCCTCTAGTTTAATCCCTTCACGTGACACTTGGGGGTGGAGAGAAGGGGGAGACAGAGGGAGGTGCGGGGCTCTGCCCTCCCCCTGCTTCAAGGACAGACACACACCTCCAGAATTAGCCTCTATCCCTCCCTTATCTCCCACGCTACCTCAGGTCAGACAGATGGGGGTGGAGGTGACATTTCTCACCTCGGGGTCAAGGTGAGTAGCCCTAGGAGGGAAAAGGTTAGTCAGAAAATCTGGTGGGAATAGATGGAATTCTGTACCCCTTAGAGCTGCAGAGGGAGGGGGATGCCACATCCTGCCTCCCCCCAACTCTGACCTCTTACCCCCATTCTCTCTGGGTAATGACTGTGTAGTGCCCAGCCAGGCAAGCCTCCCAGAACCCGGACCCAACCCCACCTTCTGGAATTCTGCCCTGGGTTCTACTTAGAACTCCCGCCCTCTGCAAACCCCAGTTGTTTCCCACCTCCATGGGGCAATCGAGGCACCACGCCCGCGCCAGGGGGCGCCCTGGGGCGGAGGTCCCCTCTCTGGTTAGGCAGGTCTGACGCCTCGGTTAATGACATGTTGGGGATCGCGCAGCGGCACAGAGGAGGTTGGAGAACTGCCCCACTCCTCCCACCCCCAGCCCCCACCCCAGAGCTGGAAAGTTAGAGAAGCGCCGGGACACAGCCTCCAGAGGGACCCCTGGTATTTGTCTTGCTCCATTTCAGGGACCGGGGTTCCACTATCCCCACCCCACCCCACCCCACCCCTGATTCTTCTCGGAGATCTACATGCTCTGTGGAGAAGGCAGCAGGAGCGCTAGGGAAGGCCGCCCATGCCAGAGCCCCAGCCGTCGGAGTCTCCCATTTCTGCCCAAGAGGCAGGCAGGTATCCCTTACCCCAATTCTACTCAAAGGCTCAGGGTTCCGAGAGCCCCCAATTCGAGTGCGTCAGGAGTCCCAGCTCCAACGTATCCCCAGGACCACGGCGTCCGAGTCCTCCATTCCAAGAACTCGGGCGTCCGGGCCCCCTTTCCTTCTACTCAGTAAATCAAGTATCCAAGTTCTCTCCTTCCAAGGACCCTGGCGTCTGCGCACATCCAGTTCCTCCCAGTCCTCCCAGGGACGCGGGCGCGGCTCCACCAGAGCCGCTGGACCCCAGGGAGGTGGAACTTACAGATCAGGGGCCGATCCTGGCACCAGGGGTCTTCCTCGGGCTCCGGCTCCGGCTCCGGCTGCGGGGAGCGCAGGACGGGGCGGGGCAGGCTCCGGGAACAGGTTAGACAACGTGACTCCGGCTGGAGAGAGGCGGGTCCCGGAGGGGAGGGGGAGCCGGAGTCACCTCAAGCACCTTGGGACTTGTAGTCCCGGAGGAGCAGGGCGCAGACCGAGGCGTTCCCATTCGGAGTCACCCGAAGTCCATTTCACAGACAGGAAGGGAGAGGCCCAGAAGCCTAGGGCGACCTGGCCTTGGAAACAGAGTCCCGACTTCTACCTCTCTGTGGCTGCGGAAGACGGACTCCTGACTCCCTGCCGCATCCCTCCAAGCGCAGTTTCCCACTTCTTGAATGAAAATTTGGGCACTACCAAAGGGGTAGAAGGTTAGAGACTGGGGGAGACGCACACGCCCCGCCCCTGGCGCTAGAAGGGGGCCTAGCTAACTAAGTCAGTATCCCCTCAGGTTCCTGAGCCTCAGTCTCCCGTCGGTAAAAAGGGAGGCTTGGATCTTGATGGGATGTCCCAGCAACGGCGTCCAAAGCTGGGACTACAATCCCTAGCAGTGTCTGCAACCTAGGTCTTGGGCTCTCCTCGCGTCCTCTGGGAATTGTAGTCCTGGAGCCCGCAGGGGCGACGCCCGGGTGTCGCGCCCACGCGCGGGGACCGTCCGGCGATCCCAGGCGGAGGGAACGCGTCCGCTGACCCTACCTCTGCTCTGGGAAGCCCCTCGCCCCACGAAAAGATGAGCACCCCAATTTCGGAGTAGGATCCGAAATCTCGGCAGAGGGGGCGGGAAGCGGCGCTGACACACCGGCCAGGAATGCAGTTGGGTCACCCTGTCTAGCCGCTGTCTCGCGGCTCTGCCCGCCGCCCCACGCGAGGCGGTCCCTGTCAGAAGGGGCGGGGACGCGTCCCCCAAATCTGGGCCCACGTGCCGCTGTTTACACGCGCCCCGGGTCCGGGAAAGGGCTCTGGTCTACTCTCTCTCCCTTCCCCAAAGCCTTCTGGAATGCGCCCCACGCACGAGACTAGATCCTCCAGGACATCTACTCATCTCGTTTGTCCCACAAGCCCTACCCCTTAACCCGCCCGGCCCCACGCGTGTCTGGCTCTGGAGTCTGGAGGCTCCGCCCCCTATGTTTCCCGCTCCCCAGTAGTCCAGAAGCCCCGCCCCTGGCTGGTACTTCACGCCCTCGGGAGGAATTACCCCCTTTTCTCCATTTTTCCACCCCTCCCACTCCAGTTCTGAACTCCCAAGGCATCTGGGCCTCCCTAGAAGGGACTGTAACACTGAAAGCACAGCCATGCCAACCAAGACTCTTACCTATCTCTTTAAGAATTTCAGACCAATCGATCTTCCTGTCTCTTTAAGAGTTAGGTCCTATCGATGTGGCTGGCCCTTTAAGGCGACGTTGGAGCAAAGAATGTCGGCTAGAGTAAGGGGGATGTCCTCCGGGACCTGGTGGCTCCACCTCCCGCCAGACATCGAATCGGCTGCTTTTGGGAGCAGATTTCCAGGAAGGATGTCTTCCTTGGTTGTCTGCTTCGCACAAATGGAAATTTCCCCCAGTTCTGTTCCAAAAGCGAGCGGGCTCCGAGCGACCCCTCCGCGCTCCCGCGCACTTCGGCGCGTCCGAGTGAGGCCCCACCCCTTCGGTTCCACGTGGTCCTCGGCGGGGCCGCAGTGGGTCTGGCTGCGGGCGTGCGCAAGTCCTGCTTACCGGATGGCAGGGACCCCGTCCGCCGGTGAGTAGCTTCAGGGCGGGCCGGCGGGGTCCAGAGGGCTGGCTGGCGGGAGGAGAAAGGGGCGCCCGGGAGCGTCCGGACGGAAAAAGGGACATCTCCGGAAACGGGACCTGCGAAAAGCATGCCCTGGGGGGGGGGGGCGGCGGTGTCGGACTGAGAAAGGATATCTTGGGAGGACTACCGGTGGAGACAAGAGCTCCCCTAGGAGTTGGAGACAGAGGGTCTCTGCGGAACAGAACTTTGGAGAGACCGGGTGAGGCCATTGTGGGGCTCAAGAGGCTGGGACCAGTGGACCCGTAGGCGCCCTGGAGGACTGCACTGGCAGGAAAGTGTCAGCAGGCCCGTTTCCCCTTCTGCAGGTGCTGCTCGTTTCTCTTGTCCCCCCAGTTTTACCGCGACGCCTCCATCCTCAGAGCCCACTCGTTTCTCCTTGGAGGCGCTGACGGGCCCCGATACGGAACTGTGGCTTATCCGGGCCCCTGTAGACTTCGCCCCGGACAGGTGAGTGGTCCCATGCCACTTCCCTGGAATACTACCCCCTCCAGCGGCTCGACTTGGGGAAAATTTAGAGGGGTTTGACCTAAAGAACCTAGAAATGCAGCTTCTCGGCTCCTTTCCCTGTGCCACCAAAACAATCTGACCAGGTTTCTGCCCTCCCCCTTTCTCCTTTCAGCCTCAATGGGCGTCTGGTGCCTCTCTCTGGCTCCCAGATCGTGAAGGGCAAGGTGGCAGGCAAGAGACACCGCTACCGGGTCCTCAGCAGCAGCGGCCCCCAAACTGGAGAATCAACCCTGCTGGCCCCCTCAGGAGAGGCAGGAGGTGGACTCACCTGTGCCCCAACCCCCAAGGGCAGCCTAAGGATCTTAGAAGGTCCCCCAAAATCCCTATCGGGGATTCCGCTGCATCCCATTCCCGCAAACCCCCCACCACAGATCCCCCCTGGCCTGAGGCCTCGGTTCTGTGCCTTTGGGGGCAGCCCACCAGTCACAGGGCCTGGGTCAGCCTTGGCACTGAGGTCGCCAGCCTCAGGGAAGAGGAAGAAGAGGAGGCATGTGCATGAGGCCTCCGTTCCTCAGGAGGCAGTGAATGGGCATGGGACCCTGGAGGCAGACACAGCTTTGGGGTCCTCAGAGACGGTTGTGGGGAAGAAGAAGAGGAAGCAGCAGCATCCAAATGACCTGGGGGTGATGGAGCCAGTGGCAGCAGAACCCGCGGCTGTGGTGTGGGAACCTCTGGGGGTGCCGTTTCCGTCCCCCAGCAAGAGGAAGAAAAAGAAGCCTAAAGAGACAGAAACAGAGACACTGGAGCCAGAAGAAAAGACTGTGGAGCTGGAACTCATGGTGAAAACTGAGCCTCTGCAAGAGACAGTCCTATCCCCCACCAAGAAGAGGAAGAGACAGAAGGGGACCAAAGGGACGGAGCCAGTGGAGGGGATGAGAGTTGAGTCTCAGCTACAGGTGAAGGAGGAGCCACAGGAGGAAGCCATCCCACTGCTGTCCTCAAAGAAGAAAGGAAAGGGGTACAAAGTGCCGATGGAGCCAGGGACTGAGGCTGTAGAGCCAGAGGTGAGAACTCTGGAGCTCCACGGGGAGATGATGGAGCCTGGACTGCAGCATGAAGTTGAGCCCCAGGCCGAGGCAGCGCTGGCATCCACCAAAAAGAGGAAGAAGAAAGAAAAATGGCAGAACTCAGTGATGGAGCCAAAGACAGAGGCGGTGGAGCCCCAAGAGGAGGTGATGGCGCCTGAGCTGCCAGGTGACCTTGAGCCTCAGGCAGCTCCAGCATCCACCAAGAAGAAAAAGAAGAAAGAAAGAGGGCACAAAGCGACAGAGCCAGGGACTGAGGTGACTGACCCACAAGGTGAGATGATGGAGCCCGAGGCCAGGGCAGATCCAGCACCCACCAAGAAGAGGAAGAAGCGGGGCCAGGAAAGCGGGGGGTCAGAGATGGCATCCCAGGAGGAGATGTCAGAGCCGCCACTGAATCCAGAGTCTTGGGAGGTGGCTCCTGTGAGACAGGAGAAGAAGAAGAAGAAGAAGCTGCAGTAGGATCCTGCACAGCCTCCTCCAGGGAAACTGACAGCTGCTAAGAAAAGCTGGGGCGGCCGCCTGGCCTGTCAGAAGATGAGAGCAGAGAACCCCTTCCGGCGGTTGGACCAGCACGCCAGCAGGAGCCTGGACCGGGAACATGCTTTATTATTACACAGAGGGCCTCCTTGGCAGCTGAGGTCATCGGGGCACTTTCAAGAAGGGCTCATGTAGGACATCAAACAGCCTACGGGCCTGGGTGGAGGAGAGAAAGAAAGGAACTAGTCATTAAATGAGCCACTATTTGGTACATCCAGAGTGGGCTTCAGTTCTTTTTCTCCAGAGGTGGCTGAGTGAGGTTGGGCTGGTCCCCACCCTCTTTTCCATTGGTAGGAGAGGCACTGTGGGACCTCTGAAACCTTAGAACGTTGGGATCTGGGGTCCCATTATTTGGGGCCCCCTCCTGCCCCTGACCCCTAAGTCCATTCCAAGAGCTCTTACCTTCTGGGGCCCCAGGCCTGGGCACAAGGCCAGATCTTCCCTCGGTGCAGCTATGAGCTGTTCCAGAGACTGAGGAAGGTGGGAGCAAAGGGTCAGGGGAGGTGAGCACAAAGCTCTTCCCTGCCCCAGCTGATCAGGGGTCTAGGATAGTCCTGGGAGGAGGTGAGGTTCTGTGTGAGGGAAGGGAAGGCAGGAAGGGGGAGTGGGGGAAGGAAGGGAACGGGGGGGGGGGGCTTCCTTTAAAAGGCACGGGTTTAAAGCCTGTAGGGACACAGGAATCCTTCCTTACCCCAAAAGTAGTCAGGAGGGTCTGACTGTCTGTTTTGTTGACTGACTTCACCGTGGTCAGACATTCAGTTACCTGAAAGGGGAGGAGAAGGAGGCAGAGGTGTGTTAAGAGACGAAAGGAGAGCAGAAGAACCCATGAGGGCAGAGCTGGATTACTACTGTGTCCCAGACTGCCTTGCATGCAGAAGGTGCTCAATAAATGCCCCTTTTTTGGACTGATTAAAAGGTCATCTCAGAGTGATCCCCAAGTACCTAAGAGGGTGTTGGTCATACAAAGGATAAATGCCACTTATCTCCAGCTGGTTCTGCCCAGGGGAAGACTGCAGGTTCTGAAGTCAGAGCTGTGTTCAAAACCAGGCCCCACTGCTTACTCCCTGTGAGATCCTGAGCACAGGAATTGACCTCTCTGGGCCTCCATTTCCAGGTAAAAGAGGGTCCTAGTGGTACCTACCTCAGGGGTGGCTGTAGGCATCCACTGTTACTCTATCATTGGAGCCCACTGAGTGCTGGGGACACAGCAGGGACCTAGACAGCCCTGGCTCTGTCCTACTGGGGCTCCCAGTACAGTGTGAGAGACAAATTAGTTCCAGACAGTGGTGACTCAGATGGGCTGGGATGGGGGAGTCAGTGGTGGTGTTTGACCTGGCCTGGGGATCAAGGCAGGCTTCCTGGAGAAGGAAGCATCAGAGCTCAGATGTGAAAGATGGGATCAGGCAGACAGAAGAGGGAACAAATGGGCGCATACTTAGAGAAGCGAGTAGGCCTGGGAGAAGGGACAGAGAATGCAAGGGCAGGGGGCGGGCACAGCTGCTGGGCCCAAATAGGCAGGGCCTGGTGAAGCTGGCGAGAGGCCAGGCTTTCTCTGAGGGCACTGGGGAGACATGGGAGGGTTTTGAGCTGGGGAAGGCAGGATCAGGTTTGTGCTTAGGTAGACCCCTTTAGCTGCTCTTCCGGTGGGAGAGGGGAGACTGGAAGCTGAGGGTGGGATTGGGGAGGAGAGGCATGACTTGAGATCAGAAGCTCAAAAGCCCAGGAAGGAGCTGGGGAGAGGCTGGGCAGGGGGGTGCCATGGCCTCACCCGGGACATGAAGTCCTGCTCCATCTTCTCCATCAGGAGGTCCGCCGGCTTCTGCTCGTAGGCCTTGTAGGTCTCCAGGTACCTCCCGGCCTCCTCAGGGCTAGGGTGAGAGGACATTCGGGTCAGCCAGGGTAAGGAGGGGTCATGTTTTAGATTCATTTCATTATGGTAGTAGTAATTGCTGACACTAAAAATTCCAAACTCTAATACACAGAAAAAGGAACATTCTCGGCCTCTCCTAAATGACCCCTGGGTAGCAACCCCTGCTGGGCATATTTTTTCTGGCTAAGGGCCAGAGCTTAGGACCCTGACCAGTTGGGTTCAGGGGCCACTTCCCATGTGAGTGACCTTGGGCCAATGATTTTAACCTCTCTGGGCCTCAGTTTCCTCATCTGTAAAGTGGGGTGGATGGCAGAACTGTGATAATTAAATGAGTCAACGCCCTGTAAGTGCCTGGCACTTAGAAGCCTGTTTAAGAACTGTTAGCTATTCGGGAAGGGAAGTCAGTACCTGGAGCTTTTGCACGGGGTTTGAGAGAGAGGAAAACGAGAACAACTGTTTATTTTTCCGACTATAGGAACACAGCCTCATGAGCACTCAGCTTCCCACTTCCAAGAAAAGCAGCTTCTGAAAGTTTTCATACAAAGTCCACCTTCGCCCTGGCAGGTAGCTCAATTGGTTAGAATGTTGTCCTGATATGCCAAGGTTGTGGGTTCGATCCCCAGTCAGAGCACATACAAGAATCAACCAAAAAAGCATAAATAAGCAGAACAATAAATCGATGTTTCTGTCTCTCCTTCCTCTCTCTCTAAAATCAATCAACCAATCAATAAATTAAAAATAATAAAATAAATCCCACCTTCAAAAGGAAAGCTCAGGATACTGACTGCTGAATCTTTTATAGCAACAAACATGATTTATTAATCACCATTAATATTGACATTAAGCACTGTTTTTGACATGTAATTAACTGTTTCAAAGGTAGTAGAAACAGCTAAATCATAACAAGGGTGTATATGTGTGCAGAGTAAAGCACATAACTGAAGTTTATTAGCAGGAAAATCCTGGCATTTTTTCTCTGGCACTTAAGAATAGTGAATTGAGTGGAAGTAAATAAAGTATTTATTTGTCTTGAGGTATTTTCTTAGCCTTCAAAATCCAGCTAGTAAGAAATGTTTGTTGATCAAAATTTATTTATATTATTGAAAGAAACATTCATTTTTCTAATTCTATTGTTTTCTATAAAATGGGCGTTGTGCTTTTCTCTCAATGCAGTAGGTATTATTATTATTATTATTATTATTATTATTATTATTATTATTAAATTTGTTCAGGACACACACTTAGCACCCTTTATCCAGTTCTGTAATTTGCTTTCATTTTTGCGTTCTACAATATAATCAGACATCTTTCCTCGTTAGAAGACGGAGCTCAATCTCATTTATTTATTGATTGCAAAATATCCCATGTGTGCCAGTCACTGTCCTAAGCCCATTATATTCAGAGGCTGCTGGACTGCCCTGTGAGATCCTGTAAGGCAGAGGGGGAAAAGAGACCAGTGGGGTTGAGTGACTTGCCCAGATTATACAGCTGGCGAGGAGGAGAGACCCCTCAGTGGGTCTGTTTCACCCAGCCAGGCTCCTTACACTCTGCTACTTACCACAAAATGGAGTGATTTTTACACTTGCTTTTGTTTTATTATACAACTAATGAATAAACACATTTCTCCAAATACTCAAACAGTATAGAGGTATAAATCTGGAGGGAGGGCACAGAATTACAAATACCATTTGGCGTAAAAAACCCATTCCTGGGGCTCAGGACAGAAGTAGGGATGTTGGTGGTAACAGCAAAAGACAGAGCATTCCACCCTGGCTGGTGCAGCTCAGTTGGTTGAGCACTGTCCTCCACACCAAAAGGTTGCCGGTTCAATTCCTGGTCAGGGCACATGCCCAGGTTGTGAGCTCAACCTCTGGTCCAGGTGTGTGCGGGAGGCAGCTGATCTCACATCAGTGTTTCTCTCTCCCGCTCTCCCTCTCTCTCTAAAATGAATTTGATTTTTTTTTTTTAAAACAGAGACTCCCAGGTGTCCACCAATATAGGGGTTGACCTGGTCCATCTACACAATGGAATGCTCAGCAGCTGAAAAAGAATGTGGATCCAGACAATGGGATATTATTCAGTGATTAAAAATGATTTACCAAGTCACAGAAAGACATGGAGGAACCTTAGCATGTTGCTAAGCGGAAGAAGCCAATCTGAAGAGGCTACTGTGAAAATAGAACATCTAGCCTGGTCTTTGCCCCTGGTTGCTGGCACGGAGCTCTTGAAACCTTGTAAATTCTTAAGTGATAAGAGCACTAGGAGCATCTTTTGTTCTAATAAGGTGACGCTGGATGGGGCTGGTCACCAGGAAGTCCAAGCCGTGATTAGAAGCTTGGAAGTTTCTGCCCCACCCCCATCCTCCAGCAACAAGGAGGGAAAGGGGCTGGAAATGGAGTTAATCATTGATCATGCCTGCATGAGGAAGCCTCCATAATATCTCAAAAGTATGGGGTTTGGAGAGCTTCTAGGATGGTGAGCACATCCACACCGTGAGGGTTACTCACCCCATCTCCATGGGGACAGACATTCCTACACTTGGGATCCTCCCAGACCTCACCCTATGTATCTCTTCATCTGGCTGTTCATCTGTATCCCTTATCATATCTTTTAATAAACTGGTAAACAGCCCCGGTCAGGTGTCTCAGTTGGTTGAGGTCATCCTGCACACGGGATTTGATTTCCCGTCAGGGCACATACTCATGTTGCAGATTCGATGTCTGGTCGGACACATGCAGGAAGCAGCTCATTGATGTTTCTCACATCGATGTTTCTCTCTCTTTCCCTCTCTCCTTTCCTCTAAGATTAATAAAATAAATAAATAAAAAACAAAATTGGCTGTGGTTTTGAAGTATTTAAAAAATATTTAGGCCCGGCCAGGCGTGGCTCAGCGGTTGAGCGTCGACCTAGGATCCAGGCGATCGGGGTTCGATTCCCGGTCAGGGCACACACTCGGGTTGCGGGCTCGATCCCCAGTCGGGGGCGTGCAAGAGGCAGCTGATCAATGACTCTCATCATTGATGTTTCTATCTCTCTCTCCCTCTCCTTTCCTCTCTCTGAAATCAATAGATATATTTAAAATAAATAAATAATATTTAAATATACTTTACCATATAAATATAATTTGCATGTCCATATACCCGTGACAGTGCATGGGACGACACAACCAACTGAGCCACACCAGCTGAGCATCATTTACCTTTTAACTTTGTTTATAGTATCTCTTACCATCTAGAAGTTTCAAATTATAATTTTCTCAAATCAGTCTACCTTTTCCTTTATGGATTTTGGGGTTTGTGTCTTGCTTTGGGAGACTTTTCATACCCCAAGATTATAAAAAATATTCTCCCATAAGATTTCTTGTAACACTTTTATTGTAATTTTTTTTTTAATCCTCACCCAAGGACACACTTAGAGAGAGGAAGGGGCGGGGGGGGAGAGAAACATCAATCAGTTGCTTTCTGTACAGGCCCTAACCGGGATCAAACCTGAAACGCAGGCATGTGCCCTGAGTGGGAATCAAACCGGCAACCTTTCAGTGCACAGGATGATGCTCAACCAACTGAGCCACTCCAGCTGGGCTATTGTAATTTTTAAAAAATCACTTGTCAGGATTTACCTTTTGTGTATGGTGTGAGGAAGGGATTCTTTTTTTCCAATTGGAGAACTCATCTAAATGGTCTTTAGAAAACTTGACATGGAATTAATTATTCAGCCAAATTTTATGTCTAACTCTTAAGTGACTAGTATGGTCCTGGGAACTTGATCTACATTACCTGCCTTTGTGCCTACATCCCTACAAGAAAGATATTAGGACTCTATTTTACAGATGAAGAAATTGAGGCCAGAGAGATGCCTGGACCAGGTTCACAAAGAGTTCATGAGAGGAGAACGGAAGGGTTGAGAAGGTTGCGGGGAAGGGAATGACTCTCAGGATAGAGCCTGACCTGGGCAGGGAGCCTCGATCTCACCTCCAGGCAAGGACCAGGGTGCAGTCTGCCAGAATGCACATTTTAGCCAGCTCCTTGAGGGCCCGCTGAGGATCTTTCTGGGTGGAGAAGAAAAGAGAGAGAATTAGAATGAGAGATCTGGGAGAAACAAGGAATTATAGTCCTGAAAACAGTAGCTTAGGATGCCAGGAGCTCAACTGACACTCCTTAAGCTCCTACTGGGTTGCCTGGCCTGTGCTGGGCAGTACCAGGACCCAGCCATGACTGAGACAGCCCTGCTTCTATCATCCTGGGCTCACAGTCTGAAGAGGGGACAGACCCATCCCCAGACAAGAGATGACTCAGAGTGGCCAGAGCTGGGGGTAGGGGGAGCCAGAGGAGCATATGACCTGTGTGAGGATTCAGGGAGAGCTTCCTGGAGGAGAGGGCATCTGAGCTGAGACCTTAAGGGGGATGAAAAGGAGTAAAGGCAGCAAAGGAGAACAAAAAGGGGATCTCAGGCACAGGGAAGAGCATGCGCGAGGATGAGAGGGAAAAGAGGGCTTGAGGAATTACAATTCACTTGGTATGGGATGGGAGATGTGAAAAAAGGGACTTTTTAAAAAATTGACTTGAGAGAGAGACGAAGGGAGAAAGAGAAACATTGATTTACTGCTCCACTTATTTATGCATCATTGGTTGATTCTTATATGTGCCCTGACTGGGGATCGAACCCACTACCTTGGTGTCCCAGGAAGACACTCTAACCAACTGAGCTACCCGGCCAGAGCAAAAGAAAGGGTTTTCACAAAGAAACTTAGACATGAGCCCAAAGAGTTGGGCAAGGGTCAGGACACACTGGCCTCAGGGGCCACGGAGAGCATGGGGAAGCCATTTAGGGGTTTGAACACCAGACCTGGGCTTTAGGAAGAGCCCCCTGGCTGCTATGAGGATGGGAGGGGTCAAGGCTGGAGGCCATGAGACAAGGGAAGAGGCTGGGGCAGGGACCCAAGCAGGAGAGGGGGCCTGGATCGGGCCAGGCTGCGAGGATAGAGAAGATAAAACAGATTCAGAAACATTGAGGGGGCAGCGTGCTGGCCTAGTTGAAGCAGGCTTGGGGAAGGAGGAGATGGATAATTCTACCCTCCCACCTCCCTGCCAACGCAGGGTGTCAATCTCATGGGGAAAATGGATCCTCACTGAGGTTTTGACTTGTATTTCTCCTTGGAAGGGATTTTCAACAGTCCCCTTGGCTACCACGAGGCCCAACGTTCTCCATTTCTCAAGTGGGGACAGTGAGGCTGGCGGGGAGGGACCCCTGCTTACCACGTCCACCTGGATGAGCAGGACCCGCAGGGTGAAGCTCTTCCCCAGGCTCTGCAGCCGCTCATGGATGTAGTCTGGGTGGAGGTTGTGATAGCGGAGGCTGGGGGCGGGGGAGAGGAAGGGATTGGGAGGTCTCCTGGCCTCACGGTCCAGGGAGCCTTTCACTCTCGCTAAAATGCAGAGTTGGGACAGTCTTGCCAGGAGCTGAGGTTCAGAGAGCGTAAGTGACTTCACCCTCCCAGGAAGGGGCACAGAAGGGTTTGGCAGCAAGGGCTGCCTGGCTCTGGCTCCCTGAGAGGTTGGCCCCAGGTTCTTCACCAAGGAAGGGGGGATGCTTGGGCTTCAGGTAGAGAAGAGGAGATCACTGCCCTAAAGAGTGTGACTGGGGGACATTGCGCAGCTGGTCTTGGGAAGCAGAACCATCCATGATCGTGGGCTTTAACCTCAGAGAACACTGGAGGGGAAGTGGGGGCTTCTCCACTCAGGGGCCTCAGGGACATCTCTGCCCCAGAGCCACCAGCTCTCATTCCCTGCAGAGAGGACAGGAACCTAGAAGTTTCACTTCCCCTCTCTGGCTCTGCCTGGAGAGGGGCCCCAGTTTAATGGGGCAGAGGTTAGAGAAATCCTGGCCCTTGTCAACTTCAGCCCTGGATGCTGGAGTCAGTCTGGGACATGAGTGACCCGGCCCCCTACTTGCTCAGACACAGGAGTCTGGGCCCACAGCTCTTGTCACTCCGGCACCTCCAGACCCAGCCCTCTTCCTCCCATACCTGGGCCCAGAGCAGACAGGGCCAGGCCTGGAGGTCTCCTGCAGAAGAGCCCAGAACACCCTAGCACACCCTCCATGCCTTCCTGGAGGTGGGACAGCCCCCAGAGCTCACCTGAGGAAGAGGGCACAGGTGCTCTGACCCAGCACGTAGTCAGGAACCACGTCACCAAATTCCCAGGGAACGTTGCGCACAAACTTCAGTACAGGGTTGCCCCTCTGGGAAGGGAGGAAGAGCCAGAGCCAAAGCTATTAACAGGAAGGCCCTGGAACTACGCCACCCCAGGGCCCCGCCCCCACCTCTCTCAGCACCTCTCCACCCTCCTCCTGCCCTACCCTGGGTCTCACAGCTTCGCTCTCCTCCTCTCCCCAGACTCCCCTAGCCCCAGGCCTTAACTAAAGGATCCCTGGGCCCAGCAGGCGTGGCTCAGCGGTTTGAGCATCAGCCTGTGAACCAGGAGGTCACAGTTTGATTCCCAGTCAGGGCACATGCCTGGGTTGCAAGTCCGGTCCCCAGTAGGGGGCATGCAGGAGGCAGCTGATCAATGACTCTCATCATTGATGTTTCTGTCTCTCCCTCTCCCTTCCTCTCCCTGAAATCAATAAAAATATTAAATAAAAAAAAGAAGTCAGTCATCAGTTGATGGACATTTGAGTTCTGTCCACTTTTTGGTTATAATGAATAATGCTGCTATGAACATTTGTGTGCAAGATTTTGTGTGGACATGCATTTTCATTTCTCTTGGATATATAGCTAGAAGTGGACTTGCTGGGTCATATGCTAACTCTATGATTAAATGTTTAAGGAATTGCCAGGCCATTTTCCAAAGTGGCTGCACCATTCTACTTCCCTACCAGCAGTGTCTGGGGGTTCCAATTCCTCCACAGCCTCACGGCCCTTATTACTGTCTGTCCTTTTTAGTCTAGACGTCCTAGTAGGTGTGAGTGGGACTTCACAGTGGTCTTTTTTTTAAAATCAATTTTTTTAAATTGATTTAGAGAGAGAGAAACATTGATCATCTGCCTCCTGTATGTGCCCTGACTGGGAATCGAACCCACCACCTTTTGGTGCATGGGATGACACTCCAACCACCTGAGCCACACCAGCCAGGGCTCACTGTGGTTTTGATTTGCATTTCCCTGATGGCTGACACTACTGAGCACTTTTCACATTCTTAGGTCCTATTTTCATCTTTGTATAAAGAACATCAGCTCTCTCAACTACAGAGACTTTCTGTTTCCTTTCTATCACTCTATCCTGAGCCAAGAACAGCATCTGGCAACCTCTGAACGTATTTGTGGACTATAAGTGGATGAACCCCCATTTTAAAGGCACAGATGGGCCTGGCTGGCGTCGCTCAGCAGTTGAGCATCAACTTATGATCCTGGAGATCGTGGTTCGATTCCCGGTCAGGGAACACGCCCAGGTTGCGGGCTCCGTCAGGTGGGTGAAGCCCACATGAAGGGGATTAGTGCCCTTATAAGAGAGACCCCAGAGCTCCCTCATCCCTTCCTTCACCATAAGGACACAGTGGGAACCTCACTAGACACCATTCTGCCAGTGTCTTGATCTTGAACTTCCCAGTCTCCAAACTGTGAGAGATAACTCCAAAACTGTTTCTTGTTTATGGTATTTTTGTCACAGCAAAATAAGACCTGTAGGGCAGCATCAACCTCCACACAGTAGTTGAATGAATGAATGAATGAATGAATGAATGAATGAATGAATGAGCGAACGGCACTGCTTAGAGTACAATGGCTTGTACTCAGACCTCCTCCCACTGCCCACCAGAAAGGCATTCCTATTACTGTTTTTCCCACCAAAACTTCAAAGCTCCACTTCTCCAACCCCCTCCTCACCTGCCGAGGGCTCACAATAATGCTGTTGGATTTTGCCCCTGGTTTAGGAGCCTGGTTGGGGGTCTCTCCTGCCTGGGGTTCTGGCCCCGCGGGGTGTGTGGCTCCAGCCCCTCCTGCAGGTCCTGAGATGGCATACTCAGCGTAGGTCTGAGGGGCTGCCTGGGCTGAAGTCTCCACGGTGGGATGGCTCCGAGTGGATTTGAATAAGGGCTTGGCCTGTGGGGAGATATGGTGGGGGGATCAAAATCAGAATATATCTATTTCTTCCCACTTCTCAGCTTGTACCCTGGCCCCAGCCACAATCTTCTCTCCCTTGGACCACTGTCATCACCTCCTCACTGGATCCCTGCCTAACCTTCACCTCTCACCCTCTGTTCCTCACCCTCTCATATCATTTCCCTCCTCTGCTCATAGCCTGCCTCAGAGTAAAAGCCAAAGCTGTCACCATAGCCCACAAGACTCTAGAAGATATGTCCCTGCCCCTTGCCTCAGGGACCTCCCCTCCCAACTCTTCCCCCTTGCTTTGTCTTCTCCAGCCCCACTGGCCTTTCTGCCCTCAAACTTGTCAGGTCTCTCTGACCTCAGAGCCTTTGCACTGGCTGTTCCCTCCCTACAGATGTTGTCACATAGCTCACTCTATCACTTAATCACGTCTCTGCCAAGAGAGGCAGTCCCTTAACTGTCCTACCTAAGGCAGCCCCTCTCCCCCATTATACCCTGTATCCTTAGCCCACTTTCTTTTCTTCATAGCACATAAGCGGCAGCCAGTACTCAGCACCAGCCAACTGTTTTCCTGTGAGAAGGAGATCTCAGTGTTGCCAGATCCTTCGATTTATCAAGTCATGTCAAAAGTGTCAGGTTTTTGTTTGTTTGTTTAATTTGCAAAACCTTCCAATTCTCAAATGTCAGCAAGAAATTCATGCCTTGCTGGGTGTGGCCACATAAAGCGCATCCCGGGGCCACTCGCTGGTTGCTAGTTTGCAGCCTCGGCCTCGGCGCTCTCAGAACCACCTTGACATTTGACAGGCAGAGAAACAGAACGGAAGCGAAGGCCCGATTTCCCAAGGTGACCCGGGCTCCTACCTTTCCTAACCCGCACTGTAGCCTCCCTTTCCGTCCGCCTTCCTCTACAGCCTCCCAGCCTCCCAGCGGCCCCCCCCCCCCATCTCTCTGTCCTACCCCAGCAGGAGGGACCTCATCCTCGCCCAGGGGTACGAAGAATTTCTTCCTTGTGGGTGGCCCGGAGGGTGGCCGCACTCCCCCTTCGTCCATCCCAAGGTTCTTCAGGGGCCTGCAAATGAAGACGCGGCGGCGGGAGCGAGTGAGACATCAGCGTCTGCATTCCCATCCCTCCAGCAGGAACCCCCACTCGCAGCCATCCCCCCCAAAAAATCCCAGGTTTCCACAGCATCAAGTTGCAAACACCCAGCGCCCCAGCTTCTACAAAGCCCCGGCCAGAGGGGGCCTCCACCTGCGGCTCGCCCCGCCCCACAAGGCCCCTACGTCCCATCGGTCCCGCCCTCACCGTTCCCAGCCTTCTGTGTGCGGGACTGGGCTGCAGTCCCACCTTCGGTCCGCCCCGCCCCGGGGCTCGCACCTGGATGCCCGCCCCTCCCTCCTTCCCTCGTGTCCATCTCTGTCACCGCAACTGATTGGCTTCCGCGCCTGCCAATCGCCACCAGCAGTCTCCACTCCTCTCCCCGCCCCCCCCCCCCCCCCCCCCAAATCCCACCACCCTTCTCGCTCCTACCCCGCAGTCTCTGTACCAGGAGGACTCACCTGGTCAACCCCGAGAGGCGGGGAAAAGACTGGTCCGGCGAGAGCGTCCCCAGGCTCGCTGCACTTCCGGCCTCTCTAGCCCTCCAGCCCGCCCTCACCGTTCCCCAGAGAGCCGTCCCCGCTCAGCTCTCTATGGTCGTGGAGGACTGGAGATTCGGGCTGGAGAGAGCGGCGGGTCTTTGAGCCTGAGCGTCTCTAGTTACCAAGCGGTTCAGCTTCAGTGCCCTGACTGAGGCCTGTTGTGTGCTGCGGCTCTGGACAGGGTTCAATGAAGCGGAGGCGGTGGAAGATCAAACTAGGTCCCTTCTCTCTGTACAGCCTCGGGTTTGAATCCCAGCACTGCCATTGATGTAGCCTCAGTTTCCCCATCCATTCTTTTATTCCGCACATATTCCCCAAGCGCCTCCTCTGTTCCTGGCCCTGAGCCTGGTGGCGCTAGTGACACATCGGTGACTAGATAGCCCCGCACTACCCACCTGGAGCTGGCAATCCAGTGGGAAAGACAGACCTGGTTCCGAACAGTCACGACCCAGAGTAGGCAGAACTGGGGTAGGAGACCCCAGTGGGCCGCGGCGGGGGGTGCGTGGGTGCGGGTGCGGGGGAGGACCTAAGCCAGCCGGAGGGTCAGAAAAGGCTGCCTTGGAGGAAGGGACATCTGAGCAGAGACCTGGTTGATGAGTTATGGATTAGTCATTTCCTGAAAGGATAGTACCACGCTGTTCTAACTTGCAACTCTGATTACTAAGGAGAGAGAACATGTTTTTGTGAGTTTATTGGCCTTATGTATTTTGTCTGTTGTGAATTGCTTGCTCATATCCTTTGCCCATTTTTTAAATGGGGTTTTATGCCTTTTTTATTACTATTAATTTGTAGGAGTACTTTATGGTTTCCGATTCTCTTAGTCAGTTACATATCTTCCAAATATTTCCTTCTAGTTTGTACTTTGCATTTTAACTTTATTAATTTTTGCCACACATAAGTTTTTAGTGTTTATTCATACCTACTTATCAATCTCTGCCATCCTAGCTTGCTTTTGGTGTATTATTTAAGAGGCCTGCCGTACCCCAAGGTCATAAATATAGTCTATCATTTTTTTTTAAGACTTTCATAGTTTTGATTTTGCCTTTAACCTATGTAAGACTTACTAGAAAATGCACTAAGGCAGAATTTATAATGTATGTAGCCAATTGCTCTACTACCATTTATTTAAAAAGTCAACCCTTTCCCCAGTTTTAATATTCCATCTTTATTGTGTACCAAATTTCCATATATATACATACAGGTATATTTCTGCCGTTCCTATTATGTTTCATTGATCTCTATATCTGTTTCTTGCCTCTGTGCCATACCATTTAATTATTTTATTTTGATATGTTTTGCTGTTACATAAGGCAAGTTCCCCCTCTGTTCACTTTCAAATCTGTCTTTACCATTCTTATACATTTTCTCTTCTGGGTGGATTTTAGCAGCTACTTTTCTAGTTCTGTGAAAAACCCTATGGGGATTGCGATTGGAATTGCATTGAACCGATGGATTGATTATAAGAAGATTGACATCTTTTTCATATCCATGAACATGTCTCTATTTCTCTATTGATTCTAGCTTTTGCTAGGAGCCTACTGTGAAAGACTTTTTCTAATTAATTTTTATTTATATAATTGATTCATGAATACATTTTTGTATTAGCTTCCTAGGACTGCTGTAACAAAGTACCAAAAACTAGGTAGCTTAAACAACAGAAATGTATTGTCTCACAGTTCTGGAGGCTAGAAGTGTGTTGGCAGGGCCACGCTCCCTCTGACCGCACTGGGGAAGGCTCTGTTCCAGGCCTCTCTCCCAGCTTCTGGTAGCCTCGGTGTTCCTTGGCTTGTAGGTGGCAATCTTCTCCTGTGTCTCTTCACTTTGCCTCCACTCTGCGTGCGTCTGTCTCTGTCCAAATTTCCTGTTTTATAAGGATATCAGTCACGTGGGATTAGAGCCCACCCTAAGGACTACATTTTAACTTCATTATCTCTGCAAAGACCTTATTTTCAAATAAGGTTACATTGTGAGATTAGGACTACAATATATCTTTTTGAGGGGACACGACTCAACCCATAAGGATTCTGTTACTTTTTATAACCTTCTTCCTTCTGAATTCAGTCGACTTCATGCTAGGGTACATTCTCTTCTGTTCTTTCACAGACCATTGTGAATAGTACCTCTCTGAGTCTTGCTCATCTGAAAATATCTTTATTTCACCCTTACAATTGGAATCTCAAATTCTGGGTTCCTAGTAATTTTTCTTGCAAAATTAGAAGATATTTGTCCTCTATCTCCCTGACTTCTCAGTTGCTGATGACAGTCTCCTTTCTTCATAAGCAGTGTCATCCCTGCGTGTAATTTCCCCCAGGGTCACTTACTGGCAGGGTGACCTTGCGCCAGCAACTCAGCTCCTGTGTGTGTATCAGTTTGCTCATCTCTAAAACGGGGCAAATAGCCCAGCCAGTGTGGCTCAGTGGTTGAGTGTCGACCTATGAACCAGGAGGTCAGGGTTCAGTTCCTGGTCAGGGCACATGCCAGGGTTGTGGACTCCATCCCCTGTGAGGTCGTGCAGGAGGCAGCCGATCAATGACTCTCTCATCATTGATGATGTTTCTATCTTTCTCTCCCTCTCCTTTCCTCTCTCTGAAATCAATTTAAAAAAACATATTTTTAAAATTCTAAAAAAAATAAAATGGGGATAATAATAGTAAAATTATTATAAGGATGGAATGAGTTACGCGTAAAGTGGCTAAAACTGTACTTGGCATGGTGCTATGGTGCTATATTCAGGTTTGTCTTATAAATAAAACGGCCCTGACCAAGTCCTAGGCAGGCAGGAGCTGTTGCGGCCGCTGCTGTATCACAGTGCCCCTGCCCAGGGCCTGGCACCCAGAAGCTACCAACCTGGATGTTGTGTGAAAGAATAAAAGACAAAAGCCAAGCCCTAAGGCAAGCGACGTCACTGCTGGGAGCCTCCGTTTCCCCATCTGTAATTGTAAAATTGTGAGGATTCAATTAGACCGCAGACACCTGTCTTGAGAAGATGGACTGGCTCACTCATTCCTTGGATGATTTTTTTATGGGCACCTACTACGTGCCAGGTACTTTGTGAGCAAATCAGACCAGGTCTCTGCCCTATGGAGCTCACATTCTCACGGGGGTCCTAAACCATGAGCAGGAAACCCACAAATAAGTTTCAGACAGCCATACATGCTATGGAAAAAGAAAAACAGGGCTTGTGAGGCAGGCGACCAGGGAGGGGGCCACACAGTCACAGGGAGGAGGGCTGTATAAGTAATAAATATTGCCATCAGCTAGATCACCATCACAACCCTTCTCTACGGCTCTGTCTTCTGCAGTTACCTGCGTTCCACTGCGGTCCAATATATTACGTGGAAAATTCCAGAAATGAACAATTTATAAGTTTTAAATTGTGCACGGTTCTGTGTGGCGTGATGAAATCTTGCACTGTCCCGCTGCATCCCGCCTGGACATGAATCATTCCTTTGTACAGTGTGTCCATGTCGTATGTGCTCCCGTTAGTCACTGAGTAACTAGCTCCGTAATCCGATCGACTGTGAGTTATCACAGAGCTTGTGTTCGAGTCGCCCTGATTTTCCCTAATCGGTACCCCAAAGCACAAGCACTGATGCTGGCAATTCAGGCCTGCCCAGGAGAAGCCACAGAGGGCTTCCTTTAAGTGAAAAGGTGAGTACAGTGCCCCGAGCTGTCTTGAGAGACAGAGAGAGCCCATCGTTTTTATTACAGTACATATTGCTCTGGTTCTGTTACTAGTTGTTGTTATTTCTTATTGTGCCCAACTTATAAATTAAGCTTTATCATAGGTCTGTATAGGAAAAAACATAGCATTTATGGAGTTGGGTGCTATCCACCTTTTGGGCATTCACTGGGGATCTTGGGCTGTCCAGCCCGCCCCCCATGTGGGGACTGCAGTGGGCCGAGCACTTGGTGCGAGCCCAGGCCTCACAGTAACCGCCCCGCAGGTATCATCAGTGCGTTTGAGGAATGAGGGAGCGGAGCCCCAGCGACCTAAAGGCCCGTGGAAATGTGTTTGAATCCAAGGGCAGAGAGCGCTCTAGGGGTGTCTGTCCTGGCCTGGACTCAGTTTCTCCCGTTGGGAAATAACTGCCAAGCAAACATGCAACTCATGCCTTGTCTGCCAGGGGGCGATGGCGCCCCATAAGAGGATCTTGGTGCGGGGACGCCGAGAGGTGCCCGCCAGGGCCCGCAGGGGACCAGGCTCCCGAGAGCGAGGCGCGCTTTGCCTCTCCCGCCTGGTCTTTCTTTCTCGGAAGCGCGGCCAAGGCCCGGCGCCCGCGGTTAAGGTAACTCTGAAGCGGTTTAGTGAAGGCGGCTGGGGGTCCGGTTGCCGTCGGTTCTACGTTAGTTGCGAGTTTGATTTCTCCTCTCGATCGCCAACTGAGCGTTCGGGTGCCGGCTCCCCGAGTTGAGAGTTCGAATCTCCCAGAGATTCGCACTCGGATTCTGCGTCCTTCTGACAAAGGCTCCAAGTTCAAGCTCCAGCTGCGACCCAAGTCCCCCGGCGACTCCCGAGTGCTGCCCCTGCTCCCCCCCCCCCCCCCCCAGCTTCCAGACTTCTCTGCGCGCGGTAGGGATGAGGCGGGGATGGAGACCGCGAGGACCGGCGCCCCTAACTGCGTCCGCGCGGCTCTGGGAGAGGCCGCGGCCGAAAGCTCTGGAAGCGGGGGCGCGGCCGAGGGGCGCAGTGACCGGGCGGGTGTCCCATCCCGCCTCTAAACTTAGCCGCGGTGACGCGCAGCCGGGCGATCGCTGCGGGGCCGGGCACGCAGAGGGGGCCCGAGCCGAGGGCTGCGGCTCTGCTCCGGGAGCCGCTATTAATAGCGCCCGGAGCCCGAAATAGCGCGGTGTGGAGCGGCCGGGATGACGCGGGAGCCGCGGGGGCTGACTCACCCGGCCCGAGCGGCGGCCCCCGGATGGCGGGCAGTGGCGGCACCTGGCCCCGACCCCGCGCCCTCCCCAGCACCTCTTAGGCTCGAAGGTCCCAAGTTTCTACGGGTCACCACTATGGATGGATAGAGAGCAAAAGAGAGGATCTGCAGCATGAGAGACTGGGGTTAGATCGGAGGTGGGACTTCCCTCAAAGAGCCCAGAATCTAGGAACTAACATACAAGAAGAGAGGTTGGAAAGGAGGAGATGCACCAGACAGACACACCTATAGCTCACCAGCAACAGGATAGAGATGTCTTGGAGTCAGAGGAATGGACACAATAACCTGGCCAGTCACGGGGCCAGAGCATGTCCTCCCCTCCACTTGTCAAAGCTCTTTGCATGCCGTTTCTACTCTCTAGAATGCCCTTCCCTGCCTACTCAGTCTTAATTAAGAACTCATGCTCTCCAGGGACCTGGTACTAAGGGAAGTCTCTCATAAATGAAAACTCTGTGACCCACTGGACTGGGAACCCCAGGGGGGCAGGGCCAGGCCCTTCTCAGTCATCACCATGTCCCCAGCACTGCCTAGCACAAGACAGGTCTCTGGAGAAATTAATTGCATGAATAAAAAGTGTTGGTAATTTAAAAAGTGATGTTTCCCAAATTATAATAGCATTGTTTATTGCAGGCTACATGCCAGGTATGATTCTTAGAGTTATCTCCTGTGGGACTCTCTACGACCCTAGGAGGGAGGTGCTTTTATTATTTCCAAATCATCATCCCCACGTTAGCCTCAGATGCAGAAACTGAGGCTCAGAGGTCACCTTGCTAGTAGTAGGATCTGTCTCTTGAGCCAGGTCGCCTGGCTCAGAAGGTGTTCAGTTCCCAAGACACTGTCTCTAGGCTCTAGAGAACCCAAAGCTAAGGAGGGATTCTCAAAGTGCAGTCCACAGAACCCAGCTGCAGGGGGTCCCCCGCACTCTTTCAAGAGGACCCTGAGGTCCAAATGATTATCGTAATAATATTAAGGCACTTAGCTGTCTTTTTCACTCCCACTGTTTCCTGAGTGCACAGTGCAGCCTGCGCAGTATCACAATGGACCAAGCACAGAGGCGAGGTGAGGACCCAATTGTCTTCTGGTGAGCCAGACATTAAAGTAATTTGCAAAAATTACTAAATTTTTTAATTTAGTAATTAAATTACTATTTTTTTGTTCTGGAAAATATGGCTTTTAATTAAAACTATGTGATTTATGTTAACTGGTTTGTTTGTTTTTTAATGAAGCGAATATTTCTGAACTATATCCGTTTTCAGTTCCAATACAGTGAATATTGATAGATATAATCCACATCAAACTCTTTGGGGTCCTGGGTAATTTTTAAGAGCATAAGAGACCCTGTGACCCAAAATTTAAGAATCAGTGAACTAATAATCACATAAACCTGACAAGTGCCATGAAGGACAAGAATATGGGGACATAACTTTAACTGGGGGGGGGGAAATGGGAGGACAGGAGAGTCTTCTCTGTCAAAGGAGCGTTTAAAGAGAGCTGTGCCTGGCTGGTGTGGCTCAGCGGTTGAGCATCGACCTAGGACCCAGCAGATTGAGGTTCGATTCCCGGTCAGGGCACATGCTGGGGTTGCGGGTTCGGTCCCCAGTCGGAGGGGTGCAGGAGGCAGCCGATCAATGACTCTCTCATCACTGATGATTCTCTCTCCCTATCCCTTCCTCTCTCTGAAATCAATAAAGATATATTTTTTAAAAAGAGAGAGAGAGATAACCCTAGCCGGGTAACTGGGTTAGAGCGTCCTCGGGATACGCCAAGGTTTGGGGTTCAATCCCCGGTCAGGTCACATGCAAGAATCAACCAATGAGTGCATGAACAGGTGGAACAACAAATTGTTTCTCTCTCTCTCAAAATCAATCAAGAAATAAAGTACCCCCCAATTCCCCGACGAGGCCTTGTTGGTAGCTCCCTCCTTTATAGAGAAATAAACTAAGGTACACAGAGGCTGGAGTTGCAGCTTGGAAGCTCCCGAGCCATATCTGAAGCCTGCAGTCTAGAGTCTAGGGTCTCCATGGTGAGCCACGCGGTGTCCTGGAGCCACACTGTCACTTGTTAAATCTGGAATTCGAGGAACACACACTCCCGGGTCATACTCAGGCCATCGCCCAATGGCTGTGCCACTGGCCACACGAGGTTCTTAAGCTCTTAAAACGTGGCTGGTTCAAAATGAGATGAGATGAGATGTGCCGTGAGTGTAAAGTCCACACTGGATTCCGAAGACTTGGTGCGACAAAAAGAATGTAAAATATCTCATAACTGCTGATTCTGAGGACATGTTGGAAGAGTATCTCGCATAGATCTGGTTAAATAAGATACATGAACAAAATTATTTTCACCTGTTTCTTTTTTCTTTTTTAGTGTGGCTACTACAGATTTAAACTTAGACACACACGAGGTTGTAATATTTGCTATCAGTGTGTTCTCCATCTGGGAGGACATCAGATGCCAGGGTGCCATTTGTTCTGGGGCCACTGAGCTTTGGGATTTTTTTTCTGATGTTCTGGAACAATCCATGTGAGAAGCATATTGGAGCAGGGTGACTGATGCTCATGCAAAAAATGTGGCCTCTAAAGGATGCTCTGGCTCCGGCCCCATAGCTCAGTTGGTTGGAGTGTCATCTCGATACACCAAGGTTGTGGGTTTGATCCCTGGTCAGGGCACATACCGGAATCAACCAATGAAAGCATAAATAAGTGAAACAATAGATCAGTGTTTCTTTCTCTCTCTCTCCTTTCTCTGTCTCAAATCAATAAATTAAAAAATAATAGTAATAAAAAGATAAAGGATGCTCTGAATCGTCTGCCTCCACCATACCTGGATGAAGAAGCTACTTAACTGAGAGAGGCCACAGTGCCACGAAGGATTCTGTGGCCACTCTGTGTATGGAATACATTCTTTTCTCTTTTTTTTAATCTTCACCTGAGGATATTTTTTCCATTGCTTTTCAGAGAGAGTGGAAGAGAGAGAGAGAGAAAAACATCGATGTGAGTTGAGAGAGACCCATCAATTGGCTGCCTCCCACACGTGCCTCAACCCCCGGCCGGGGAGTGACCCTGCAACTGAGGTAAGTGCCCTTGGCCAGAATCAAACATGAGACTCTTCAGTCCTCGGCTGACATTCTAACCACTGAGCCAAACTGGCTAGGGTTTGGGATACATTCTTTATTAATAAATTGCATACATGTGTGCCTCTATTGAGACTTATAAAATAACTCACCAAATTGAGATAAATACTCGACATAACTGGGTGAGCCAGGCTGTATGCAGCCAGGGATTCAAATCCTGACTCTGTCCCCTCCTTAGCCTGTGATTCCTTTGCTGAGTCACTTGTCCCCGCTGTGCCTCAGTTTCTTCATGCAGAAACTGGGAGTTTGTTTCTGTCCTCTGAGGGTTCTGGCGGGAACTCCACGAGGCCATGCATGCAAAGGACCCAGCAGCCACACTGCCCAGCAGGGAACCAGCTACACAGACCAGGTTTCTTGAGAGGAGGGGGCCCAGCTTAGGTGGAGGGAGTCACTCAAGGTTTCTCAGAGGAGGGGATGGTTGAGAAGGACTGAGAAATATTCACTCGGAGAAGGATCCGAAAGATATTTCAGAGAGAGGGAACCAAACGTTCAAATTCAAGAGGCATGCCAGAGCACAAAAAGGCATGTAGTTTGGGTATTATTTCAGGGCAGAGTGAAAGTGTGTTGGGGAAAAGGGAGAGGTGGCAAGAAATGGGGCTGAAGAAGGCAGCAGCGTTCAGGTCATGGAGGATCTTGTGGGTGAGGGGACTGGAGCACAGGGGAGCCATAGCAGGCTCTAAGCAGAGGAAAGACCCGACAGGGGCAGGCTTGTGGTTTAGCAAGATCCTTCTAGAGAGGTAGTGGGACTGGAGCAGGAGACCAGGGAGGGGTGTAAGACACAATGAAGTGTGGATATGGGATCAAGTAGGAAGGGGAGGGAGAGTCCATGAAATCTTTACAAGATAGGAGTGATGGAAAGAGCTATGGGAGGTAAGTGGAGGAAGACATCCAGGATGAGGCCCCGGCCTCTGGTCCAGGAGGCAGCATCAATGTGGGACTATGCCTGAACTGGAGAGCCGGGGGAAGAGGCACAGGAAGGAGGTTGTTGAAGTCAGGGTGAAATCCTGTGGGACATCTAGGGGGAGGCATCCAAGATCTGCTAGAGTGCAGAAGAGATGGCGGAGGCCTTCAGAGCTCAGACACTGCTGAAACCCTGACAGTGGAAGAAAGTGGAGGGTGCAGTAGAGCAACCTCACCACCAGCCATTTAGGGAAATGCATTGGCTCACATTTAAAAAAAAAAAAGAAAGAAAGAAAGAAAGAAAGAAAGAAAGAAAGAAAGAAAGAAAGAAAGAAAGAAAGAAAGAAAGAAAGAAAGAAAGAAAGAAAGAAAGAAAGAAAGAAAGAAAGAAAAAGTCAAGGAATAAAATCCCTGGCTTTAGTTACAGCTTGATCCAGGAGCTCAAAGATTATATGAAGTCACTGTTAAATCTCTGGGTTCCATATTTCCCTGATTTTTTCCTAAGGAAGATTTTCCTTGAGGTAGCAAAGATGATGTCAACAGCTCTGCACTCATACCCTACCCTCTTAGTAACTCTAGAGGGAACAAATGTCCTGTGCCATGGTTCCATCACTCACAGGCCCAAATGAGTCACATGCCTACCCCTGAACCAATTACTGTCATCAGAGGGCAGAAGAACTAGAATGTTCTGATTGGCTGGGGCAAGGTCCTGTTCCTTTCCCTTCCACCTGCCCAGAGGGAAGGAAGGTGGCCTGAAATAAACCAGGCAGTAGTGGGTCACGGGAACAGTACCTCACCTCCTAGGTTTAGGGGGAGGATTCAGTAAAACAAGGCAGGTACGGCATTAAGCAGACTGCTCCACACAGAGTAGGTGCCAGATAAATGGTAGCTATTATTTTAAAAATAGTAGTCAATATTACCACTATACGCTGGAAGGGAACGAGCCTCTGGGAACTGAATGGGACCAACCTGAAGCTGAACAATCACGAAGTGGACTCATGCCCCTACATTCTGCAAGCTCATTCCCCCCACCGGGTCCTCTCCAGGCTTCTCCCTCCAGATCTGTGAAATGGGATGAAGGGAATGAATTAAACCGGAAGGTCTTTTTAGATGCCTGATCTCATCACTCAGGGTACAGTTAAGTGTCAGCTCCTCAGAGACCTTTCCTGAGTACTCTTCTCAAAATACCCCCTTTACTTTAATATATCCTCTAATTTTACTTTCCCCTCAGTGCTTATCACAATCTGAAATCGTCTTATACATTTACTGTGTCTCCCCCATCAGAACTTCAGCACGAGGGCAGACAACTCTGTCTAGCTCACTGCTGTGTCCCAGCACCTAGCACAGTGCCTGGCACACAACCAACCCTTGACAAAGATTTACTGAAGAATTAAATACTACTAATAAAAAGAAATAGTGCTTAGTTTTTTGGTAGGTAGTGAGTTCTCCATTATGGGAGGTGTCCAAGCTGAAGCTGACCGATCGTACCTTGACATTCAGGCTGCAAGGCCCCAACCAGTTCCTCTCCCCGCCTCAGTTTCCTCATTTGGAAAATAGGCGCAAGAGGCAGGTGGTTGTGGGGCGGGGGACTGGACTCCTGGCCCAGCTCCTGCCTGCGATCCCCGCGGGGGCCACTAGGGGACGCCTCTGACTCACGCCTCGCCGGACACGTCGCGATGCTCCTGGAATATTCTAAGCGCCGCGGGCTTCCCGGCGCCCGGGAGCCCAGGAGGCTGGAGCGGATGCGGGGTGTCCGGAGCCAGCGTCCGTGTTCCTCGCCGTGCGGGGGGGGGGTCAGCGGGAGGCTGTGAGTCAGGCGCGCGCCCCGGCCCCCGGTTCGCGCGAGGGGGCGCGCACGGCTTCGGGAACCCGCGCGGCTCCAGCTCCATTTTTACCCGAGCGCTGCTAAAAATAGTGGCGTCGCAGCCCGAAATAGCGGCGCCCAGATAAGGCAGGACAACTCAGCGCTTCCGGGGAGCGGAAGGGGAGGCGGGGGGGGGTTGGCTCAGCCCGGCCCCGCGGTCCCCATCCCGTCCCGGCTTTCGCACTGCCCCCAGCTGCGACCCCAACCCGCATCCCGCAACCGGTCACCCGCCTCGCCTCATCCCTCCCCTTTCCCCGCCATCCCCCCGCGGTTCCCCGTCTCCTGGCCCTCACCCTCCAACCCTCATCCCCCACCATTATCCCCTCCCCTATCCTAATCATTTCCAGTCCTGCCCCCCCCCCCCCCCCAAGTCCCCAGCCAACCTAACCCGAAACCCTGCCTCTCTTCTCCTTCCCCACCCACAGCACTGATCTCGAGCCTTTTGGAATCTGACCCCACCTCATCGCAGGCTTCAGCCTACGCCCTAGGAGGGGAGGAGGGGAGGTCACATGAACAGGTCACAAAACCAGCCAGCAGAGGGCTGGGGGTGAGGGTCTGACCTCTCGGTTTGTTTCTACCGTGGACCGGTGTGCTTAGGTCTGGTCTGGGCCGGTTTCCTCACCCTGTGACCAGCCTCGGGATTCAGCCTGGGGTCAGGGTTGGGCTCAGGCTAGGGACCGTCTCTGGGTCACCAGAGCCAGGCCCAGCCTGGCACTCACTGTTTGGTTCACCAGTCCCAATTCCATTGGGCTGCTTTCCTATCTTGCAAGTCAGTGATTGGACACAACAGCTCCAGGCAGTGGAAAGCGCCAGGCTAGAACTCTGCTGCCTCTGGGCCTAGGTCTCCCCCTTTGTACCTGGATCCTCCAAGACACCTTCCCATTCTGATATCCTGTGACTCTTTCAGTGCCCACTCCAAGAACTAGCCTCAAGGGTCTTATACCACATTTTCCTGAGGTCAAGGGCAACACTGTCAACATCTTGTCGTCTCTGATACATCAGAGGACAGAGAACCACCCTGTCTTGTATAGCTCCGGAGAGCAGAGTGTAGTAGAGAGATGCTGGTTCAGGCCACAGTGATGGCTGTGGAGAGCACAATTGTTATGTTGTTTGGGTGGGACTTAACCACCAGGCAAGGAGATTGAACTGGAGGATCCTTTAATTCAAGAAGAATCACATATTTGGGATCAATGAATTAGAAGTCAGCAAGGACCAAATCAGACAGGGCCCCATGGGCTATGGTGAGAAGCCTGGACCATTCCCCCACAAGCACTAGGGAGCCATGACAGGTTGTGAGCAGGGAAGGGACAGGGTTTGTGCTTTGGTAAGAACATTCTGGCTGCCTCCTGGAGGTAGACTGAGAAGGAGAGGAGGGGCCTGGACCTAGGGAGGAGGCTTGGAAAGAGGAGGAGAGAGAAGATTTGAGAGACAGGAGGCAGGAAGGACCAGACTTGGTCGCTGAGAGGTTATGAGGGGAAGGAGGTACCCAGAATGAGGTACGGGTCTCTGCCCAGGTGGCAGTGTGGGTGGTGGAGTCATTCCTGGGATTCCTAGATAAGTTCCAAAGTCAGTCCTGAGATGGTAATTTTTAAATAAAAAATTTAATTTTTGGAAATATTGGGAAATACTTTTTCTAGGTATGTATACCCTTTTGTAAATTTCCCTCCTCCATCTGACCCCCACTTCTCACTGTTAACCTTTTCTTATGTACCTTGCCTAATAGGATTCAGTGAGCTCTCACAATGTCCCCAGCCTGTGCTAATCTGCCATAGAAGTGACCTGGCTCAAATTACTGTACCCTGTGTGTGGGGGAAGCACCACTACTATGCTCATTTTAGAGAAGTGAAAACTGAGTTTTGGAGAGGTACAGTGATGTGTTCTTTCAAGTGCCTGGCTTTGAAGACTTTTCAAATTGAAGGCATGGGACTGGGTAAGATCAGAGAGAGAAGGTCCAAAATCCAGGAGCCCAGGGAGAACTGGAGGTGGGCACTGGGGAGTTGAAGGAAGGATGCCTGGAGGAGAGGTGAGGGTAGCCAGGAAGGTGCCTTCCAGAGCCTTCTAATGAAGGGTTTAAATCAGTCCCTTCATGGGGTTGAGGTACAGTTGACAGCAGGGCAGTGTCCCCTCCTCAGGCCTTCAGGGTCCCAGAGGTGTTTACTGGAGGAGACTGAGGCTGCCTGATCACACCTCAGGGACATGATGATAGCACAGAAAGCTCTTGTGACCTCTGTGTGATTTGCCAACTGCCCGTTATAACCAGTATCTCTCTAGTCATGCACTGTGTGTGTGTGTGTGTATGGGGGGGAAACCACAGGTCATGGGGTGGAGGTCAGGGTGACAGGACTTCAGTCATGCAGAGACCAGGGACTCTGGAGGTAAGAGCTCTGTTCTGCCCCCTGCACTAGGAAAGAGCCTCCCAAGGTTGGTGTGAGGATCCACCTTTTGGGGCTATGTCTAGTGACGATTTGGCTTCAGGGAGGTGTGGCTCGGATGCAGTCTGTCTGGGTTCAGAATCAGAGACTGCTGGACTCAGGGACTTCTGTTTATTTGCTCCTGTGTCCCCATCGCCTAGGATGGTAACTGGCACACATCAGGGGCTCAATACATTTTAACTGAATGAATGAATGAGTGAGTGAGTGAGTGAGTGAATGAATGAATGAATGAATGAATGAATCAGATGAAAGGGGTCAGCACTCTTTGGGAGTCAGTTTGTCCTCTTGCCTAGCAGCCTGGACCATCTGGCTGCTTCAGCCAACCTCTCCCTACCCAGGGTGGCATCCCAGGCTCCCTGGGCGCGGGGGTGGGGGGTGGGGCCTAGAAGACGACTTCCCAAAGCGCTCGGAGATCCCGACCCTGGTCCTTCCCTCGGGACCGGGACTGGGCGTGAGAGAAACCGGGAGTCCAGACTCCGGCCCCTCCCGCGAGCCTGTTGGTGTTACATAACCCGACGTCGCGTCCCCAGGGATGTCACCGGACGTCCTGGCCCGGCCGGGGACAATGGGCAGTGAGCGCGGATCCCGCCAGGCACCTGGGAGTCCAGGGTGTCCCTCCTCTGATTCACCCTCGCTTCCGGCTCGTTTCAGTCGCCTCCTCCTCGGGGATCCTTATCTCCCCAAACCCTCACTTCTTGTACCCCCTACAATTCAGCCCTTTCCCCGACCCTGCAAATATCTGCCCCTCGTCTCCCTACGCCCGGTTTCCTCACACCGATACCTGTGATTCCCGAATGCCCTAAACTTCCAGTTCCCGAGCCTTCCCTTCCTCACCCATCCCGGGGCCCCTCTCGCGGCTCCCTCAGACTACCCCCATTCCTATCCCCGCCCTTCCAGTCTCCTCCCGTGGCTCCCCCAGCCTTTCCCCACGATCTCTGTCTTCCCTAAACCCTTCCCCACGTTCCTTGAAAACAGACCTCTAATACGCTTTCTCGTCCCTAATCCCAGCCCGCCAGTCCCTCTTGTCTCCCCGAAACTGCCCCAATATGCCGATCGCGTGTCCTCCCCCCTCGCTGGCAGCTGCGGGCCCAGGCCCCTCCCCGCGTCAGGCCCGGGCCAGCCCGAGCCCCTCCTCCGCCCGCTCCCACGCCCGGCGCCGGTTCCCAGCCCGCCCCTCTCCGGCTGTGGCCCAAAGACCCAGTTTGCAGAAGCAAAACATTGGTCTCCAGGCAACAGGCCCCGCCCCCCCCGGCGGCGGGCCGCGCGTCCAGCCGAGACCGAGCGCGCCCGCGAGGCGGGGCGGGGCGGGCTCCCGGAGCCCCCGCCCGAAACCCCGCGGCCAGCAGGGCGCCGGAGACCCCGGGACCCAGAGACAGCGACGAGGAAGTAGAGGATCAGGGACCCCCGGGGGCGAGAAACTCGGAGACCTTGGTGGAGGCGGAAGCCCCGCGGGAGCTGGCGGGGACGGCGCGGTGGATGAGGGACCACGAGACCTCGAGAGCGAGGCCGCGGCCCGAAATAAACACGGAGACCCAGCAACCTCGGGCCCGCAGGGGACGCTCCTACACGCCCGAGAGTCTACCTCTGTCACAGGGAGTTCCCCTGACAGCTTCCGTGTCTGAAAAATGGGGAGCGTTTAGCAAATAGGGCTGTTGTGACAATAGGGCTGTTACGACGATTCTGTGAATTCACTGACCTAGAGCTTCTAGCACAATCCCTGGCACATACCATTCCTCATTCGTTCTTTCAGCAGATATTTATTGAGCACCTATATGTGCCAGGCACTGTGGTAAGTGCTGGGATACAACGGTGAACGTGACAGAGCTCTGTCTCCCTGGGAGCTTACACTTTCGAAGTGGGGAGGGTGTTGAACAATACGTTAACATAGACAAGCAGATTATATAGCACTTCGGAATGTAGTAAGTGCTGAGGAAGCAGAGAGGGAGGGGTGGGGTTGGCATTTTACATATATTTTATATTATATATATGTGTACATTTATTTGCCATTACATATCTTTATTTTAAGATATTATTGTACAGCCTATGTTTATTACATGTGGCATAAGAGAAAAAACTGGACTTTCACCCTGGCCAGGTGGCTCAGTTGGCTGGAGCATCGTCCTATGCACCAAAAGGTTGAAGGTTCAATTCCTGGTCAGGACACATACCCATGTTGTGGGGTTTGATCCTCCGTAGGGGCACATATGCCAGGCAACTGACTGATGTTTCTCTTTCTTCCTCTCTCTCTAAAAAATTAAAATAAAAACATATCCTCGGGTGAGGATTTTTAAAAACCTGGATTCTCAAGTTGGAAAAATATATAGATGTTAAGTAATCTTCAAATAGCTCCTTTTTTAATCTTTTTAATCTAATGGGAAAACATCTGGCATCATGGTTAGTCCCTAAGAAAATAAATGCAAAATTGAATGACATGAGCTGACATGCTGGATGTAAAAGTGATGTGATGTATGAAAATAACAGTCAGAGACAGTAATGCTTAAAAGTAAACTCCCATTTGGAATAGAACTTGAAAAGAAGCCTACCCAGGGTTGCCATTTTAAATAGGGTGGTCAGGGCAAGCCTACATGAGAGTGGGGTCAGAGAGAGAAGCCATGCAGGTATGTGGACCAAGAGAATCCCAGCCAGAGGGAACAAACACTAAGTGCATAGGCCTTAAGGTGGGAATATGACTAGCATGTTGGAGGAACAGGGAGGAGGCTGGTGTGGCTGGATCAGAGAGATCAAGGGGAGGGAAATGGCAGAGATGAGGTCAGAGAGTAAGAGCAGAGTGTGCAGGACCCTAAGGGTCACAGTGAGGCCCCTGAATTTTTAAAAAATATGTTTTTATTGATTTTAAAGAGAGAGGGAGAGGAAGAGAAAGAGAGAGGAACATTGACCTTGAACACCCCCTACCAGGGATAGGGCCCACAACCCAGGCTTGTGCCCTGACCTGGAATCGAACCACTGGCGACCTTTTGGTTCATGGGATGACACTCAACCAACTGAGCCACTCCCATCCGTCAGGCCTTTGACTTCTACTCTGAGTGCATCAGAAGCCATAGAAATGTTTTGAGCAAAAGAAGGACATGAACTGACTGATTTTAACAGCATTTCTCTGGCTATATGTGGGAGTCAAGGGTTGAGGCCCTGAGACCAGCCAGGAGCCCCAGGCAGTGATCCAGGTGAGAGAGGATGGTGACTTGGACTAGGGGTAGCAAGGATCTGATTCTAGGGGTGTTTGAACTTAGAGCTGCAGAATTTGCTGACAAGCATATTCATAGCAAGCCCTCAATAAATGGCAACAGTTACCATTATGTTAGGTGGTGCTTATCAACTTCCCATAGAAGTGGATATCATCCCCATTTGACAGATGCAGAAACTGAGGCCCAAAGAGGTCTCAACTTGCCAAGGACTCACAGCTCAATTTGGTTCCAAAGATGGCACCTCTCTATTAGGGTGGCTATGCCCATGTCAACATACCCAGACACAACACACTCAGTGCCTGTAGCTACACCAATCTCATTCATGTGGGCCCCAGGACCCCTGGATCAATTTCCTTATCAGCCACACCCAATGGGTGTAGAAAGTGGCTCAGCAGAAGAATGTTGCCTGACTGGTGTTCGGGTTGTCAGGCAGTCACCGTGCTGGCCCGGGACACTTGCTTAGAGGCAGGCAGGTACACGTAGAGTTGGTCCACCCAGAACCTCCCAGCCCAGCATCTGCCTTTCACACTTAATCTCAACACTGGACCTGGCACACCCCAGTGCTGCCTGCAGCAACCTGTTCAACACAGTCACACATTCGCACGCAGATAGGTACGTGGCCCTCCACTGTGAAGGTGCATTTTCAGGTGTGCAGAAAACACAAGTTCTCTCTCTTTAGGTCCCTGTATCTCTCTATCTCTGTAACTTTTTGTCTCTATCTCTACCTGTCTCTGTCTTGCTATCTTTGTGTCTCTCTGACCCCACCCTCACCCAAATCTCTGTCTCTCTTCACACTCAGCATCCTCTACCTGCAGTAGAAATCACTCTTATCCCTGGCTATGTGTCTCCATGGAACCTCACCTATTATGTGGCACCAGAACCTGGCACCAGAACAAGTGTGTAGAGCCACCAGGCCAGCAGCTCTGGCTGGCTGCTCAGAACCACCCAGGGAGGATCTTACATGTCATAATCCCTGCTGCCTCTTTCTGTGAAATCCACCTTTAAAAAGCTCCCCAGTGACTGGGACCCCTGTGGGTTTGTATTAGTTACTCCATCTAATTTTGCAGACAGGGAAGAGCAGAGGCCCAGAAATAGAGCTCACCCCAACATCACACAGCAGTTAGCTGCAAGGGGCTCCATGCTCCCAGATCCTCCTTTGAATCCCTTCAGGAACAAGTTTGGGAGTTAAATAATAAAAGAGAATCATAGAGATACACAGAGAGACCCAAATATGTATAGAGACTTAAGATCTAGAGACTCAGATAAATAAAGGGGAGTAGGGGAGGAAGAGACCTAGAAAGGGACTTAGGGAAACAGAGACAGAGAGTAACAGAGATGCACAGAGATGACAAGACAGAGACAGAGAGACAGGGGTCAGAAAGATGCAGAGTAGAATTGAGACTCATTAAGACACAGAGACTGAGAGAAACAGACATTTAGATGGATAGACCCCAAGGTGGACACATTTTCTTTTCAATGAAACAGTATACACATGGCCCATGTTTTATAGGCCATACTTCCTAGAAGTAGCTGGTGCCATAGTTTGGCAATTGCAGGCTTACCAAGGCCCTCACTAAACACTTTATATAACCTGCCCTCTGTACAGAACCTAAGAGCTATACAGAGCCCTGTGAGTCATGCTACAGACACAGGGCACTGACTGGACATGCCCAACAAGAGGGAACCCCTGGCCCAGGACCATTAGTCACCTAGAAGTGACTGAGATTTGAGGGATCACCAGTTTCACTGAGGAGGAAGCAGAGGGTCAGAGAGGACAAAGCATTGCTGCAGGTCACACAGCGAGGATCCAGCAGGACAATGATTCCAACCATTTCTGCCTGATTCCATAGCCTTTGCACCCCCAAGACACCAAGACAGGATGACTGCCAATGCCCTATCATGTGCTCTTTTACAGAGTGGAAGTAATCATAAAAGCACCAGTGAGAATCCAACAGCCCCTTTGAATTGAGTGCACTGTGCTACAGTAAATATGTTACAAGCATCATCTCATTCATTCCAAAATCCAGTGAGGTAAAGACAGAACTCAGTTATTAAATAACAGTTATACCAGTTATGTACAGAGCACTTACTATGTACAAAGTGCTTAACAGGATTTCATACAGTCACAATTCTGGAGGTGGCTGATGTTGTCATTCCCATTTCAGGAAGGAAAGAGGCTCAGAGAAAGGAAGCCACAAGTCAAGGTCACAGAGCGGGTATTTGAACCGAGGTCTGTTTAGCCGTTTATCTCTGCCGCCCATTGCTCTGCACGCTACAATCTAATATCTAACACCAACATCTCACATACTTTAGTTCAAATACCAACAGCTCCCGCCACATATTCTTTCTCTGCTCCGGGGGGGCTAACCCAGCCTCAAATCGCTACACCTTCCTGACACCTAGGGAGCAACCCTCTACTCTCCCTGAAGAACCTCAGTCCCGCCGTGAGGCTTGAGCCAGAGCCTGTAAAATGTTCTTGCCCCTTTAAGAAAGTGAACAGTCGGCCGGGGTTGCCCAGCAGCGCCAGGAGGTTGCCAGGCAACGTCAACAAACGACGCGGCCGCCGTCTCCGTGAGCCCCCCCCCCGCCCGCGCAGACGCGGTGACGCGACGGGCGGTGGAACGCCGTCGCCTAGCAACAACTAGGCTGTTTGTCCCAGGCCCGGCCGCGCGGCAGCACGGGGCTCAACCAGAACAGGCTCCAGCCGACAGGAGGGCCGACCGGGAGCCCGGGGTGGGGGGGCTGCGGTGATGGGAGCAGGGGAAAACCGGGCCCCCAAATTGCCGGTTTCCCTTTAGACATCCGCCGTCTGCTTGTCACCCGTTCCTCCTGTCTGACTCCGGACCGCCTCCGCTCGGGTACCCGTCCGTCTGCGCCCCTCCTCCCCGGCATGTCTGTCTGTCCCGCGTCTCCCGCGCTGTGGCTGTCTCATATTCCCCCAAATAACAATCAAAACAGATATAAACACAATTCTCTGGCCTGCCGCTTTTGCCTCAGACTCCCGGATGCGATTGGGGTCCCCACCAGTGCAGGCAGAAGCACGGTGAACAGCCTGTATCCACACACACTCGGAGCCACGGCCCTGGAGCTTCCTCCTCCCGTCCCTCTCCCCGCGGCCCTCCCGCTCTCTTGCCTGTCTTTCTGGAGCCTCTTTCACCAGACAAGGCAGCCCGCGGTCCTTCCATCCTGTGTCCGGGAAGCTGTCCACAGCTGGGAGGTTCTAATAACTCATCCCCAACACACACACCCACCACCTCCATCCAGTAGCTTCATGTGATCAGGGCTGGGGCGAATCTCCAAGCAGACAGAGGAAATTGGGTGTGTGACAGTGTGAATGGATGTGACTGTAGGTGAGTGACTGGGGCAGTGACAATGTTTACATCTGGTATTTCCTGTGTGAGAACATGATCATGAGCACTTCCTTTGTGTGAAAGAGCAACTGCCAGACTGAGCGAGTGAGTGGTTTCCCAAGTTTGCATTTGTGTATCTGGACGTATGGGTATTTGGAGCCCTGCTGACTCTGTGTGTGTGTGTGTGTGTGTGTAGCTGTGAGTCTCTGCGTGGTCATATGTGAAATAATGAGTGTCTAAGTGCCTATGGATGCATGTGGTTTTGCCTCTAGCTTGCATTTCTGGATCTCTGTGTATGTCATCTGTGTGCAACTTTTCAGGTACCTGTGTTCGTGAGCACAATAGCTCTGAGTTTTCTTTTTATCCCAATTACAGCATTTATCATAATTTCTAATTATATATTTGTTTACTGTCTGTCTCCCCCACTGGACTCTGTGGCCCTTGGGGACAGGGCCCGGGGCTGTTGTGGTCCCCAGCACCACCGTACACACAGTAGGTGCTCAGTAATTATTTGCTGAGTAAAGGAATCAATGACTCGTGTGTCCAGGTGAAGTTCACACATCTGTGTAATTGAGTGAATGGTTCTGTGATTCTAGGTGGTGGTCTCCTGTGTGTGCCTTTGTGGGTCAGGAGGCTCACAATAGCTGTGTCCATCTGTGTCGCTCATTTCAGCATCTGCCTCACTAGGACACATTGCAGGACTTCAGTCAATATTTGTGGACTCGAACTGTGTGGTTCTCTCTGTATTAGCATTAGGACCTCTCTGTACCTCAGTTTTTCTCATCTGTCAAATGGGGATAATTGTACCCACTTGTGGGACGGTTATGGGGACTAAGTGCATTCATATAGAGAGCATTTAGAAGTGCCTAGCACAAAATAAACAGTTACAAAATCCCACTTCTGATTGTCAGGAGTGTTCTTACTTCCTCTCTGTATGGCCCTGTGTGCCTGTGTCCAGGACTCAAGTTATGGATTCATGTGTCAGCTCTGTGGTCCTGAGCTAGTGAGTACCAAAATACTTATGTGTCTCAGTCTCCTTTCTATAAAATGGGCTTGATAATAGACCTCCTCCAGGGGCAGCTGTGACCAAATGAAGGCATGTCTGGAAGTCTTGACCCTGGTGTAAGTCTGCAGTGAACACTCAGTGTCCACAAGGCCCAGTCATGATAGTCACTGTGCTGCCCAGGTTCTGGGGAAGGCAGACGAGGGGTGGAGTTTGGGATGGAGGGAGGTTCAGATCATTGGATGGGACTGAAGATGTGGAAAGTCAGAGGGAAGGAAGAGCACCTGCTGAAGCAGGCTGGTTGAAGGTCAAATTCCAGGAAAGACTACCTCCGAGGACTGCCTGGGGCCTAAGGGTGAAAAGACGCTGGAACTGTTTGGAGAGCTGCCTGGGGGAACCTAAAGCAGCCTGAGTCTTGCAGTCTGGTGGAATTTGAGGCATGGGTAACAACAGCAATAATAATAACGCACAGTGTACAGGCTCTGATGGGTTCTTCTGAGGAATTTCTGCCTTGTTCCCAGCTGACGCAGAGGAGGTGCTGAATAAATGTGTTTGAGTAGCTGATTGAATGAATAAATGAATGAGTGAATTTCATCCCACAACAACCTGAGTCCTGGTGTTGGGGGAGAGGGGGAGGGGGAGGGGCAGGGACTGGTGGGCTGCCAGGGCTGACATGGAGCCCTAGCCTCTGGGACCCGCCCCCTGCCTGTCCCCCAGCCCCCTCTGCCCACAGTTCAGGGCTGCGAAGGGCGTGCAGGAGGCCAGGAAGGGAGCAAGAGAGAGTCAGGAGGCCAGGCCGCCGCCTGCCCTGGACATATGCCCAGAGTGTCTGCTGGATAAAGAGGGTAGCTCAGGCGCCTGAGTCACCTCGGAGAAACCCCGGCCGGCCGCATACCTGACGGCTGACATCATCTGGTCAGGGCACCCCCGGCGGCCCAGACAAGCGGACTGAATCACAGGCAGAATTCGGCCACAGCGGTGCGGCACGTGGCCTGCTGTGACCCCCCCAACACCCCCGCGTGGCCGTCTGGCTGCGGGGGCCCGGCAGGCCGCATCAGGCTCAATGAGAGGGCAGGGGGCCTGAGTCAGGAACCGGGCGGCTGCAGCCGAGACCACCGAGCCGCAGGCGCCTTCGAGGTGCAGGGAGAGTGTGGGCAGGGGAGCCGTTGAGAAGGCCCCTGGCGGAGAGGAGGAAGCACTTGTGGGTGTGACCCGGAGGCTGCGGTTGTGGGCCGCGGCTGGATGACCCACTGGGGGTGGGATGGGGTCTGGGTGATTGCGCAGGGAACCACGGTGTAGGGAACAGTGGAATGGCCATACAGTGTGTGCACGCACGCACGCACGCACGCTCGGAACCGAGTGGGGAGGCCCTGCCTCCACCCACCGCAGGACTCTGTGGCCTCACTCCTTGCAAGCCTGCAGGTTCCCTTAGGGCTCTGCCTCGGTTCCCTTATCAGCTGAGTGGGGACAATAGAAATCATCGCTGCTCCGATAGCTTCCACTTAACAGGGGACATACTTTCTGCCAAGCACTGTTCCAGGCATTTTACACATAAACCCATTTACTCCTCCAAACAATGCTAGGAGGGAGATGCTATTATTATATCCACTTTACAGATGAGGAAATTGAGGCTCAGAGAAGTTAACTTGCCCAGAGTCACACAGTTAGTGCCCCCCTTATAGAAATATATAGATCTGTATAATGTAGCACCTGGCACATGGGAAATTTTCTCAAATGACTGTTTAGCTATATTGTTAATACAACACATATTATTTTTTTTTTAAATATATATTGATTTCAGAGAGAGGAAGGGAGAGGGAGAGAGAGAGAGATGGAAACATCAATGATGAGAGAGTCATTGATTGGCTGCCTCCAGCACACCCCCAACTGGGGATTGAGCCTGCACCCCAGGCATGTGTCCTGACCAGGAATTGAACCGCAATGTCCTGGATCCTAGGCCAACGCTCAACCGCCGAGCCATGCCCCGCCAGGCAACACATACTATTTTCATCCTAATTCCAGCCAGAAAGGTCTCCAAAACAGTTACCCTCACCACCCTGGTCTGGTCCTTCCTCTTAGCTTCCCACAGTCTCTCCTGCTTCCATTTCTTTGGTTTTGCATGTCCACATTAGGGAAAGAGTGCCCTCGGGGATTCCCTCCTTATCTAAATTTTTTCAGGACTCCACAAAGGTTGGCCAGGCCCATCTCCACCAGGGAGCTCTCCAGGTTTGTTCCAGGCTCACTGAGCTGAGCAAGTCTGTGAAGGCTCTTTGTGCCCATGTGACCGTGGGTGGACCTCTGCACAAATGTGATACCTAAGAAATTCTAGGAGTCCACAGCTCTGAGGGTCTCATTGTGGCAGCGGGGATGCCTGGCTCTGCCAGTTGTGTGTGTGGACTTGTGTGTCTATGCAAAGATGTGCACCTGTTGATCTATGTGTGGTTTGGTGTGTGTACACCTCTGTGATGTGAATGCACAACAGTGTGTGTTTAGCTCTGTGTGTGCAGTTGGATGTTCAGTTAGTTATCTGTGTATCAGCGAAAGGTGTGTGGGTGCACATCTATGTTTGAACCTGACTTTCTGCCTCCCTGGTTTGGATTCTATAAACCAAACCTCCTTCTCACCTGCCCTGACAAACATGTCGATCCCACCCACTCCACCTTGGGAAGACCCTGGGTCACTAGCTCAGCTCGTTTCCTCCTGGGAACAGGTAGAAAGAACAGGCAAGCTGGCTGTTCATCAACACCTGGAATTGGGCCTCAACACCCATGAACAGCCTACCTGCCTGTCAACTGGTCTATAATGTCTTTCCCCTGTCAGTCAACATGACAGCAAAGGAACAGAGAGATCCAGATATGTTTTTGTCTGAGACAGCCTGTCAGAGTTTATGAAAGAATAAATGAATGAATGAAGATTCATTTAACCAACAAATACTTATTGAACACCTGGCACCTGGGTGCCAGGTTCCATGTTAGGGACATGGCAGTGACCAAGGACAGCCTCAGCCCAGTGGGGGAGACAGACCTGTTCCCAGACAGTGGTGAACCCTGCTAGGCAGAGCTGGAAGGGGGACCCTGGGAGGCGGAGACGGGGAACTGACCCAGCCTGGGAATCGAGGGGCTTTTGGAGGAAGGTATATAAGACCTGCAGGAAGAGAGTATGAGCCAGGGGAAGCAAATGGAAGAGTGTTCTAGGCAGAGGGAAGAGCATTTACAAAGACCCGAGGACAAAGGAAAGATACCATGGCATCTGAAGCACTGAGGAGGAGCAGGGAGAGGGGAGACTGGGGTGGTCAGCACCGGCCAGGACACCCAGGCCTCGTGAGCCTTGGTAAGTGAGGAGTTTCCATGCAAAACGCTGGGATATTGGGAGGGTTAAGCTAAGAGTCCCCAATCTGGGCCATTCTGCTTTTCTGACACTCCACAGACACCCCCTCCAGAAGGCCTTCAGGATTGCTCACTGGGAGCTGGCCCAGCCAGCCAGTAACACTCACTATTCAATGCTGGGCAGTGAGGAGCCAGCAATTACTATTAATCAGCCTGGTTCTACCCTCACAGAGGTCACAGTCATGACATCGGGACACAAACTCACCCCCCACCCTCCTCTCATGCCTTAGAAGCTCTTGGAGCCAATGCCTTGGCATCGCCCAGGGGCTTGCTGGAAACAACAGACTATACCAGCTCCTGGTGAGCCATGATTGTATTCACAGCTGGGAGCACTGCTCTTGGGCTTAACCTCCTTGTGCCTCAGTTCCCTTCTCTGTACAACGGGGGTAATAACAGAGCCTATGTATGGGGCTGTTGTGCTGTGAGGATTAACCGAGATGGTGCGTGTGAAAGCACCGAGCACAGCTTTTTGTGCGTTTGCTTTCAGAGGCTTCTCCTCCTCCTCATTTTTATTATTAATTTTCAAAACCCACTGTCACCCAACCTTTTTGCTCTCTGGATGGGGAAACTGAGAAATGGTGTAGCAGAGATTCTGCCAAAGGAAGAGTGGAAGGACATACTGAGGCCTGCCTTCGGCAAAGTTGGCCCAGGGCTGTTTACAGGATGTGCTGAGCAAGCTGAGCTGGCACTGCCACCCCACCTGTCACCTGTGGGGGCAGAAGCCTCAGGGTTGTCCCTGCCTGCTCCCCACGAAGAGCCAGAGCAGGAATCCTGCCCTCTCTCCTATACTCAAGTTCTCCTCCTCCTGGAAGCCTCCAAAATGGAGCCCCATGGAAAAAGACTTGCTTTGCCCACCCCATGCTCTGTGGGTGGGTGTGCATGTCTGTGTGTGCTTGAGAGTGTGTGTATGTGTCTCCAGGGCCAGCTTTTCCTTTAGACACAGTGGGCACAGTGCCAGGGCCCATGACAATCTTAGGGGCCCATGAAAATGTTTGATTTCTTTTAAAATCCAAAGAAAATACTGAACTTCTCGGTAAAAGGAGGTGCTTTAATATATATAATGTTATTTGCCTTTATATCAATGCAGCCATGAAATATATTTTTAAAGATTTATTTTTGGAGGAAGAGGCCCACAAAGATAAAAGTGCCAGGGGCCTGTGAAGTTATAATGTGATTTGTGTGTCTCTACTTCCAGTGATGTCTCTAGGAGGGTCTATGTCTGCAAAGGTTAGGGCAGCTTTGTTTTGATATCAAAACAAGCCCCTACAAAGTGTCAGGCATGTCCCAGGAGCTTTACTGATACTCAAGTAATCCTCCCAGCAGCCCCATGAGCTGGGCACTATTCTGTCTACATTCCCAGGTGAGGAAACAGTCTCCAGACATCACTAGCTCAAGTTCATCCAGCCGCTAACTGCAGGACCAGAATGTATCCTCAGGCTGCCTAGATTCCGGGTCTGCCTATTGGGGGGTAAATGCCCAGTGTTTACATGAGTGTGGCCATCAGCGTGTGCCTATGTTCACACACATGATTCATTAAATGATAATTAAAATCACAGGCTCTGAAGCACACATGCTGCATTTTTATCCCAGCTCTGTCACTCATTCGCTGTGTGACTCTAGGCAAGTGACTTCAACTCTCTGGGCCTCCCATTTCTTTGCCTGTAAAATGATCATTCCTACCTCATAGGAGTGTGGTGAGAATTAAATAAGAATTAGCTCTCATTACTGTTGTGTGAAGAGCATCCATGTGCACCTGTAGTGAAGGTGTGCCTGTCATGTGTGTCATGTGTGCTGGTAACCATGTGATGGCATGAGTTTCTATGTGCAGGTGTGTGTGTGAAGCTGTTTCTCCATTTGGCTGTGTGATTGTGAGTAAATGCCTGAATGTCAGAGTGTGACCCTGGGAGTATATACCAGTGGCTGTGTGGATACATGGGCCACCTGTGTTGGGGTGACAGTCTTTGGGAAGCCAGGCTAGGTATTTGTGTGTCTCCTTTATTCTGTGGAAGAGGAGATGAGGGGCTTGGATGGGATGGGGATTCAAGGGTCACTCCCTGTCTGATGCTGGGGCCGAGTCACTGCCTGCTGGTGGTTAGTGTGTCATCTCGTGGTCCCTGTCCCTATTTCCAGACTGGTAGCAGACAGAGGAGGCATGGGGGAATGAGGTAGAGGGCAGTCTTGAGGCTGGGCTTTTGTCTGGAAACCTCTGCGTTCCCATATTGCCCCCAATGTCCCTCCAGCCTTCCACATCTCCCTACCCCCTCTCCACTACTGAGGAGAATCAAGACTCTCCTGGGAATCAGGACCATCCCCTCAGATGTGCTGTGTGATGCTGAGCCAGACTCTCCTCTTCTCTGTGCCTGTAGGATTCAACAATTTTAAAATGATTCTCCCTCTGAGCCCAGGGCTGGGCCAGGCTCTGCACTTGGAGGGGAGTGCCAGATCTCTGAGAATTGTGAAGCAGCTGGCAGGACCCTTTCCAGTGGGTGCTTAAGAGTTGGGCCTGTGGCTTCCAAAATATCCAGCTTAGGCTCTCAAACCCCAGTTCTTAAATGGGTGGCCTCAGGTAAGCAGCTTTACCCCTCTGAGCCTGGGTTACCATAATGTACACCGTGAGCAGACAGGGGTGGGTTTGCAAGGCTTATAGCTCTGGATGACTGGAAGCTACTATTATCACCGTTGTCACTTAAACAATCCCAACACCCAGATTTTTGGGGGGAATTTCACTGAACCAAGCAGCTCTCAGAAATCAGGAAGAGAGTAAAGAGCTCTGGAGTTTGACAATTTTTTAGTTTGTCTTTTGATGGGACCTTGGGCAAGTCACTTAACCCCTCCAAGTATCATTTTCGTCTTTTACAAAATGAAGATTTTCCTCCCTTAACCCTCAAAAGTTGTTTTAAGAATTACAAATCTTGTATTGACAGGTTTAGTATAGGAGCTGGCACTTGGTTATTGTTAAATACATGGCATCAATTATTATTACTATTATTATTAATCCCCCCACACATTCTTACTGTCTACGGGTAATAAAGTGAGAAGTAGAGGTTACCAACACCGTCAGCAGAGAGGTGTTACCTAAGTTTCATTACCCATCCCCTCCAAACCTGCATACCTCCCAAACTCTGGACCTGCGGGGCCAGTAGTGTCCAAGTGTGTCATCCTTCGTCCAAGCTGGAAAAACTGAAGATGAAGCTCCAAGAGGGCAAACATTTCCCAAGCTCACACAGCTGGTCGGGGCAGCTGCGCAGAGCCTCGGGACTCCACCCCACCTCCGCTTTCACCTGGAGAATCCCAGCCCCTCCCACCCGGCTCGGGGCTCCAGCAGTAGTCAGGGTCTACTTCTGGAGATCTGACCTTCCTCTCCAGTGGGGCCGCTGCACCGCCGGGAAAATTGGGAGGAGCTGCCAGAGAGGAGGGGGACCCGCTAGCTGGGGTCTCCCTCCCGGGGTCCTTCTCTGGATCTTCCCTACTTAGTCTAAGAGCCTATTAATACCAGCCCCCGGGGCGACGCGGCACTGCGCAGGCGCGAGTGGGTTCCGCAAGCGCGGGGTGAGCGCGCCAACGAGCGAGGGATTCCCTCTGACGTAATTGCTAGGTTACCAAACAAACACACTGCCTCGCCGGCCGAGCTCCTTATATGGCTAATTGCGTCACAGGAACTCCGGGGAGGCGGGGCCGGGATCCCCTCCCGCCGAGGGCTAGGGAACACAGCCCCGAGACCCCCGGGGCCGCAAAGGTGATGCAGGTGACCCGATCCAAGCTAGGGCAGACCTCTGGCAGGGCGGCACGGGGTTCAGTTCGGTAAGGCCGGAGATCTGGGGAAGTTTTCTGTGCCGCGACGGTGACGTAAGCAGGGGGGCGGGACTTAGGCATATAAATACCGGCTGGCGGCTTTGGGGTTCATTCATAAGACTGAGAGCTACGGCCACCGCAGGGACACGCGGAGCTGGGACTTGGGGACTTTATTGTTGTGGTTCTTGGGGCTGTGGAATTCGGTTTATTATTTTTTTCCGGCGAGAAAGTTTTTAGAAGGATTCTTCTGGATAATTCTACATTTTACTTTGGAAGACCCACTTATTTTTTTTGTCCTCTTTATTACTTCTCTACTCCGTGGGACCCGCCGGACGCGTGGAGGAGACCGCACCCGAAGCAGATTCTATACATCAGGACAGCGCTCTCCGCTTCTGGGGGAGCGACCCCCCCCCCCCCCCGGGTCCTACGGAGCCTGGACTTTTAGGAGACACAGCGGCATCTTGTGGGGGCCTGGGCACCGCAGAGGAATTGCAGAGAAACTTTGCCATTGTTGGAGCGGGACGCTGCCCCCACCCCAAGTTTCTCCGGACAGCGCACTTTGGGGACGCGCTCGGCTCACCCCGGACTCACACCTTTCTTCCCTCACCCGGCCATAACCTTGGCTTCCCGGAGACCTCAGCGTGGTCACAGGGCCCCCCCTGTGCCCAGGGAAATGTTTCAGGCTTTCCCCGGTGACTACGACTCCGGCTCCCGGTGCAGTTCCTCACCTTCCGCCGAGTCTCAGTATCTGTCTTCGGTGGACTCCTTCGGCAGTCCACCCACTGCCGCCGCCTCTCAGGTACGTTCTAATGGGCTGGGGTACAGCTTTGTGGGGTTTAATTTTTTAAGTCAAGGGTGGAGTGAGCAATCTCCCCAACCCAAATAAAGACGTGTCAAAACCGAGGATCTCCGAGGGCATAGGCTCACAGCGCACTTTGCAAACTGCAGAGTCGGGACTTGTTGGCAATTGGTCGCGTGAGTGAAGCGCAGGGAGGGAACGCAGAGGGGTAAGCTTTGGGGGTGAGAGGAATGTGCCGTTTAGTGCAACGTGTATGCGGTAGCAGGACTGAGAACTTTTAGCTGGCTCCGGGGCTGCCCCCAACCCGGGTCCCCAACCTGAAGCTAGCGCGGGTAGGCAGGTGGGGGAAATCCCGAGGAAGCTTCCAGTAGCCTCCTCCCTTTACCTCCTCTATTGGAGCGCCCACTCGGGCTCTGGGTTGCTCTAGATCCAGCGGGAAGTGGGCCTCGAAATCTCGGCTGCGCTGCCTCCGCCTCCTGCGCGGAGACGTAACGGGGGACCCGTGCGTAACGGCTGACGCGCTGGAACCCTCCGTCTGACGCGGGGCACGCACGGCGCGCAGCGCCCCCTTTGTCCGCCCCGCCCCTGACGTCCCGGGAGCGTTCTATTTTGGAACGCCGGGGCCACGTTGCTAGGGAGGGGGCAGCTCGGCGTTCCGATTGGTCGCCGCGCCGCGGGCTTTAGCCAATCAACTTTCCCTTCCTATTTGTAGGGTGCAGTACCCTTCCCCCCTCTGTCCCTGGAACCAGTGGTTCCTCAGCGCTGGGGTCTCTCTTACGGGCCTTTAGAGGCAGAGCGAGGGGATGCCTTTTGTGATAGGAGCAACCCTCTGCAACACAATGGGTCCGATCGGGGATCCGGTCCCTTCGCTCTCAGGGGCAGGGAATGTCTGTTTTTGGGCCGTGGTTTCTTCGGGAGACACGGTACCGTCACCCTCTTCTCCAGGCACACAGACACACTCCCACGCCCTCTGCTCCGGACTCCAGGTCCCTCCAAGGTGTCCAAAGACAGGACTAGAACCGCTAACTCTGGAAAAAGCAGCCAGGTGGTCTTCAGGAGCCCCGCCCCCTCTTGGTTTCCAGAACGCTGATTGGCCAGCGGGCCAGCCCATCCCTCACCACGCCCCCTGGGAGAGTAGTCGAAGCGTTCCGAGCAGTTCCAGGATATCTTTTGGGGATGGGGGAGATGAGCGCTGCTTGGACTTGGGGGCTCAGGACCTACACCATTGCCCCTCAGCGACAGTCTCAGGGAGCCCGGGTCGTCACTTTTCCCTACTTGTAAGCGTCCACAGTAACCTGTCACTGTCAGCCTCACTCTGGGGAGAGACAATTACTTGAAACGTTGTTCTAAACTCCTAGGCCCGTCTCCCAACACCCTTTTAACTGGGACCCCTGCCCCTGCACAAGGGGGTCTCACGGACCCTCCAACCGCTCATCCTCTTGCTCAGAGGGGTGTGTGTATGTGTATGAGTGTAGAGGAAGGCTTGGCCTAAGGCCTCTCCCTCTCCCTCCCCTTGCCTCTGGGGTGGGGGTGGGGTGTTGTGGCTGTGTGTGTGGCTGTGACTCCCTGCGGAGGTTCTGTCACCCGGCTGTGTCCAGCCTTCTCCCCGCCCCCCACACCTAAGAGTCACCAACTCGGGGTGTGATTCACCACCCGCTGGAACCGTGCAACCTTTCCCCGAGGAAGAAGGAGGAGGTAGAAGCCAGTTGAGCAGAGATCCTCTCATTAACCACTGCGTCACGGTGTAGTGGAAGGGTGGGTGTTGTGGCTTTTTGCCTGTGACACACACATCCACACCCGCTCACCCTGTGCTCACTCACGGGGTCGGTGTGTATATGTGTGCTGGGTGTGTGTGTGTCGGTGTTTCTGTTTGTGTGTCTACGCCTGTGTGTGTATGTGTCACCTCGTAGGAGTGTGCCGGTCTTGGGGAAATGCCTGGTTCCTTCGTGCCCACGGTCACCGCGATCACAACCAGCCAGGACCTCCAGTGGCTCGTGCAACCCACCCTCATCTCTTCCATGGCCCAGTCCCAGGGGCAGCCACTGGCCTCCCAGCCCCCAGCTGTTGACCCCTATGACATGCCTGGAACCAGTTACTCCACACCGGGCATAAGTGGCTACGGCAGTGGCGGAGCCAGTGGCAGTGGCGGACCTTCCACCAGCGGAGCCACCAGTGGACCTGGGCCTTCCCGCCCGTCCCGAGCCCGGCCTCGAAGACCCCGAGAGGAGACGGTGAGTAAGAGGCATCAAAACTTCATCTGGGGACAGGAAAGGAGAGAGGCAGGAACTTTCTCACTATTGGGGTGAGGGGCCACTAAGCCTCCGTGCTGCAGAAACCCTCTGGTCCTTGCCACAGTCCGTGAGGACTAGAGGGTCCTTTTCTGGCCCCTGGGGGCTCTGGAAGGAGGGGAGGTGCAGGCTGGGTGGAGGAGGTGCACCGTGTTCCCCAACCTCATGGCCTTTATCTCCCCTACTCAGCTCACCCCGGAAGAGGAGGAGAAACGAAGGGTTCGCCGGGAAAGAAACAAACTGGCAGCAGCTAAATGTAGGAACCGTCGGAGGGAGCTGACTGACCGACTCCAGGCGGTGAGGATGGTCCCTGGGGTGGGGTGAGGGTATGCTGAAGGGGGGCTCTCTCCCCGTCCTCTGCCATCCCCTCACCTGTGCCCTTATCCTGGGCTGAGAACCAGAGGTTCCACCTATGGAACTAGGCACAGGTGTGGTCAGAGAGGGTGGCCTTGTGCACACACACAGACCCTCACATACTCATGTCCACTGAGGGACACTCTGCCCAGGTTTATGACTACCCCCCCCCACACACACACACACACATCACTCTCCTGGAATTCACTTTTTCCTGAGGGGACACATGAGAGACCTTTAATAGAGGGGAGCTCCAGGCATTTCTCCCTTTTTGGTCTTGGGCAAGCAATAATCCATTTTGCCTCAGTTTCTCCATCTGTTCCACCCTTCATCAAATCTCCCAGGTTTCCTTCTAGCTTTAAAATTCTAGAGAGTCTATGAAATGACTCTTATTCTATGTCAACTCCCCACCACCTGTCCCAGCCACCCATAGTCCTTAGACTCTGGGCTGGTGGCATCCTCCAATGCCCCCTCCCCTTTAACTCCCCCTTCCATCTGGGAGTTTCCTGCTTTAGGCCCGCAGTGTGACCTGCTGCTCCCAGAGGAACTCAGAGAAGTTCTGTACTTTCCCGCACCACCTGTTCTCTTCCCTGGGAGACAGAGGGGAATGGGTAACACGGACGGCATTAAAAACATATCACAATCATTCACTCATCCATCCATTCATTCATTCATTCAACAAACCTCTGAGTGCCTCCTGCAACCAGAGACTCCCACATGCACCTGGCAGCTTCCCAACCGTCCACAGGGGCAGGTGGGGGAAAGCGAGGCCCCTAAGAGGCAGAAGACCCTAGCCCCAGGTTCAGGAGCGCCCCAGGACGCCAGGGCAGGGGGCTGTCCCTCTGTCCAGAGCCGCCTTCCAGCCCTGGGGCCTCTGCAGCAAGTGGGGTGGGAACAGGGTGGGGAATGTGGCTTCCGACGGGGACCCACCTTCTCCCGTGGCTCACGGTCTCTTTCCCATTCCTTCGCCTTCTCCGCGACCTGGCCGCCGGGGGGCTCAGGAGACAGATCAGCTGGAGGAAGAAAAGGCCGAGCTGGAGTCGGAGATCGCCGAGCTCCAAAAGGAGAAGGAGCGTCTGGAGTTTGTGCTGGTGGCCCACAAACCGGGCTGCAAGATCCCCTACGAAGAGGGGCCGGGGCCGGGCCCGCTGGCGGAGGTGAGAGATTTGTCGGGGCCAGCGCCCGCTAAGGAAGACGGCTTCGGCTGGCTGCTGCCGCCCCCGCCACCACCGCCCCTGCCCTTCCAGACCGGCCAGGACGCACCCCCCAACCTGACAGCTTCTCTCTTTACACACAGTGAAGTTCAAGTCCTCGGCGACCCCTTCCCCGTTGTTAACCCTTCGTACACTTCTTCGTTTGTCCTCACCTGCCCGGAGGTCTCCGCCTTCGCCAGCGCCCACCGCTCCAGCGCCAGCGACCAGCCTTCCGACCCCCTGAACTCGCCCTCCCTTCTTGCTCTGTGAACTTTTAGACACAAAAACAGACAAACACACAGAGGGGAGACTCGGAAGAGGACGGGGGGAGGCTCAGCGAGTGCGTGGCTTCCCGGCCCCTCCTGCCTGACTCTCTGCACCCCCACAGCAGGACCTCCTTGTGTTTGGGGCGCCTCTTGTCTCTGTGGCCGGGCCAGGCCAGGAAGCTGGTGACTTTGGAGGCAGGGGGTGGGGGGGGCTGGGCGCCCCAGCTGTCTGTGGGTCGTCTCGCTTCAGCCCAGTCCCTGGGGATGAGTGGGTGTGTGTGGGGGGGTGAGGCCCCACTTGTGGGCTGGAGGGAAAGGGGCGCTGGCGGGGCGCTGTGGGTGGGCTCCAGTCCTTTCCAGAGAGGCCCAGCAAGGAAGCGCCGCAGAACCACCCCCAGCGTCTCCCACACCCACCCCTCGGGGAGGTGACTCGGCTGGTTCTCCCTGCGCCCCCGACCTGAGCTTATTTATCTGACATTTTCACGTGGTTAGACCCTCCTCTGAATTGAGCCCCCCTTTAGAGGGAAGTTGATGTCCCCCTATGATAACCTCCTTCCCTCCAGCCAGACTTAGTCTGAAATGTGAACCTCCTTCCCTGACCGTCCATCCCACCCCTCCCGGCGGCCAAACCAGCTCTGATGGAATTTCCCACCTCCTGAGGATCCCCCCTCCGCCCCGCCCCTCCCGCCTGATTACAGTGTTATTCCAAGCCGCACCCCTTCAGCCTCCCCCCCGGCCTTCCTTGCTGGGCCCCCCTGATTCAGGCAGCAGGGGGCGTTGGGATGCCTGTCCTGCTGGAGTGTTTATACTGTGAAATGAGCTGGCCTATTGTCGGGGGAAGTGTGCGTGTGGGGGGGAGCCGGGTGGGACAGAGCCCTCCTGGAGGGATTGTGCGCCCTCGCCCCCCAAACCTTTTCCTGGTTTCTCTTCCCCCCCATCTGCCTCCTTCCTCCCCTCAACAGTGAGTTAGACTCAAGGGGGTGACAGATTGGAGGAGGGGGACTGACAGTTACCCATCCTCTTGGCCTCTCTCCTCAGGACCCCCAGGCCCCAGACCTGGCCTTTTTCTTTAAGGCCTGTCACCCTACCCTGGCCTAGGACGCCAATTTCTCCCTCCCCTTGGCACCCCCACAGCCTTTTTAGAAAGGGAGATTGCCGGGGGGCCCCGACATTTTTCCGGAGAAGATTTAAAGGCTGAGGCTTTGGTCCCCACCCCCCAATGTTTTTGGACTGGTGAACTCCAAGGGGCTGGGCTCCAGCAACCCCAGCTTCTTTTCCCCATCAGCCCCAGTCCCAACTCTTGGTTTTGCCCCCCCCCACACCCCATTGTTCCTTGTGCTTCACCTCATGAGAATTTTATTGTGAGGCAAATTGATATTTTTAAAAACCGGGTGGGCCAGGCCGCCCTCGTGCTGCATGGAGAACATTCCAAGTGCCCGTCATGCGTCTCCCGCCCTGAACCCAGACCCCTCCCATAGCTATTTATCCCTTTCCTGGTTTCCGAAAGGCACTTATATCTATTATGTATAAATAAATATATTATATATGGGTGTGTGTGTGTGCGCGTGAGTGTGTGAGCGCTTCTGCAACCTCGGCCTAGGTCACTTCGGCCCCCAAAGCCATGCCCTTGAATTGGAAACGCTGCTTCTGGAAATTTGTAGGCAGCCTGTCTCTCTCCAGCTGTTTCTATCGGCCTGTCTCTAGCTGTGTCTCTTCTGACTGTTTCAGCTCCTCCGGTTGTTTCTGGCAGTCTCTGGCTGTCTCTTTCCCAAGTGTCTCTCAGCCTCTGTCTTTTCTCTGCCTGTGTTTCTCTGACCATTTCCATCTGTCTCCTTTCTGACTGTTCCTGATCAGCTGCCTTCTGACTTTGGGTTCGTTGGAGACATGAGATATTATTTTTGTGAGTAAGCCTGAGGGATCATAGACTTTTACAATCTGTATCTTTGAGAATTCTGGGTGCAAGTGTGAGACTGTGAGCAGGGCCTGCCCCTGCCGACCATGATTTATTGATTCCCCCACCCCATTCTGTATTTGTGATTCTCTTTTTGTATTTTGCACCTGACCCAGGGGGCTGGGACTGGCTAGCACTAGGCCACTACCCTCCCCCGATGGTTCTGCACTGTCGCCAATAAAAAGCTGTTAAAGATGCATCCACCAAGCCTCAGGATCTGTTTTCTCCTGGCACCCACCACCTGCCTTCCTTCTAACATGAGGGAGTGAAGGTTAGATTGCTGTGGGGACTATACACATACACACAAATGCTGGAACTCCTACCAGTGAATCAGCCTGCAGCAGGATGGAGGGGAGGCAGTCAGGAGGACTCCCCGCCCCCACCCCAGGTTGTGCCTCCCGCTAGAAAAAATAAGGAAGCAGAATATTACCTGTTAGGTGTGTGGTCCTGAAATGCTAAAGGGCCATGGAGGTTTCCTTGCAAGGGAGGAACTTATGTTGGACCCTGTATGCTCTGGGGATGGTCTGAACAAAAATTGCACAAGTAGAGCAGCTTGGAGTGTACATACTGATTTCCTGAAGGACACTTACATTGGGCTTTGGAAGTCATGGACTATAAAAATATGGATGATGGAAAATATGAAGATGAGTTTCCTTTTGCTTTTTGCATGACTACTTCTGGGTTATGAACATTTCAGGGGTCGGCCCAAGGTTGACTAAACCAGAAATATTGTTACTTTGTCAAAAGATACAGCTGAGCCATCCCCATTACGAAGCCCAAGCTCTGCCCTAACAGGTTTGGCTCAGTGGTTAGAGTGTCAGCTCTTGTTCGATACCTGACAAGGGTACCTACCTACCTGAGTTGCAAGGTCGATCCGGGCCCCAGTCATGGTGCGTGGAAGAGGCAACCAATCAGTGTGTCTCTCTCACTCTCTGAAAAGCAATGGAAAAAAATATCCTCAGGTGAGGGTTAAAAAAACAAACCCAAGCCCTCACTTATTTGCATAGCAGCAAGTCCTCTGGGGAATGGAAGGGATGTTGCAGAGGTCATTTTGATGCCTAAGAACTTAAATGAACAAACATGGAACTTGTCAGGTGGAATCACTTAATTTATTAGATATTTTTTTAAAACTTGCTAAGGACCTACTGTGTACCCAGCCCTGTGCTAGGCGGTGTTGGAGACACTGCAGGGACTGAGACAGGTCCAGGCTATCCCTTCCTAGAGTTTACAATCCAGTGCGGGACACAGTCAGGGATAAGCCAAAGTGAACAGGATTGGGAGAGTCCATGGAGCTGGGGGAGCCCAATGGGGGTGTCTAACCTGGCCTGGGAGTGAAGAAAGACTTGGAGAAGGGGACAGCTAAGCTGAGTCCTAGAGGATAAATAGGGGATATAAGAGGGAATAGAAAAAGACGGAGGCTGATGAAACAGTGAGTGCAAAGAACTATTGGTAGAGCGAGGCTTGATTCTTTGAGAAAGCTAGAGGTTCACGTGGCTGGGACAAGAGGTTCAGAGAAAGAGGTTAGCAGGGAGCACATTCTGCAGACATCAATTCCAGAAAAGATTTAGATCTTTTTTTGAGGGCACTGGGGAGCCATGACAGATTTGGGCACAAGAAAAGCAAGGACAGGTTTGTGCTTTAGGAAGACTCCTCTAGCCTTTCAGGTTGAGGGTAGGTGGGAGAGAAAGGGGCAAGACTGGGGCAGGAGACCAGGGAGATTGCTAGGGTGGGGACACTGGTGTGAGGGGATCTTGGAACAGGGCCAGGGCTGTGACAGAGAGAGGGGAGGTGAAGGATCTAAAAGTAATTTAGGAAGTAGAACAAACAGGACTTGGAGAGTAGCTGGCTTGGGAAAGACAGCATAGAGAAGTGGTAAATAGCATGGACCAGGGGTCTGAGAGCCTGGGACTGGAGGCCTACCAAAGCTGGGTGACCTTGGACAAGAAACTTCATCTCTCTGAACCTGTTTCTTTAGCTGCTTAATGGGCCTGTAGTGAGGAGTCAGTGAGCTCGTGTATGACAGCGCTGAGCGCAGAGTGAAGGTGCAATTATCACCAGCCCCATCGCCATTATTGGGGCCACCTGGGCTCCCACCGGGACTCTCTTATCACCCCCTGCTGCTGGCTAATCCCCGCTCATACTTCAGGTATCTGCTCATATCTGAAACCCCCCCTAAACTCGGGTCTCCTTATTAGTCGCATATACTTTGTACTTTCTTTCCCAGTAGTCATCACCTTTCTAATTGTTAATCAAATGTATAATTAATGATTGCTTAATGATTATCTCCTCCACTGGACTGGGAGTACCACGAGGTCATCGTCACCATCGGGTCCCCAGCACCGGGCATGGAGCAGATCCTTGTTGAATGGGTGAGTGAATTAACAAACAAATGGATACATGTTTGACTGGTTAATAAAGTGCACGCGTGAGCACAAGTGACTGAGTGGGTAAGTGAAAGGGAGAAATCCATGTAATTCTCAAATTAAACATCCTACAGCTAACAGGATAGGCGAGTTTCTCTTCATCTTTTGCAGTTGTCTTTGACATTTGCGGAAAAGACTTAACCACAGGAAGAGGCCCTCGCGGCTTAGGGTAAATCGTGATGCAGAGGCCAGCAGCGACCTCTCGAGGCGCTGGCGTCGTCCCGCACCTTTAAATCCACTTTGGAGGAGAAAGAAAAAGGGAGAGGGGCCGCCCGAAAGGTGGAATTGAACCACTCTGTCGCTAGACAGCTACAGGTTTGAAGCCTGCACCCCAGACCACTGAGGATCATCCGGGCGACTCTGCCGTGCACCCACCCAGCTATATAAAGGACACAAGGATTATCTTCTTACAGTTATGGTTGTGTGGTCTGGAAGGTTATAAGATTGTTTACATCAATATTTACAAGATTTTCCTATTTACTTACTGTGGCAGATAGCCTTCCAAATATTATCTTTGTTTCACATGGTACGAATCATCTTCGTTTTGGAAAACGCTTATTTGCATAGCGCCGCGCATTCTGGGAAACGGTTCCAAAGGTCCCTGGCCCACTATCCTGTAGTTGTTAAAGGGCCAGAACCTCTGTTTCCAAGTGAGAAATCCGTTTTTCAAGAGAAGAGACTCATAATTTGGCCTTCGGAAGCCCCTTCCCTGAAAAATCCGAATTCAAGTGAGTTGGGTTCCTGCTAGAGTCTCATTTAGCCAAGCCCGGAAGTCTCCGGCTGGCGGCTGTAGGGCTGGTGCGACACCTGCTGTTCTTTTTTAGAACTTCAGCGACTTACGAAGGCCTATGTTAATTCAAATACAGTATTTATTGACCGCCTACTGAGTCCCAGGCACTGTCCTAGGTGCTGGGGATGACAGAAACTCTGTCCCCATTCAGCTTAGCCACTAGAAATCATCAATTCCTGTACCTGCATTTTATGGCCGGGGAGACTGAGGCTTAGAAACGAAGAGCACCGTACTCTACTCCACGCAGCCCGCCCACCTGGGGAAACCGAACCTGTGCCCGCATAATTATTATTACTAAAAAGGTCATCCTTTTATAACCAAAAGCAATGATCCTTTGACAACAATATCATTCCCCAACATGAAACATTCCCATGGCTCCCATCTCAGAGTAAAAGTCAAAGTTCTCACCACGGCCTTACAAATAAATCCCTATAATCTAGCACCTTTCACTCCTCTCACCCCATCTAGTCCTCTCTCTTCATAAACTTGAATTCTGGCATAAAGATCTTCTACACACACCTTCTCAGGGCCATTGAGTTTGCTGATCCCCCTGCCTGAATCTCCTTTCTCCACATGCTCACACGACTCACTGCCTCCCTTCACTCTGGCCTCTGCTCCAATATCACCACTTAATGAGACCCCCCTGACCATTCAGTTTAAAATAGCACATCCTGTCGCTCTATCCCCTTACCCTGCTGGCCTCTTCTCCATCACCCTGCCATATTCTATGTCTATTTCTTACTGTCTGTCTGGTCCTGGTAGAATATTCGTTCCATGAAACTGTGGACTTTGTTTTGGTTCATTTCTGTGTCCCTGGTACCTAAAGAGTCCTTGAGCACATAGCAGATGCTCAGTAAATACTTGTGGGATGAATGAGAGGCTGTTATTATTACTATCCTTCTCATTTTCTCCATCTGGAAAACAAGACTAGTACAACTGATTTCACTGGAGGAATGGTAATGAGAAGGTAGATATAAAAGTATGACCCAGGGTGGATCAAACAACTAGGAGGCACTCAGTAAAGGCTGTTTCAATGTCCAACCTGTTTCTTGTCTTCAGGGTGGCCAGGATGGGCTTGGGGACTTTGCTGTTCCTGGACCCATAATTTCAACCATTCCTTCTTCCTCCATTCTTTGATATGGACAAATTAACACTTTGTCTTATGGAAAATGTGAATAAAAGCATCTTTATGAAAATTTGCTGTTAATTTTTTAAATTTGGGAATTTAAAACATTGTCTCTGCTTAGCAAGTCCAGATTCAAGAAAAGCCCCCCTATGCCCCTTTCTTTTAGTTAGATAGTCATAGCTAGGCAACCCCTGTATAACTACTGCTCCTGTAACATCATCTGTCTCCTAAAATGCAACATGTGTTGCTAGAGGCAAGTGAGATGATTTTAGATGATGCACTAGCAAACATTTTAAATGTTAAAAACTTTGTTTATTGTTACTGTTATCTTCTATTTCTGCAAAGTGACACTGACTTCCTTGGTGATAAAGTAACATTTCCTTTAAAAGGACATTTGGTTTTGTGCTTTTGTTTTTAATCCTCCCCCTAGGACCTGTTTGTTGATGAGAGAGAGGAAGGGAGAAAGAGAGAGAAAGAAACATTAATCGATTGCTTCCCGTACCCCCAGTGGGGATTGGACCCATAACCCAGGTATGTGTCCTGACTGGGAATCAATCTGCAATCTTTCGGTGTATAGGATGACTCTAACCAACTTAGCCACCCAGTCAGGGCTATTTTTTTAATAAACCAATTTAAAGAAAAATATTAGGTAAATAGCAGAACAGGTGACGTAATGATCAGGAATGTTGTGAGGGAAGGACTGAGGTTTGGGAAAGCATGTCATAGATAACAATAGCAGCTTCTGTTTAATGGACACTTATTATATGCCAGGCCCTGAGACAAGACACGGTTATGATGACACTTTTTCACTTGAAGAAACCAAGGCTTCCAGAGATGAAGTCACTTGCTCAAGGTCACACAGCCAGGAGGTAGTTAAGCTGGGATTAAAGTTCAGGTCTGTGAACCTCTAGACTTTAGTGTCCTTTTTCTTCCTCCCTCAGATTACAGTTTTGGAACCTGAGGCCCAGAGAGGCCATGAAGCCTGGCATTCTGTCCCAAGGCAATTGGAATGGAAAGAAGTGGGTGCATGAGAGAAGTTTGGGAGAGAGAATAGACATGGCTTCGTGACTGATTAGATGCGAAGGGCAAGGGAATAGAAATTCAGGGACAAATCTGGGTCTCGGGCCTGGTGACAATGTGGGCAGAGAGGACATCCCTGAGATGGAAATCAGGTAGAACAAGTTAGGGGGTTAGATATGTTTGCAGGGCAGCTGGACACGTGTCTGGATCTCAGATGAGACGGCTGTGCAGCAGGCAGTGTGGGGATTGACTAGAGCACAGGTATTGAAAGTGGCGGCCGAGGGCTGGTTAGCCCTGGGATGGGCAATCTCTCAGTGTCCTCCCTTCAATCATTTCATAATCTAAACAGATTTTCGAGGAGGCTTCTTCTGCAGAGATGGGGAAGGTTCTTCTTTGAGTTTTGCTTAAGTAGTTTTAGTGAAGGAAGGTGAAAGCTGAAGGGGGCTTGAAGAACAGGAAGCTTTGGGTTTTCCACAGGAGTCTTTATTACAGTGTAAATCCAAGCTCAGGCCTCCCCTGGGCCCCATGCAAAGCCCCCGGCGTCGGGCCCAGTAGCATCCAGAAGACACCAACCCCTCACGGCGCCTCCAGCGGCGAGTTCACGTAAGTGCAGGGCGGGTGCCCTAGCTAGGCAACTACAAGTCCCAGCAGGACCCCGGCCAAGGTGCCTCGCTTTTCCCGGACTCCTAGAGCAGAGCCTCTTGGGAAATGTAGTCCTGGCCGCTCAGGCAATTTGCGCTAACTCCCTGGTGTGAGTGATCCAGACACCCACCCGTAAATGGCTGGGGCTGAGGAGGGACGAGGGTGGGATGAAAGGGAGATTGAGGGGAGCAGAGGGCTTCAGGGGGTGAGGGCAGGCGTCCCGCAGGCAGAGACACCCTATCATTCGGCTTTGGCTTTGGATCCGGAGACTGCGGCTGCTGCCGAGGCAAGGGCTCCGGTCCCTGGGATCTTTGCTCTGATCCTGAGGGAGAAACAGGTAGAGTCAGGTGGGGCAAGACGCTGGGGAGGGAGGTATCTGAGAACTAGGGGGAAAGCTGGGTGGGGGAACTAGCCGAGTCCCCAAAGCGAGCCCCGCTCTCCGCCTAATGGCCTGCGTTGGAATTGTCTGCCACCCTTCTTTGAGAAGGGGGCATTCAGCCCCAGGAGATTTAGGGACAGGAAATGGGGGGTTCCCAAGTCCCCCACACACACCTCCCATCTCACCCACCTCCACTCCATGCCCTTACTTAGCTTTGATGTGGCTCAACTGATTGGTCACCAATCCCACATACTGGTCGATCTGGGCCTGGGGAGACCAAGAAAGGGTCAAAGGGGAAATTAGAGGGGTCCCTCTTCCTAATTCATTCAGGAGACTGCTTTCTCCCTCACATCCAAATCAGGAGGTGGGGGGAGTGGCCCACCACTCCACTTTCAACTTTAAACCTGATAAAATACCCTGGAAGACAGAAGTTCAAGTTGAAGTGTCAGTCAGTAGGGCCACACTCTGTGTGGGGAGTGACTCAGGTAGACACACAAGAATTTGACAGAGTCTGTTTCCTGGGCATGACTTTAATCTTTGAGTGAGCTGTGTGAGTGTGTGTGTGTTTCAGGGGAGGGCGAAAGTAGAGGGCATCGGTGCTGGCTGTCACTGATTTAAATACTAGCTTAATTCATAGTGTGAGTTGACTTGGAGGACTCGAGTCCAGCATGTGAAGGGGTTAGGACTATCTGGCAGGACGTGTATTATTGGGCTCTCAGCTGTGCTAGATAAGGGACCGTCAGTCCATCTGTCTGCCTCTGGATAGGATATATGTCAGTAGCCTTGGTTGTCGGCATTCTGGGCTGACGGTCACCCATCCAATTCTGACTGAGTTGTCAGCCCCTGGCAGTTTCAGGGAGTGAGAGCATCAGTCAGTCCACCTGTGTTGGCTGGATGGTGTGCATCAGACCCAGACTATGTGTAAGGATAGATGGCATCAGTTTGTCTGTCTGTCTGCAACTGGAGGTGTTCATCTGTCTGCCTGTTTCTGGCTAGGATGATTGTTGTTCCGCTTGAGGCTGTCAGGGACAAAAGACATCAGGCAGACTGACTTTCTGTAGCTAGGACATGTCAGTTGCTCCTTGAATGCATTGTCAGGGAGGAGCACTGGTTAGTCCACCTGCCTTGGGTTGGGGCACGTCAGTCGGACCCTGGCTCTGTTGGGGAACAGCAACCAAAATGCCTGCCTCTAGCAGTGGAAACATATTCTAGATTCTGGCTCCATGGAGGGGCAGCAGCCAGACCACCTGTGCCTGGCTGGGACATATGTCAGTGACCACATATGTGATCCTTCCAGGGGTGGAAACACTAGTTGGTCCTTTCGTCTCTGGTTGGGACACCTGTCAGTGGAACCCTGGCTGTAGAGGGAGGGGCAGCCAGATCACCCATATTTGGCTGCAATACTACCAATTGAGGGCCTGTCACACTCACCTGGTGCTGCCGGTACATCAGGGGGATGGTGAATAAGCCAATCACTCCTGTGGGAACAGAGATGAGGGGTCAGGATTCTCCCAAGAGATTAACAATTCCATCTAGAGCCCTGTCCCCCATCATCCCAAGGACCCACCTCCTTACCCAGCCCCCTACCACCTTCCCAGCTCACCCAGAATGAGAAGAGTCAAACCATTGAAGACGGCACCCACGAAGGTCAAGATGTAGAAGAGAAGGGCCAGCTGGGGGTGAGGGTCAGGGTCAGCAGAGCCTATAAGGCACTCCCCAGACTGTGAACTTACACAAAAATGGCCCTCTTACCCCCCAGGGGCAGGAAGGTGAATGTTGGGAACCCAGGAGAGAATGGGGGCTTTGGAGCACCTTGAGGGAGTCCACGAGGTCTTCTACCAGGAAGAAATGCCGCAGCTGGGTGGCTGCAGAGACCACTTGGGAGGCAATCTGCCGGGACAAACGTTCCGTTTGCTCCCGAGTCAGGGTCAGGTCAACATCCAGATAGGCCCTGAGAGGACAGAGGGGTGTGAGGTGACTCAATGGGTGGGTGAAGCCCAGGCTGAGAGGTGTGGCTTGGACAAGGGCAAGAAATAAGGGTTGGGGAGAAGATCAGGTGTAGAGGGCTAAGGTCAAGGTTAGGGTCAGGAGGTGGGATCAAGGATTAAGGATAAGAGGTTAGGATCAGAGGTTAGGGCTGCAAGTGCAGGGTCAGAGCATGGTTTAAAGTCAGGCTCAGGGTTAGGTTGGAGTCAGAAAGATGAATGGGTCTGGGCCAGGTTGAGAAGTTGGTGCCTGATCTGAGGTCAGGGGTCATGACTTAGGGTCAGTAGTGGGGTCTGGACAGAGTCAAGGTTAGGGGCTGGGGGTTCTCACTGGAAGGGGTTGGCACCGTCCCCCCGGTGCACGGCCTGCAGCACTTTTCGGTAAACCCTGAGAGAGATGGTGCCACAGAGCAGCAACAGGGCCACATGGGCGGCCACGGACACGATGCTAAAGTGCAGGAGGCACAGCAGGGAGATCATGAGACCTGTGAAGACCACTCCTGATGTCTTCGTGTCCTTCCAGTACAGCAGGTCCGCCACTGTGGAGGAGGGGAGCAATCAGGCTGGGGTTTGGACCTGACCTGGCTGACCTCTTGACCTCCCATTTCCTGTCTCAGGGCTGAACCATGAACCCTTGACACACCTGCGTCAGCCTTGACCCAATTTCCAAAGTTTTAATGTCTTCTTGCCTCCCCTCTTCCCCTCTGGGAAAACCCAAGTTAACCATCTAGCAAGTTTCTTTATCTTGTGTGGCCACAATTCTTGGTCATTATTTATGAAAAATGGAATCATAGATACACTTTTCTGCATCACACATATCTCACTCTACCTTTCCCCCTAGAATTCCCTACTAGTCAACTGGAATAGCCCTTAATCCATTCTTTTTAAGAGTGCCCCAGTACTCTAGTGTTGCTGCACTGCCATTCATTTTATTCAATCATGTATCCATTGCTGGGCCATTCACTTTGTTTCCTATCTTCCTTCCGCCAACAGTACTGTAAGCACCAGCCTTCTACAGATATTCTTATCTATTTCTGAGATAGAATCCCAGGGGTGGAATGGCTGGGTGGATATCATACATATTCTCAGATTGCTTACTAGCAAGACTGTAACAATTCTTATTCCCATGAGCAAAGTGATAGTGATCTTTCTCTAGCATCCTGCCCAGCAGTGGGCGTTACTGTTTTTTTTTGTTTTTGTTTTTGTTTTTTGGGCAACCGGATAGGTGTAAAGTGATATCTCTTTGATACCCCTACCAACACAGTTTCTAAGTCCCACATGTATTAACAACACTATCCTCCTTCCTAAGCCCTAACCCAAATTTCTGACCTCTTTCTAAGACCCTAAACTCACCTCCCAAGCCCAACCTGAGCCCTGACCAATGACCTCCAGACCCCAATGTTTCATCTCATCCACATAAACTTTATCAGCCCTCCCAATAATCCGCTCCCATTTGAGCCCTGAACCAGGAGCCCAGTACCCTTCCACTTCTTTCCAGACCCTGTCCATCCCCTCACCCTCACTCCAATCAAACTCTGACCCATCCCCAAAGGTTCTTCTCAGAGTCCGACTCCCCTTCCCTGTACACATCCTCCCATCTGCCTTTAACTAGGGCAGGCCTCCCGTCCACCCGGCGCGCAGGGACCTCCCCTGCAGGCACCCCGAGGCCCGCGCCCGTGGGTGGGGGAGGGGCCGGGTCGTCTGAGGCGGGGGCTAAGTTTAGGCACGCGGGGGGGAGGGGGCCTGGCTTGCAGCTGTGCTGGCCCATCCAGCTCCTGAGTGACAGCGCCGCCTGGGCCTGAAGATGGGGGAGGGTGCCTTCCTGCTCTTAGGCTCCAAAGCCCTGTCTTGGGGGAGAGGGTACCCCACGCTCCCTCCACACTCTCCCTAGACACCCCCAAAACTCCCCAGCCTCAGCCTGCAGCTCTGGGGAATCTGGGACCAACAGGAAACATTCCCCCAGATTTGAGGGCGATAGCGAATCTGGATCCCTTTCCACCATCCCTCAACCCCCGCCCCAGCCCGCCCCGCAAGCCCACCTTTACTCCCCATCTCTGCTCCGAGTGAGAGGCTGCGGACACCACTGCTTCTCGGGGATTTTGCCCACTTCGGTGGAACCCGGAGGGAGGGAGCAGGGGGGGCGGGGCCCCTTTGTACCGAGCCAATGGCTCTCCGTAGAGGTGGGGACAAATCCAAAAAGGGGTGGTTCTCTTTGTAAACAGCCAAAAGCAGTGATGTCTATAAGCAACCCTTGGCGGTTCATGGAGGCAGCATATTTTAAAGTAAGGCAGGGTGTGTTTGCAACTGGCTAATGGATGTGGCCAAGGAAGAGGAGTTTTTAAAAGGCACAGAGTTTACTTATAAATGTCCCACAGCCACATCCAGAAGAGAGCTTTATTTTCTTCAGGGATTTGACCTGTCCAAAATCAACCTGTAGGGGGAGCACTCCAGTAGAGGGATTATTTTTTTAGCAATCAGCCAATCCTAATGCTCGCAAAGAAGACTAATTTCCCAAGTGGGAGGAGATCTATATCAAAAAGAATCAATGGCAATCTTAGATAATAGGAAAAAAAAAAGTTAAGGGCGGAATTTATAAAGTCCAGCCAATAGTAATGCCTCCTCCCTTCTCCACTCTCCTCGGTTCCTTCGCCAAGCTGGTCCCTTTAAATTGCAAATTGCAACCCGCCCGCCCTGTAATCCAAAGGAGCACCTTCAAGCGATCAGTTTACCTAGAAGGTGTGGTTCCGATGTGAATTCTGATTGGTCCGTGCTAACAAGGCACTGCCCCGTGATTGGCTTCCGATCCAGCTGCCCCCACGGCTCTTCCTCTTTCTCGTCCAGCGAGGGCTCATCAGGCCAAGAGTTCGAATCCCGGGATCTGGGTGGGGACGGGGTACGGGCCTGGGGGGTCCTAGAGCCAGGGCTGGACTGTGGAGTCAAGACTTCGGGCGGCGAGGACTGAGCGAGTCTGAGTTGTAGGTCTAGTTCTGGCGCGTTAGAGAGAAAAACCATGAGTTTTCACCTCGGAAGTGCCCTGAGAAGAGACTACCCACCCCTTGTGACTTTGGTCCCAGCACCTGGGGACATCTCACCTTTCCCAGCTTCTCTAGCCTCTGATCCGTCGAGCTCCTCGTCTTCCAGCGGGGTGGAGCTACTGGTGGCAGAGTCCTCCCCAGACCCCGCTCCCCGGCCCGCCCAGTCCAGCTGGTCCAGCTGGAGCCCCAGGTCCTCCAGGGGGCGCTCGGCCCGAGGGGCAGTATCCGGATCTCCCCGGCGCACGGGCTCCGGGGATTGGCTCAGGCTGGGGATGCTCTCCAAGCTGTCGCCCAGGCCAGGCTGAGCGGGTGGGTCTCGCGGTTCCGAGACCGAGCGGCCCTGGGGCCGGGGCCGGCGGGCAGCTGAATCCCGGCGCGCTCCGGAGCCCACCACGCCGTCGAAGGCAATGTAGGAGAAGGTCAGCTCCCGGGGGGTGCCCCAGTCCTGCGAAGTGGTCTCTTCCTCGTCGTCCTCCGAGAACTCCCGGGCTGTGTGCAGCTCCCGAAAATCCGAGTCGTCGTTTCCTCCTGCAGTGAGAAAGGAGGGCGTGAGCTCCTCCTAGCCTGCAGGGCCCTGCCCCACTCTCCTCAACCGGCCCACCCAGCTGGGAGCCCCTTTCGAGTCACATTTCCCGTGTGACTTACCTTCCGTGGAGTCAGGGGTAGAGGAGGCTGTAGATGGAGCTTCTTCTGCGAGAGGGGAAAAAAACAGAAGATTCTTAGAAGTCTAGACTGTCCGAGTCATTGAAGAGCGCCGGTCCTGGAAGCTTGGGTGGGCCGAATGAAGGAATCAGAATATTTGACTCACAGGGCCTTTGGAATGTTCTGAATACAGGCTGTAAGACCTGTCACTTCTAGCAGAAGCTCAGCTTTAGAAGTTCAAATCCAGGAACCCTAATCTCAGAATCTTCAAATTAGGACTCGTAGGAGGATTCAATTCATTCATTCTTTTAACAACCGTTTATCGAGTGCCCACTATGTGCCAGGCACTGTTTTAGATCCTGAGGACACAACTACAAACAAAAAAGACAAAACTCCTGCCCTCATAAAGCATATACTTTATAAAGGACACAGACAATAAACAATTAAATATGTGATGTTGGGTGCTTTCAGTGTGTGGAGGAAAACAAGCTGGGTAAGGGAAGAGAAAGTGAGAGGCTGCTGCTTCGGACAGGGTGATCAGAAGACTTCTCCGATAAGATGACATTTGAGCAGAGGTCTGAATGAAGTGAGGAATCCATGCAGCTATCTAGGGAAGAATCTTCCAAGCAGGTGGAAAAGCTCAGTGGAAAGGCCCTGAGGCAGGCACTGTTTGGCATATTTGAGGAAAAGAGAGGTGCAGAGGTGTGATTGGAGCAGAGTAACTGAGGGGAAGGAGGGGTGGGAGATGAGGGACGGTAGGTAAGGTGGAGGGGCCACCCTTTGTAAGCCAAAGTAAGCACAAGATCTTTGAATTTGGGGATGATATTCTAAAAGGTTGAAATAACAGATTCTTAGAATTTTGGCATCTGGACTTCCCAGATGCAAGTGGCTAGATCTGAGAGTGTTGAAATCCCCAACTATCAGAACCACAGGAGTGTGGGGCAGAGAATGTTAGACAAGGACTATTAGCACTCTGGGCTCAGAGATCGTGAGGATCAGACAAGGCCTTTTCAGTTGAGGAATCCACTTCCTCAGAGCTATCGAGCTTGGGGCTTTGCCTACAGGAGATGCTCAGTGCCCTTTAGAAATTGGAACCAGAGGCCCTCCGCCCCCACCTTGTTTCCTTAGCTGGGGAATCGGATCCCGGGAATCAGAGGGCCGGAGCAGAGTGAGTCTCTTCTAGGGTTACTACGAATCAGTGGTAAAACCCGCTAAGGACCCAGGAGTCCTGGCTCCAACCGGGAATGGCTGTTTCCCAGGGACAGGAGGTTGGACAATTTGGGCGAGGTTGGGGCTGCCTGTGAGTCAGGGCAGAAAACAGAGCTGGGATGCAAAGGTGGGTGACTGGGAGGTCAGACCTCTTTTCTCCATCCTGGCTCTACCCTCAATTCAACTGCCCTCCCTGCCGGCTGCGGCCAGCACCAGGCATGGGGACAGCTCCCGGCGAACGCCCTCATTCCTGGGCGAGGCCCAGCAGCACATCCCAGAGCCGAGCGCGCCCCCACGCTAGTTATCTCAGTGCCCCCCAACTCCGCCCTGTGTCACTCAAGTGCTCCGGGTCAGGTCGCCCCCGTTGCCGCCAGATCGCGGGGGGAGGGGAGAGCATCCTTTGTCTCCTTTGCCTCCTCCCCATCTCTGCTCTCCCGCAGCCGGGCGCGGAGAGGATACCAGGGAGGAGCCCACCCGGGCCTCTGGGCCCCACACCGGGCCCGAACCTGCCCCTACTCACTGCAGTGGGCGAAGACCGGCAGGACCTGCCCCATGGCCCCCCTCGGGCCTGCATCGGGACCCCCGCCCACTTCGGCCACGCCGCCCTGGGCCTGGGGCCGCGGGCACTCATCTCCACCGAGCCCACGACGCCGCCGCCATCCTTGCCGCCGCCTCCTCCTGGGCTGCTCCAGCAGCCGCCGCCGCCGCCGCCGCCCTCCGCTCGGCTCGGCTGGGGCGGGCGGGGCAGCGGTGGGGAAAGCACTGCGGCGCGGAGCTGGGGGCGGGGCCCGAGGGAGGGTAGGGGGCGGGGCAACACCGTGGGCACCGGGAGGGGCGGGGCTTTTCCACGAGGGGGCGGGGCTAGGAGGATAGGCTATGGGGCGGAGAAGTTGGTAAAAGACGGTCCAAAGGGCAGAGTCTATATGGAGAGGGGCGCGGCCTGTAGGGGAAGAGGGGCGGAGCCTACGTTTGGGTGAGGGGCTGGGGAAAGAAGGGGGGGTTTGGATCTCAGAGGAGCGGGGCTAGGGGTGGTATTAAGGAGAGTTAGGATTTGAGTCTAGATTTTTCAGAGGGAGTGGGGAAGGGCGCGGATAGAAACTACCCAGAAAGTTTTGAGACCAGAAGAGGAGCTCACACATGTGTGAGCCAGTTTAAAATTACTTATTCCGATATTGGGCGGGGCCAGACACAGAGGAGCTAGAGGCGTGGCCTAAAGGGAATACCAGAACCCGACCGGGAGGGCGTGGCCTAGAAGGTGGGCGTAACTTGGAGAGAGAACACCTGCTTTGGCTTAGCAGAAAGTCCACGTCCGCGGGGGCCTGTACTTAAGAGGCGGAGCTAGAAGTGGGGCCAGGACTGAGAATATTAAGAGTTTGAGGCTGTGGGATTGCATGAGTGGCGGGACCTGGAAAAGAAGCAACCGAAGTCTGGGGTAGAGACTCAGAAGGAGAGGGATCGAACTAAAAAAATAAAGAATTTTAAAGATTTTAAAACTGGGGTTGGGCCACTAAGGTGGTTGGAGCTTGGAGGGAGTAGGGCTGCGGGGACTGAAGCCAAGAGTGTAGCGTTGAGAACATAGATTCTAGAGTCGTGTCCCTCTGGTTCTGCGACTCAGTTTCCTCTTCGGCAAATAGGAAATGATAATATAAAATAGTGTGTATCGCATGGTGAATGCTAGTTTGCTACTATTATTTTTCCCTAACCCTGATCCCAAACCTCCCTTTGAAAGTGAGAGACAAAGGAAGACACAAGAGTCCAATCTCTTCTAGTGACTCGACTTGAGTTCAGGTCAAGGGCATAGCAAGGAGATTTCAGTGGTTTAAAAATCTCACAGTGGAGGGGATTAATGCGGGGGGCGGGGGGCAGGTGCAGAGGGTGGAGCCTTCCTGATCCCGGGACAGAAGGATGGCGGCCCTTGCCCGCCTGCTGGAGAGTCTCCTCTGGCCAGCCCGCAAGGAAGAGGCGGTGGCGGCGGCGGAGGAGGAGGGGCGCTGGGCTCCCAACGGGCCTAGGCTCCTCCTGGACGCGCCGCGATGCTCTCAGCGGCCGCACGGGGGTGCGGCAGCGTCTTGGGGCCTACGCTTCGGGGCGAGCTCAGCGCAGGGTTGGCGCGCGCATATGCAGGACGCGCACTGCGCTTGGCTCGCGTTACCCGGGCTGCCCCCGGGCTGGGCTTTCTTTGCAGTCCTCGATGGCCACGGCGGGACGCGAGCAGCCCTCTTTGGCGCGCGCCACCTGCCGGGCCACGTGCTGGAGGCGTTGGGCCCGGCGCCTGGCGAGCCCGAGGGCGTGTGCAGGGCACTCCGCCGCGCCTTCCTGAGCGCAGACTCTCGCCTGCGCTCGCTCTGGCCCCGGGGCGAGCCGGGCGGCTCCACCGCGGTGGCGTTGCTCGTCTCCCCGCGCTTTCTGTACCTGGCACACTGCGGTGACTCTCGCGCGGTGCTGAGCCGCGCGGGAGCTGTGGCCTTCAGCACCGAGGACCATCGACCCCTCCGGCCCCGGGAACGAGAGCGTATCCATGACGCGGGCGGCACCATCTGCCGCCGGCGCCTCGAGGGCTCTCTGGCCGTGTCGCGAGCACTGGGAGACTTTGCCTACAAAGAGACTCCGGGAAGGCCCCCTGAGCTGCAGCTTGTTTCCGCGGAGCCTGAGGTGACCTCCCTGGCACGGCGGGCCGAGGACGAGTTCATGCTCCTGGCCTCCGACGGTGTGTGGGACGCGATGTCTGGTGCTGCCCTGGTGGGACTGGTGGCATCACGCCTCTGCTTGGGCCTGACCCCAGAGCTTCTCTGCGCGCAGCTGTTGGACACGTGCCTGTGCAAGGTCCTGGGGCGGGGCTTGGGATCGCTGAGGGGAAGAACCTAATGGTTTAAGGGCGGAGGGGCTTTAGTGGAGGGCCTTGAGCAAAACTAAAGAGGGAGTGGGGCTCCACTAAAGGGCGCCCGTGGGAATGGGGCGGGGCCAAAATACGGAGAGGGCGGAACCTGAGGGACGCCTTGAGGCAAGATGGGAACGTGGTACCTGAAGTGCTACATAAATAAGTGGGAGGGATTTAAGCGAAAGGGTGTGGTCTTTTGGGATAGTATGGCCCTGGGTCATAGGAGTGGGTCTTTTTTTTATTATTATTGATTTTAGAGAGGAAAGCAGAGCGAGAGAAACATCGATTTGTTGTTCCACTTAGTTATACATTCGTTGGTTGACTCTTGTATGTGCCCTGACCGGAGAGGAAACAGCAACGTTGGTGTATCGAGGACAACGCTCTAACGAGCTGAACTGCCCCGGCCAGGGCCAGAGAGGGTCTTGAGGCTTGATTCATACCGAGAGGAGCAGCTAGGCTGTAGAGTGGGAGGAGCTTTCGGGAAGGGGCGTGGTCCTCTCTGATTGGGCGGGGTTAGACCAGTGTGGGGCAGAGTCTAAGAGATTGGTCCCAGTGAGTTGGCTTGGTTTAGACTGGCAGGTAGGCAGGATTTGAGAGAAATGGCATAACCCGATTAGGGAGGGAGGCACAAGAACACGGGATTGTTAGGGAGCTCTGCTTCCTAGGGCATGGAGCCCCGTGCTGGGGCATCCCACCAGGTCCCACCAGGCTCTCTTTTCTCTACCTTCTTTAGGGCAGCCTGGACAACATGACCTGCATCCTGGTCTGCTTCCCGGGGGCCCCCAGGCCTTGTGAGGAGGCCATCAGGAAGGAGCTAGCACTGGATGCAGCCCTGGGCCGCAGGGTCGCCGGTGGGCAAGCTCCAGAAGCTCAGCGGGAAGGGTGGTCGGCAAGCAGGGGTACTCCCATAACCCTTGCCTTCTTCTCAGAGCTGTGTTCCTCTACCCAGGAGTCCCCCAGCCTGAACAAGGTTTTCAGGATTCTGGCCTCTGAGGACATCCCAGATTTACCTCCTGGGGGAGGGCTCTACTGCAAGTGAGTCAGGGTGGGATGGGGTATGATGGGGAGAGAGGTGGCCAGAGGAGGGTCTCCTCCTGAGGGCCTCCCTCTGCTCTCCAGGGCCGCTGTCATCGCTGAAGCTTATTCGCAGCTCTTCCAGGCCTCAGGGGAGCGCTGGGAGGTAAGGACCCTATGTTCTTGAATGTTTCTCTTAGAAGCGTAGAACCCAGTCCCCTTGCCCCCTTTAGAGATAGGGAAATTGAGGCGAGAAGGGGAGAGGGACTTGCCTGATATATTAATACATTCTTACTCCTGGCCTGAAGCATTGTGCTAGGTGTGATGGCAGGAAAAGAGACTGTGCTTCCCTCAGGAAATGTGCCCCCTGCAATGATCTGTAAAGCCCCGTCATTCCTAGTACCACCCCCTCCATCCAGGAATAAGGCAGAAAAATTCAAGGAATGTTGCTGACCAGGCCTGGATGCACTGCAGGCCAGGGTATCCCTGAGGATGATCTGGGTCTTGGAGAGAGGTCGTGAATGGGACCCAGACAGCCTAAGAGAATTGGAGATGTCAGTGGGTGGGACCACATAAAGGAAGGGGTGGGGTGGGGCTCGGGGTGGAAATGGGAAGGAGGAAGCTAGGGCCAGAGCCCAAAGGCTTTTGCATAGCAGAAAAGAGAGTTTGGTTATTCCAGCTTAGAGGAGGGTGGTTGTTGATAGTTTCTGAGCAGCAGAAAGACATATTTGTGGGGATTGCTTGATTGTGAGTGACAGAAGCCCAATTCAACCTGGGAAAGCAGAACAGGGAGTTTACTGGGCCATGTAATTGAAGCGTTCAGGGACTTAAGGCATGACTGCACCCAGTTGTCAGATGATGTCATCAGGAACCGTCTCTTAGTTTTATTTCCTCTGAGTTGGCTTCATTCCCAGGCAGGGTCTCAGCTTGAGGTAGCAGAGTTGCAGCTCCAGCCTCAGATCCCACAAGCCTAACATCCTCAGTGGAGAGAAGGTACCAGTTTCCCAGTAGTTGCAGCAATGGTTCCAGAGCTGGTTTTCATCAGCCACACTGGGTCACATGCCTGCCAGTCAGTGTGTCTCTGACTGGCCAGACTGTGGTCACAAGCCCAGGCCTAGTGCTTAGGGTTGGGGATCCAGTGCATCCAAATCTGATAGATTAAGAGATGGGGAATGGTAGTCCCCCAAAGGAAAATAGGAGTGTTTCCAGAATACAGGGGAGTAGATACTGAGAGACAAGAAGGGGTCCCTATTCACCAGCTCTTACATTTTACGTTACAGAAAGTGCAGAGTGGGGCTGGGAAGGTCACTGGCACCCATTCAAGCTCTGCCTTGGACTTCCAGGCCTGACAGCTGTCGTCCTTTGGGGTCCCTCTGTTGTCCTTTGGGGCCCCAAGGAAACTTAGAAACCTCCCCTTCCCCCGCTACGCAGACCAGCGGAAGGAAGACAAGCCGATGGAGGAACCCCAGAATGTTTATTTCCCCTTCTCCTACTTCCCTCTTACAAAAAAGTCTTATGAGAGGGGAAGTTCCATTCACCATCTCGACAGAGAAAAAATACCCTAAAACCAAATGTTTGTGAACGGACCCTGAGAGATCACCCAGTTCAATAATCTTCTCTTCCTTTTACATTTCTCATCTGTTTTGGGGGAGGTAGGAGAGATTTTTTATTATTAAATTAAAATTACATGATTTAAGATAGATTTTTCTTGTAGAAAAACCCCACTCTAAACATTTGCTCAGGCATTTGGCAAATATATCGGGCACCTGCTCATAGCCATCAACCAGGGGGACTCACTGAGATTCCTGCCTATTCTAAGGGCCCACCTCCTAGTGTATGGGGAGACAGCAAGGGAACCGATAAATAAGATCATCTCAGACACTGACAAGTGTCTCAAAGAAAATAAAACAGGGACGTGATAAGAAAAGCTACTTTGGTTTTTTAAATTGTCATTCATCTTGTTTTTTGAATGGTAATAAGTTCCCTTGATTCAAATTCAAAGGATACAAAAATGTATACAATGAGAAGCCTTTCTCCATCCCCCACCCCTCAGCCACTTGGGATGGATGCTTTAGACAGGGGGCTCAGGGAAGGTCTCTGAGGAGGGGACAGTTGAGCAGAGACCTGACAGAGAAGCAGCCAGCCATAGAAATACCCCAGGGAAGCATGTCCCAAGGCAGACCAGCGTGAAAGCCTAGAGACAGGATCATAGTTGGTATTTTCTTTTTAAAAAATTTATTGATTCGAGAGAAGGAAAAGAAATATCTATTTGTTGTTCCACTTATGCATTCCTTGGTTGATTTTCGTATGTGCCCTGACCGGGGATCAAACCTGAAACCTTGGCATATTGGGGCAATGCTTCAACCAGCTGAGCCTTTGGGGTCCCTGGCCAGAGCTCAAACTTGGCATTTTCAAGATGAGGCTTGAGATCCCTATGACCATTGAATACTCCACAGTCCCATTCTTTATCCTGTTGGTAACCACTGCAATGAGTTTGGAGTAGATTGTTCCAGACCTCTGACTCTGCAAGTATACCCATGTATATGGAACCTTAGGTGTTTCCTTAATTATTTTCACAGTTTGTTTTTCCCCCACTCAATAAAATGCTGGGAACTTCTTTCATGCCATTTGCACACCTCATTCTTTTTAGCTGCTGCCCAGTGCGTCAGATAAGGGATGTGCAGTGGTTTCCCTATCCATGCTCCTCTTGATGGACGTTTAGGATATTTCCATATTCTTGCCCTCACATCACTGCTACCATAAAGATCCTTGGTCAGGCTCCTTGTGTACATATGCAAGGGTTTCTTTACTGCAGGGTTCTTGCTACCTGTTTTGTACAACACTTGAGCTAAGAATGGTTTTTACATTTTAAAGGGATGTAAAAAATATATGAAAGAGGCTCTATGCCTAATATACCTACAATATTTACTAATTGGACCTTTTTAGAAAAAGTTTGCTGACTGCAGTGCAGGTGGCACACAGAAGCACCACCCCTCCCATTTCACAGATGGGAAAGCTGAGACCCAGAGAGGGGAAAGGACTTGCCCAAGGTCACACAGCACTAGGGTTCTCATTCATTTGAATAAATGTGGGTTGAGATGCTGGTCTGGGCTTGGCAAGGTTAGTGAGGCACAGAAATACATCAAGTCTATACCTGTTCCTAAAGAACTCACAGCCTAAGGAGACACACAGAGAAGCAACGATAACCCAGATGGGTCAGGGTTCAAGGGCTCCTAGGGTGAGGTGGAGAAGGGGAGAGGATTACTCAGTTCTGCAGAGAAGAATTAATGTCAGCACATGTCCTAGAAGTATGAGGTGAGGTCAGGACAGCATCCAGAGGATTCGGCTTGGACAAAGGCCACGAGGTTGACTTCCTCACCTAGTCAACTGGACCCCGAGTATTGTTTGTTTTACATTCACACCTTGTACGAAGCACCACTGTAGTTCTGGGGGTTTAGGCAAGAGGGCTTATAGCCCAGATTTACTCCCTGCCTCCAGCCCTCAGTTTACCCATTTATAAACGTCAAACTGATGATTTCCCAGGCTTCAGTTCCTGACTAGGGCACCTTACCCAGGCCAGGTGGCCCTGTACAGGAGAGGCGGGGCCGCATGAGTGACGTCACGTGGGCGGGGCCGGCAGGACCAGCTGCAGAAGCTTAGGAGGGTGTCCGGGCTCAGCCCGCAGCCGACGTGTGGGGGAAGGGGCTTGCGGGAGCGGGTACTAGGGAGGGTCTCCCTGCCTCCGTGCCCTCCGATTGCGGGATGATCCCGCCATTCTCCGCAGGCGAAACTGTGTAACGGCGGGACGGACGTGGGGAGGGAGCCAGGGACTTTATCCACGCTGGAACCCGGAGTCTCATCCCCACCCAGGTCCAGCGCCGCACCCCCACCCCCCGCGGCTGTGAGTCAGCGGCGGGCCGCGCCCCCTCGGCCCACTTCCTCCTCACCTTCCCCGGCCGGGCGGGGGCCAGTGAGAGGGGTGGGGCCCTTTCCAGTGCTGGGGAGAGGGTTCACCTTTAGTAACCCTTCATAAATTGGCAGAGAAGAGAAATGTTGGGGGGTCAGAAGGGAAGATTTAACGGAGAAATTTCGAGAGAATCCATGCTTAACCAGAAGGTCCTCGTCGCCGCCTCCCCAAATGGAGTAGAATGCAAAGAAATGGAGAAGTCAATGGGGAGGGTGAGAGCAAATTGTGCCCCCATTGAGATCCCCCTAAGAATTCTCATCGTGGGGGAGAACTAGGTATCAAGGAAGGGTCCCTTCCCCTCCACCAAGCTTACCCCCTAATGTGAGAGTGGCCCCGGCAGGCATCCCCACGCGATAACGTTGGGGAAGAGGGAAATAGCGGGCCTACGGTTCCGCGTTGCCTTTTTAAGCGCCATCAACCCCACCCCCTGCCTTGATTTGTTCGCGGCCCCTTTAAGGCGCAGGGAATTGTGGGTGCGGGGAGTGGAATTTTGGAACGAAATGTAGCGAAGAGAAGTACAGTAGTAAGAGTAACATTGTAGCCGCCGGCGGCCGAGGGGGCGCGCCGGGAGGGGACGCCGCACCCCCTTTCTGCCGCAGGGACCCCGATCAAAGCCCCAGAGGGAGGAGGTGCCAGAGGACTCGCCCCAGCCCCGTCCACGTTTTCCCCAGGAAGCCGGACTCTATGGGGCGGGACCCCAGGGGAGACTGAGCAGAACCTGGAGCCAACCCCGAACCCCTGAACCTCGAGCCAGGGGCGCCCCGGGAGCACCCGACCTGTGGGTGCACCGCCCGCCCGCGGAGCAGCCATGAGGTGAGCCTCCAATGCCTCCAGACCCTTCCCCTCCCGGCGCGGCTCCCCGCCCCGCCTTTGTCCCCTCCCCCCAACTCGCTCCGGGCTGGAATTTGGGGACAGGGCACTGGGAGCCTCGGGTTTGAGGCTGAACCCCCTTGGATGAGCTACAAATATTGACCACTTCCCCAAGACTCCCAAGGTTCGAGATGGTGCCGGTGAGGTTCTCCTGGGAGCCCTCAGATTTGGGGGCGTTCCGAGGACTCCCGAATTTTTAAAGACTTTTTCAGAGGACCTCCAAGTTGGCAGATATTTCCTGCAGGAAGGCCAGGATTCAGGCAGGGCTCAAAATCCCCCCAAATCTCAACTCGGGCTCGAGAGGGATTGTGGGGGCCGGTCTGGGGGTCCCTGGCTCCTAGAAGAGAGATTGAAACATAGACCTTGGTTTGAGGGGTTCCCCTTTACATGATGCTGGGAAGTCTTCTCATGTGGGACCTCGATCCTTAACTTCGAGGATACTTAACCCCTAAATTTGGAGGGGTTCTCATCCTTTGGAGAAGGTTGTTGCGGACAAACCCAGACACAGCCTCGAGGGTCTGGTTGGGACTCCCATCCCCCGCCACTCCGTACACACCTTAAAACACACGGTGCCTAGGACCGAGCAGCACTGGGGGCCGAGGGCGGCTCCCCAGCCCCGGGCCAGAAGGGACGGCCCCTCTCCCCCACCTGCGCGGCTTGGGGAGGGAGGGGGCGCGGCAGCTGGGGGAAGGGGGGCCTTTGTCTTCCTTACTCACCTGTCGAGACAGCTGGTGGGCGGGTGGGGGGGCAGGATCGCTGTGGGCCCGCTGCTTTCCCCACCACTATGCCTCCCGCACTCTCACCACCCTCACCCTCCGGCCATCGGAACTGTGGGTTGGAGGAGGGGGCGCACTGGAAAGCTTCAAGGTCACAGCACTCTCCCCCTGGGACCCAGGCTTCCCAGACTGTTCCAACTATCTACCCAGGGATTTAATCCTGGGGTGGGGGGCCCAAGGGACCCAGGGATTTTTGTTTTACCCCAACCTCCCTCAAAACTCCTAGGCTCACCTGAGGGCGGGGCCAGTGCAGGCTGCAGGACCGGACTGGATCCCCCATAATCTCTTCCTAGTGGCCTGAGCCTGACAATACTATCTCCCTTCCTCCACTCTCTCGGGGACTTCCTGCCCCAAAGACCCCGGCTTGATGGGGAGGCCTCTGGGGACAGCTGGGGATTAACCCCGTGCTGCCCACATCCTCTCACTTCCCTCACATTCTCCATACCCCTGCCTTCTGACATCAGGGTGACATTCCTTTTTAGGACCATTCCAGAACCCACCTCCCGCTTTAGTTCCCTTCTGATGTGAAAGGGACACCCACAAGGCTTGCTGCCCACCCCTTCCCCCATTATAGAAACACCCCTTCAAGTTCTGCCCCGGAGAGAGGGCAGTCTTGGGGAGCCAGGCCCCCTTCCTTCACCCTCTCCCCGGGGGAGTCTCGGCTCCCACCGGCCCCGCCCCTCGCCCCTCGCCCCCCCCCCCCCCCGCGTTTCCGGTCCCAGGCTCGGTGGAAGGCGGATGGCGGATGTCCGAGTTAGTGCTGCCTCACTCACTGAGACCGTAAAAGGGCAGGAGCAGTGTCTGGGCCGGCCCCCCACCCCCACCCCACCCCCGAGCCCAGTCCTGAGGCCTGGCCCTACCACAAGCCCCCTACTAACGGTCGAGGCCAAACCTCCTACCTTGGGGGGGGGGGGTAGAAGTTGGGCCGAGGGCTGTCCCACCAGGGGGTTACTTCCACTTCCTGAGGGGTCTTCCCTGTCAATGGCCACACCCGACTTTCCAGGCTGTGCCACTTCTCCAAAGACAGCTAGGATTCAAATCGACCCACATCCCCTGCGTCCAGGTGGGGAAACTGAGGCTCAGAGAGAGACAGGCCTGGCGCAAGATCCGTCAGAAATTCCTAGGCAATGTTGAGAGGAGCGGACTGGGGTCCTCTGATTTCTGGCTGGTCTGGATGGGGAAGGGCTTGGGGGCAGTTGGAAGAGAGGATGTTAAGATGGAAAATTACAAGATAATAGTTCTTTTTCTCCCAGTTTGACAAATATTTGTTGAGTGTCTAATGCATCTTGGACTCTGAGCTGGGATCCTGGGAAAGCTCAGAAGCCGGGCAGAGGTCTGAGAATCTCAGGGCAGAAGGGCCTCTGAAGAATTTGGGTCCATTTCTTTCCTCTTCCAACAGCAGTAATTACTGCTATTATTTTTATTTTTAAAAAAATAGGAGACAGTTTGATCAAGCATCTACTTTGTGGAGGCACTGTACTAGGTGCTGATTCAGTTTAATCCTCACAGCAATTTTAAGAGATAGATACTATTGTAACTGTGTCCCACCCCAGTTTACAGATGGGGAAACTGAGGCACAGACAAATGAGCAAATTGCCCGAGTTTGGAAGTAGGCACGTCTGAATATGAACCCAGGATTGTCTCCAGAGTATTATGCTATTTTTAAAAAAAAAGAAAAAGAAAGCCTCTGCTATCTTTTTAAAAAGTATAGGTAATATGCTTTCACTGTACAAACAGTTAATGGAGATGCGAAAAAAGAAACCCAGGCAGGAAATTTTCCTTCTTGTTTGCTTATGAGAAACAGGGAGGAAGGGCTAGAGTGAGCCTGCACAAGCCCCACAGACTCTAGAGCTAGTTCCCTCTGCAGGGCTGTTTCAAAAGATTTGTAGTTTAGAAAGGTTTTGTGTGTACATGGGGGGAATGTGGGTCACAAGTTGTATGATTTAAGGAAGCTCTTGGGGTAAGTCTTGGGGTAGGCATGAGGGGCAAAGGAAGGGCAAGCCTTTAATCTAGAAGGTTTGAGTAAACCACAGTGACTATGCTTGATTGCCTCCAGTGATGAGAAGCTCTCTCCCCTGTTTTGACTCTCAGCTTCCTTGTATGGAGCCTGTGTCAAATTCTAGGTCCTGAACCTCAGGGCTTTTCTTATCTCTTTAAATCTTTACAGCAAACCAGTGAGTTATGGTTTCCGGGGCTGGAAACAGAGGCTCAGAGAGGTGAAGTCACACAGCAAGGGGTTTGACTTTTACCCTCTCTCATCTACCACATGCTAGAGTTTTCCAGAATGTGGGGACCTGTGGGGAAGGATGGGTCCTGGGTTGGCTGGAGATTAAGGCTCTCTCATGTGAGACCCTAAGAGACCACTGGAATGGGGCAGACCCCATTTGAACCTCAGTCCCAACTTCCTGGCTGTGGGATTTTCCATTGCAGATTTTGCCTGGCTTATATTTTATTTTTTGCACTTAACTAATGAAAGAGTTTTTTATACGTAGTACCAGCCCATGGTGAAAAATAAAAAGAAAGAATCAAGCAGTTCCAAAGAGTAAACATTTCCTCCCTCCTTGGGTCCCCAATGCCTGTCCTTGGAGGCAGCCACTGTTAGTCTCCTGAGAAGCAGCCTCTGCAAAAATCACCAGTGTGTGCGGATATATTTTTACCCTCACCACCTTTTTAAAAACCTCTGCTACACACCACTTTAGACCTTGGCTTTTTCAAATTTCAGCTTAGCTGTTTCCTCACCTTTAAATGAGGTTAAGAACTTGGGTGGACTTGGTTTCAAATGCGAGCCCCTCTGCTTATTTGCTGTGCGACCTGGGACAAGTGTCTTCACCTCTCTGTGTCCATGGTTCCTCCTCTGTAATAAAAGTAAGGACCAGAGTTGCTCTCATGAGGTCATTGCAAGGTCCTTTATGGAAATAGGAGCTCAGTACCTCGAACAGTGTCTGGGACACCTGCTTACCAGTAACTGTCAGCTGCTATTGCTGTTTCTCTATCCTGTCGATGGCTGATTTAACAACTATTGAACACCATTCTAGGTTCTGGGGACGCAAACTCCTGTCCTCATGGTCCTGATATTTTGGTAGGACAGATGGGGCTCTGCCAGGTAGGGATGGATGCTATGACATGTGGGACATGTGGTGAGAAGGAGAGGAACTTTTTTGGTACAGGAAGAGACACCGTCTAAGTGGAGACCTGGGGGAGGTGAGGATCCGGGTGGAGGAAGTATAAGTCCTTGGGCCTGAGGCAGGAATATACCTGTAGAAAGAGCAGCTCGAGGCCAGAGGGGCTGAAACATCGAGCTCGGGGGAGGGAAGGGGTGAGATCAGAGATCACACAGATCAAGAAACCACGGGGCTCAGCTGGTGTGGCTCAGTGGTGGAGCATCGACCTAGGATCCAGGAGATCTCAGTTCGATTCCCAGTCAGGGCACATGCCCGGGTTGCAGGCTTGACCCCCAGTTTGGGGCATGCAGGAGGCAGCCGATCAATGACTCTCATCATTGATGTTTCTCTCTCCCTCCCTCTCCCTTCCTCTCAGAAGTCAATAAAGACATATATTTTTTTTAAAATGCCATGAAGAGATCTTGGCTTATTTTTGCCCAAGGAGAGCTTCGGAGAAGAGGAGGGACTTGATCTGACTGGTGTTTTAACAGGATCCTTCTGCTGTAATGGGGCACTGCAGCCTGGAGAGGGGTAGGACCAGCCTGGGGTCACTCAGCCAGCGCCCTCGCACCAGGCCAGAGCCTCAGCAGGGCAGGGCAGTTTGGGAGAGCAAAGTGCAGCCAGGGTGGAGTAGCAAAGACAACCCTGGCTCCTGGCCAGAGTCTGCCCTGTGGGTGGGTGGCAGGTGTGGGTGAGGCTTTAACCCTGCCCTGCCAGGGCCACTGGGAGCCAGAAACAGCCCCTGAGGCTGCGCTTGTCTGGAAATAGCACCTGGTGTTTGGGTAGGGCCCACACAGTTCCTGGTGATTAAGGCTATGCACTTGGGAGCCAGGTTCAAATCCTCATTCTGCTACTTAACTAGCTCTGTGACCGGGAGCAAGTCACTCAACCTCTCTGGGCCTCCATTTGCACTGCCCACTTGCAAACTGAGGATGAGATCATGCCCATCCTGAAGGACTGCAGTGAGAATAAGATGAGGGAGGAGAGGGCTTAGGGTGCCTGATTGGCAGGAGTGCCAGGTGAGAAGGAAGCACCACAACTTATGTAAACTTGGGGGTGTCCGGGGCTCAGCCCCAGGCCTAGGAACCCAGAGCTGGGTCTGCTGAGGGGTTTTCCCTGTTCTGTCTTTCATACCCCGAGTGTTAGCCCCAGCCCCCAGCCTTGGTTGAGACAGAGCCATTGCGGGGTATAATTTCTCTCCCCGGAAACCTCTGACCACCAACTTCCTCTTTTCAGGAAAATGTTTGGTGGGGGTGGGGAGGGGACTAGCACTTCCCCCAGGTCTATGTGTGACCTTGGGCAAGTCACTTCCTGTCTGGGAGCCTGAGTTTCCTCACTGGGGGAGGGGATGTTGAATCTCCCCAGAAGGACTGCTGGGAGTGGGGGGGAGATTCAGAGGGATCCGGGGATGTTCAGGGATGCTGACAGTTACTAAGTGCTCAGTACATGCCAGGCACTGTGCCAAGCACTCAATTTAGGTGCCCAGACTCACTTACTCCTCCCACTGTCCTGGGGGGGGGCTGTCATTTACTCAGTTTGCAGTTCTCAAGTGGGAGGGTCGCTTGCCTGAGTCACATGGAGTAGGTGGCTCAGTGGGTATTTGAACCCAGGTCTGTGGATATCAGATCCTGAACTCTGAACCAGTTTCTTGATCCCTCCCCCAAGGCTGAGTCAGATGTCACTTGCTCCAGATGTCCTCTGTGACTCTCAGGCCAGGGAAGGTGCTCCTGGTCACTCTAGGCTTGGCCCTGGGTTATCACTGTCTGGGGACTGGACTGTCTCCCACACTTGAGGGTGGGACCAGGTTGTCTGGGTCACTGCCCAAGACATGGGCCTGTCAGAACAGCGATGTCTGTTGATGGCCCTGGGGGGGGGGGGGGTGTTGGGGGTGTTCAAGGGCAGATGGATGGGGTGGCAGCAGGAAAAAGAAGAGCCTAGGGTGTAGCATTGGTCCCCAACTTGTTGCAGGCCTCACCCTTCCCCTCCCTGGACCAGAGCAGGGAGTGGGGGCGGGGTGGGGTGGTCTGAGCACCCTGGCAGAGAGAGAAACAGACACCAGGAGTGCCAGGCGGGGGCTGGTTCCCAGTGTCACCGCCTGGAGTCCCTGCCTCGACCCCAGTGCCCTCCTCTGGGGCCGCTCCTCCAGCTCTCACTCCACACTTACCTGCGTCTCCCCGACTGTCCATCTGTCTGTCTGTCTCACTCTCCACCCCCTGCCTTTCCATGTTTTCACCTTGCCATTCCCTTGTCTGTCTGTCTCCCCACTGTCAATCCAACTCGCCCTCTCACCTCTCTCTCTGCATGTCAGTCTGTCTGTCTCACTTCCTCTCCCTGGCTCTTTCTCCCCGTCTGTCTGTCCCTCTCTTTCCTCAACTGTCTCACATCCCCAGTTTGTGTCTTTGTCTCTCCCAGTCTATCTGTCTTGCTCTGCCCCGCCTGTTTTTCCTTCCCAATCACTGTCTATCTGGGTCTCCCAGGGGATCTGTGTCCCTCTGCCTTTTGGTGTGTTTCTCTCTTCCTCTCACATTGTCTCTGGATCTCCCAGGGGGACCCAGACTCTGGAGGGAGGGTGCCATCTCCCCCCACCCCCTCCCCAGCTAACCAGCCTCGCTCCCTTTCTCCCCATTTCCCGGCAGCGAGACGGTTATCTGCTCCAGCCGGGCCACTGTGATGCTTTATGATGACAGCAACAAGCGGTGGCTGCCTGCAGGGACGGGCCCCCAGGCCTTCAGCCGGGTGCAGATCTACCACAACCCCACCGCCAATTCCTTCCGGGTGGTCGGCCGGAAAATGCAGCCCGACCAGCAGGTGAAACCCCCTCGCCTCCCCTCCCAGGCCCCCCCACACACACATGCCCCCCCCCACTCACCTTTCCCTCCTGCCAGGTGGTCATCAACTGTGCCATCCTCCGGGGTCTCAAGTATAACCAGGCCACCCCCAACTTCCACCAGTGGCGCGACGCCCGCCAGGTCTGGGGCCTCAACTTCGGCAGCAAGGAGGACGCCGCCCAGTTTGCCACCGGCATGGCCACTGCCCTGGAGGCGTTGGAAGGTTAGGAACAGTGGGCAGGTGGGACCCCTGAGCCGTGCCAGGTGGCCTGGGGCTGCCACTTTACCACTCAGGGCCTCAGTTTACTCATCTGAAAATGGGGCTAATTCATTGCTACCCTGGACAATTATTCTGAGGACTTTGTGTGAGTTCCTGTGTGCCCTTGTACACGCGGATTCCTAAGGGTGTAGTTTGCTCCATGAATTTTCACACACATACACTCCTGTGTGACTGCCTCCCACATCAAATGCAGCTATTTCCAGCTCTTGGAAGGGAGCGCTCCCTCTGTACCCTTCACCAGGTAACCATTGAACAGGTTTATGTCATCATCAGTTAGTTTTCAGACATCGATATTAAAAAAATAGTCCTTTTTTAATATTATTTTTTATTGATTTTAGTGAGGGGGAGGAGAGAGGTTGCTTTGCTGCCCCACTTATTTATACATTCACTGGTTGCTTCTTGTATGTTCCATGACTGGGGATCAAACCCGCAACCTTAGCGCATCAGGACGACGCTCTAACCAACTGAGCTATGGGCCAGGCCCAAGGTGGTGGTTCATAACTGTAATGTGCCCACGAATCATCTGGGTAGAGCACAGATTCCAGTTCAGTGGGGCTGAGGTGGCCTGAGCCTCTGCATTTCTAACAAGCTGCCCGGTTGATGGCAGGTCCATGAACAGTGAGGCTTTAGGTGACCGCTGCGTATCCGGGGTCGGGGGTCGCTGCTGTAGAACTTCCAATCGCCAAACGGCAGAGGTGTTTCCTTCCTGGAGCAGCTTCAGTGCCAGCGGGAAGGGCTAACTTGTCCAGGGCACAGAGGCAAATACGGAGGGCGGTTTGGGTCCATGGCAGCCAGAGGCCTGGGGTGGGTGAGGAACAGGCTCTCAGCCTTCCCAGGCGTCTCGGGCTGTGGTCTGAGCGGCTGAGCCACTGGGGGAGTGGAGGTTGGGGTCAGCTTGAAATCGTCTTGTTCCTGCAAATTCCGGTCTGCAAGTGATTCCCCCCTTTGGGCCTTCATTGTCCCCCACCTGTCACTTGGGCATCACCACCGCACCCACCGCTTATCAGCTTAGTTAAGGGAAGCTGGTGCTGACCCTCATCGCAGAAGTGTGCCAGGTGCCCATACCCCAGCCAGGAGTGTCAGGGTCCCCACGGAAGAAGGAAGTGAGCACCTCTGGGCAGGATTCCTGAGGCCTGGGAGAGCTGCCAGAAAGTGCCAAGAGGTGGGGCAGGGCTCCGGGATGATTCATACCTTGTTCCACTCTCCCTCTGCAGTAGGAGGGCCTCCACCACCGCCACCACCTTCACAGCCACAGGCTGCACCTCCCGCCTGGTCTGTCCAGAATGGTCCCTCCCCAGAGGAGGTGGAGCATCAGAAAAGGTGGGGCCCGTCCCTGTGTGGGGAACCTTACCACTGCCGGAGTTCTAGGATGTTCCACACCCCTGACTCCTAGAATTCAGAACTCTCCAATTTCAACTCCCAGGGGAGTAGAAGTTGACAGCCTTCAGAACCTCCTGCCTCCTGGGATTTGAGAAACTCCTGACACCCAGAGTTGCAGAACCTCCTGACCCTTCCAGTCCTGGCCCCCCAGATTCTCCGAGTCCAAGATTTGGTTGTTTAAAGGACCTCGGGCATTTTGTAATTCAGTTGTTTTTCACAGTCTGATGACTGGAATGCTTGCATCTTGGTTCCACCCAGTCCCTGCTGCCCCTCCTTTTCCTGGGCCCTTGGGGAGGGAAGCCTCTGGGGGTTAGGAGCCAGTCTCACTGGAGACCTCGGGGCTCGCTGGCCAGCCTGGGGGCCCTGAGTGATCACAGCTCTATCTTCTCTCCTCAGGCAGCCAGAGCATGTGGAGCGCGAGCGCCGGGTCTCCAATGCAGGTGAATGTTCTCATGGTCTCTGGAGGGCATGGGGGGGGAGTCCCCAGAGGAGGGGGTGGGCCAGCTGGATAACAAAGGATGAGGCTTCTCTCTCAGCACCCCTCCTTTTTTTTGTTTGTTTCAGGAGCCCCACCTGCTCCCCCAGCTGGGGGACCACCCCCACCTCCAGGACCTCCCCCTCCTCCGGGTCCACCCCCACCCCCTGGTCTGCCCCCCTCGGGGGTCTCAACTGTAGGGCAAGGAGCAGGGGGAGGCCCACCACCTCCACCCCCTCTCCCCACGGCAGCAGGCCCTAGTGGTGGAGGGACTGGGGCCCCCGGCCTGGCCGCAGCCATTGCCGGAGCCAAACTCAGGAAAGTCAGCAAGGTGAGGGGGCCAGACATGGCGGGGTGTGGGGAGCACGGGGCCCTGAGGGAATAATGGGGAATGAGGCCAGAGTTGCCTGGGGACATCAGGAGGAGCTGGGAGGCCACGAGCCCTGCCCATAAAGCCCCCCTCTTCTTTGTAATTTCTCCAGCAGGAGGAGGCCTCAGGGGGCCCCCCAGCCCCCAAGGCTGAGAGCAGCCGAAGCACAGGTGGGGGGCTCATGGAAGAGATGAACGCCATGCTGGCCAGGAGGTGAGCCTGGGCTTGGAGCCCTCCATGCCCCTGGAAAGCTCTGGGCACAAACCCCTCAGACCAACAGTTATCACCTGAGCCTTTAGGGCCAGGTGGGGGGAGGGCTCAGATTCCTGGTTTTTGGTTTCTTTAGATGAAAGTTCCCCCTTTGATAATTTGGGTTTGGGATATAATGCTGCCAATTGCATTCTCCTGAGATGGCTAAGATTTGCAACCACCTGGTAGCCTCCAGAATGTTCTGAATTCTAGGACCTTAGAAATTTCTGCTTTGGAACCTGGAAACTCAGGTTCCTAGAATCCCAGCATCTAAGATAGAGCCCTCCGCCCTTAGAATTTTGTGATTCCCAAATATGAGAAGCGTAAAACCTTCACCCTACTTCAAGAATAGCACTCCCTTTAACTTCTAACACTAGAGTTTTCTTAGCTACAAATTCTATAACTCTGTACCCAAGAATCCACCTTTCTGAAGTCTGGGAAGGGGCACAGTTGAGTGGCTGAGGGAGAGCTGAGCCATCTGTTTTTGCCTTTCCCTCCTGCAGAAGGAAAGCCACACTAGTTGGGGAGAAACCCCCCAAGGATGAATCTGCCAATGTGAGTTAGGGGCTCTTCCTGCCATATACACCTTAGGCTGTACCATTTGGGTAGGGATACTGGGGAGGCCGTGTGACAGGGATGGGCTGGATTGAACCTGGAAGAGGAAAATTAACAGAGGTGTGGCAGGGACTGACTCGTGACAGTTTTATTTCCCACCAGCAGGAGGAGCCAGAAGCCAGAGTCCCAGCCCACAGTGGTGAGTGACACAGCCCAGTCTAGCCACAGGAACTACAAGTCCCAGGATGCCTTGTCTTCATATACATGAAGCACATTCTTGCGAGTCTGTGCAGACAATGCTGGGGATTGTAGTCTCCTGAGATGGCTCTTTGAACGGGGCTGATGAGGCTGTGGGAGAAAGATTGAGGTGGGGCGTTCCTTGTCCTTTATCTTTCTGATTTGTTGCCTGTCCCCCAGAACCAGTGCGGAAACCCTGGGAAAAGAACAGCACAACCTTGCCAAGGTGGGTCATCAATACTAAGCCTCCACCTACCCAAAGTAGTTGGATTTGCCAAATTTGTAGGGAGGAACATCATGCTCCCGGAATGGGAGACAGGGGAGGCAGGCCCTCTCTAACCTCATTTCTGTCCCAAACCATCTCTCCCAGGATGAAGTCATCGTCTTCAGTGACCACTTCCGAGGCCCACCCCTCTACACCCAGCTCTGGTGATGAGTCAGACCTGGAGAGGGTGAAACAGGTAGCTTATGGAGAGGACTGGGGGTGAGGTTTGGGGGCTAGAAAGGAGCCTCAGGAAGAAAGGAGACGTGGGTCTAAACTCTGCCACTGACCTGCCATGTGATTCTAGAAAAGGCCTCAGAAACGCTCAGTTTTCTAGTCTGAGAAGTAGAGAGATTTGATGAGGTCAGGGATGACATATCTATGTCATGTATGACCCCCTTTTCCAGTGCCCTTGACAGACCTTACTAATCTGTCACTGCACACCTTCCCGATGAGTACCCAGGGTCCTTTTCAGCACTCTGGCCCCAGACATCCACTACCAACTGGAGTTGGCAGGAGAATGGAATGTATTTGCCATCCCTGGTCCTGGATGTTCTCCAGTACTTTTCTGGCTCAAAGGATCCAGAATTCTCCAGTCTCTCTGTGGCCTTGTCAGTGAGGTCATGGTCTATGTGTGTGTGGCCCTCAGTCATTAAGAAAGGAGAGATTAGTATCTGCAAGTCCAGGTACCCTTCCTGATCGGTTGCACCCCGTTATTTTTCAGGAGCTTCTGGAAGAGGTGAGGAAGGAATTGCAGAAAATGAAAGAGGAAATAATTGAAGGTGAGGTTGTTTTTTAAACACTTATTTTGGAAAAATCCTGTCCCTTGGAAAGAGCCCTTTTTTGGAAGGGAAGGGGGAAGAGGCTCTGCCCCTGACCTCTGCCCCTTGTTTCCTTCCAGCCTTTGTCCAGGAGCTGAGGAAGAGGGGTTCCCCTTGACCAGAGGGCCCCAGAAGATCCTGTTTCTCCTTTCTGCGCACCTTGCCTGTCACCCTGCTTTCCCTGCCTCGACTTGACTAGGAATTGGCTGAAGACTACACAGGAATGCGTCTTCCCCACTCCCCATTCCACTTGGAAAATTCCAAGGGGGTGTGGCTTCTGCCATGCCCACGCCCATACTGGCTGCTGATTGGCTGGGGAAGCCCCTCCCTTTGCTCCCTTTGGTCCTTCCCCTCTGCCATCCCCTTGGGGCGGGTTCCTCTGCTGGGGATGTACCAATTAACCCCACAGTAAGGGGGAAGGAAGGAGGGAATTTCACATTCCCTTGTTCTAGATTTCACTTTAACGCTTAATGCCTTCGAATTTTTGTTTTTTTTAAGGGAAAAAAAATATATATATATATATATATATTTAGGTTTTGGGGGGAGAGATTTTTTTTCTCTTTGGTTTTGATAAAATGGGGTGTAGGGAGTTTTTAAATGCTATAGCCCCAGGCTTGTCCCGTTTGGGGCAGCTATTTAAGGGGGGGGATGTCCCACCAGGCTGGGGACATCTCCCCTCACCCCAGGGACATCCCTTCCCTCTGGCTCCTTCCCCTTTTCTATGAGGAATTGAGATGCTGTAACTTTTTTGAACCTCAGTTTTTTGGTTTTTTTATTTGGGTAGGTTTTGGGGTCCAGGCCATTTTTATTGCCATAGGGAAAATAAGATGAGGGAGAAAGGAAAAAGGGAGGAAAACTCCCCTCTCCCACTTTCTCCTTTAGCTTCTTGAAAATGGGCCCCTGCTGAATAAATCTGCCAGTTTTTATAAATGCTAAGATTTCTGGAGTGATTTGAAGAGCAACTCTGATGAGGATGGGGGTGTGCCTTCCCCCCCTCCCCAGCAATCCACCTTCCCCTCATCTTCTTTCCCAACCCCTGCACCTGTTCCAGTTCCCTCAGGCTCCTTCAGCCAGGGTGGGCTCTGCCCCCTCTGGACCTCTCAACAGACTTCCCTCCCTCCCTCTCATGCTCCTTACCAAGGCAGCTTCCTCACTCCTTCCCCCCCCCCCCCCCCCAGTGCCAACCAATTCACCATCCTAGAGAAAGCCAGGGGCTGTCCCGCATAGACTGCATGGCCTGGGGCAAGTCCCTTTGCTTCCCCTAGACCTCGGTTTCCCCATCTGGGAAAAGACTCAGAATAATTCTCTGCCGCCTTCCCATCAGAGCCCTCCTGGCTTCTCTCCTAATTTTAATGACACTTGTACCCCATTTTACAGACATGCACCATGGTTCTCAGACACATTAAGATGACTCCTTTACCTCAGAGCTCCTTTACTTATAAAACATTTATAGTCTTAAAAAAATAGAATTCAGAAGCCACAGAGCTCACACACACACCCTGCAGTGGTTCATTGGGTTGGGGGGGGTAGGTTAGGTAGCTAACACTGCCATGTGGGGTATTCCCTTTGGATGGGGGTGGGGAACTTAGGACTGAGGGGCCACTGGCCTCATGGAGGAAGCCTTTGCATGAAGGAGGTTGAAGGGAGACTGGGGGACCAGTCCAAAGACAGGAAGGATGGGGGAACCCCTGAGTACTCCCAAGTTCAGGCTCAGATGGAAGACGGCTGTGACTCATGGAGAACAGGTGGGTCCCTACGAAGGGCCAGCAGGCGAGGATGGTGGGTCAGGACGGCAGGAGGTCCAGAACTACTGGGAAACAGGTGGCTTGGGTGGAAACAGAATTGCCCAGCCCCAGGCAGCACCAATTTTTCCAACCCAAAGAGCCATGTCCTGCTGGAAGAGATCACAGAAGTGGGGGAAGGGGGTCCGCTAGAACTGCCTGGAGGACCCCGCGCAGCCTTAAGAGCGGTTCTGTTGGAATGAGCCACTTAAGGAGCGGAGGGCCCCATAGAGGTACCAAGGGTGGACTAAAGTCAGGCGCCACAGGGGGACTTACTGGAGCTAAAGCTTTCCAAGAGCCATCCTTCTATTTCTCACCACCACCATCCCCTTCTCGCCCTAAAAAGAAGGTGAGGTAGACCGAGGTTTCTGCATTTTCATTACAATGGTCCAAAAAGAAGCAGGGTTCCCGTGTAGTGGGAGAGGATCGCCCCTCGGGCTGGTGGAGGCGAGTGACAGGGTGAGTTAGCTCGGTCTCTGGTGCTGGCCCATCTGGTAGGGCGAGTGACCGAAAGCCTGGCTGGCTCAGCCCCAGGCTGGGACCCGTTCTGCTCCTACAGAGCCCGGGTGGTGTCAGCTGGACCGCTTCAGGAAGGGGTGGGGCGGGCAGAAGGCCACGTCGGAGAAGTCACGTCCAAGACGGGTCCTGCGACCTCCTATTTCTCGGGCGTGGGCTCTGCCCGGGGCGCGGACGGCTCGCCCCCGCCCGGGGCGCAGAGCAGGGCGCGCACCCCGCGTATCTCCGCCCGCAGCTCCTCCAGGTCGCCCGGCCGCGGGGCCGCCTGCACCTGCGCCCGCAGCGCCTCCAGGCCCAGCGCCAGCTCGGCCAGCTCGGCCCGCATCGCGCCCCAGGCGGCGCGCCGCTGCCGGTCGTCGCGGCGCTCGTTGGTCTTCTGGCGCCGGTACTCCAGCACCAGGCAGCTGCAGGCCACCACGAAGACGGTGGCCTCGCCCAGCAGCTCGGCGCCCAGCTCCGCCGCCGCCTCCTCGTTCAGCGGCTTGACGGCTTCGGCCTTGAAGCCCATGAGGCGCATCTTGGCCCGCATCTCCGCCCAGTGGTACACTGCGGGGGAGACAGGGGTCAGGCATCCGTCACTGGGGGCCCCCTGCCAGCTCCGCTCCGCGACTCCCGGAGGCCCGTCGCGAGCCCTGGGGAAAGGCAGCGGGAATCGCGGGCTGGGGCGTGAGCGCCCCAAAGAAGGCCCGCGCGCCCCGGCCTCCGCTGAGAGCTGAGTTAGTTTTTTGGTCTGGGCGGCCCGGGGGCGTCTTTTGAAAGCGTCCAGAAGATTCTGGCGAGCAGCTGAGAATGAGAAATGCTGCGCTGGAGGGGAGGTTCTGAGTTCGGAGGAGGGGTCCGCCTCTGTGGCGGTCACAGCCCAGAGCAGGGGTAAATTCTGCCCTCTCTTGTCCCCCCCTGGTCCCCAGGTCAGGGCCACACAAGCTCCATCCCGCCTCCCCAGAAACCGAGCTGACAGTTGGCGCTTGAAGTGTGTTTTGGGGTTTTGGAAGCAGCTCAGGGCTTGAGCGATGCAGCTCTAACGAAGATTTCTTTACCTTACTCACGTGGCTAAGGGTTATCAGCACTGTCGTCGTTTACAAATGTCACATAACCGTAGAGCTGGGGCTGAAACCTCACGCACTCCAGTAATGCTAATATTCACCCACCGATACATGAACTGCTGCGGACGCACTCATTAAGCGAGGAAACCCTGGAAGCATGTTCTGCTTCCCCTCCCAGCCATCCTCCCAGCACCCGCGCTGATCCAATTGCCTTGCCTTTCAGTTAGAAGAGTAACATGCGCACCTGGGGAGGTTATTTAGCCTCCATGGAAAGGGGCTTGTGGGAAAGGGATCCATCTTCCCACCTCTTGCTTTCGTCCTACCCCTGAACCACTTATCTTTTCTGCATTTATTTCTTCCAAATTAACCCTATGATGCCAAATTACACACTTACACCTCTACTTCTTGATTTACTAAATTGAGTTAAAAACATAACGCACAGAGCAATATACAGATCTTGTAACATAGAAACCCACACTTGAAACCTATATGTCCTTATTAACTTGTCACCCCAATAAATCTGATAAAGTGTTTCTTTGTAAAACAACAACAACAAAAAACATTATGACTTGACTTTCCACTGCTACTTGTGTGAATTTAACAGGTATTCTAAAACAAAATTTTTTTTAAAAATTGATTGATTGATTTAAAGAGAGGAAGGGGAAATAGCGAGAGAAACATTGATTTGTTCCACTAACTTATACATCATTGGTTGATTCTGTATGTGCCCTGACTGGGGATTGAACCCACAATCTGGGTGTACTGACCAACTGAGCTACCCAGTCAGGGCCTAACACATATTCTATGTCCCTTCCTTCCCCTCCCAAGTTTTTCAAGTGATTTTTATTTTACTTGCTACTATTTGTTGGTAACCTTTGTAATTCTAAATAACATGCCTATTGCCTCAAATTCCTGACATGTGCACCTGTACGTACATTAACTGCTCCCCCCTACCCTCTACTCTCCTCTGCCCTCCACCTCCTATGGTCTATCTGTCTGCTGTGCTATTATTTTTACATTGTCAAGATGCCTTTCTGAGGTATAAGTTTACTGTTCTTTGTTCACTTTCACACCAGACTAGATGATAGTGTCCATGCCCAGAACTACAGGTGCAAAATTCCTCAGCCCTTTGGAGGCCTGGCTCCATTATTGTCATGGGCAGAGGGGCTTTTTGTCACCCCTGTGGCACTGACATTGCACCAGGTGGGTTTATGAATGAGTTTCTCATTTCCATTATTTTATACTTTCCTATCGGATCCTTGTTTCTCTCTTTGTCCTGGGAATTTTTCTTGTCTGTGTGGTAAAAGGTTAACCTTATCCTATAAATAGGGGTCTGGCCTTTGCCCTTGGGTCCTGAGAGGAAGTCTTTAAGTCCCTGGAATGTCCTGCCTGATAAGAGTATCTTTGTTTACTTGGGGCCGTAGACAGGGGCAGACAGTGCACACCAGCAATACGATTTATGGGGAGGGCTTTGGACCACATGGTGTCAGCTCAACCTCTGGAGGGGCTAAAACTAAGGTCGGCCCCATGGTTTGTAAACCTTGACTATGCTATGCATCCCCGTGAAAAACCCTGGAGAACATGGCTTGGGCGAGCTTCCCTGGTTGGCAATATTCCACGCATCTGTCACTCATTGTTGCTGGGAGAAGTCAGTGCTGTCCCCAGTTCCACTGGGACAACTGCAGATCTCCCAGATTCTGCCCCATGCACCTCTTCCTGGGGCTGATTTTAATCTGTATCCTCTCTCTGCATTCATCTGTAACAAGGAGTGGAACAATCAGTGAGTCCCGTGAGTCCTTTTACCAAACTATTGAAATTCAAGGTCTTGATGACCCCCTAACTTTGCATGTTACGCATTTCCTCCTTCCATTTCCCTGTTATACTCTTCCGGAACACTTCCTAGTCTGGAACACTGCCCTGCACTGATCCTTCAGGCGTCTAGACTTTTCTCTCCTGTTTTTTTGGTTTTTTAGAAATTGATTTTAGAGAGAGAAAAACATTCATCTATTGCTTCCTGCAAGTGCCCTGACTGGGGATCAAACCCGAAACCTGGGTATGTGCCCTGACTGGGAATCAAACCTGCCACCTAATGGTGTATGAAACAATGCCCCAACCAACTGACCCACACTGGCCAGGACAAGGTTACCTGAATCTATAAATCAGTTTAGTAAGATCTGACATCTTTACAATATTGAATCTTCCCATCCATGAACATGGTATCCCTCTTTAGTGAGGTCTTTAAAAAAAAAAAATTATGTTCAAATGTGATGGGTTTGTTTTACTTTACTCTGATGCAAAACCAAAGATTCCACTACAGCACAGAGACCAATATATTAAAAGGTCATGAAAAAGTGGTGTGGGGCATGCAGGATGTGATGTACAAACTGGAAGATCGAGTTATTTCCTTTATAATTTATAACATGACACTACATTGTCGCTGAGGAACACATGTAAAATAATACTATGGAACTGGACTGAAATGCGGCACACACGTGACAACTTCCAGGCATGCCTTCAGGCACCTCCTTTAGGATGGACTTAAGATCTCTAGACTTCCGTGTGGGGAGGATTACAATTCTTTGGAAGAATAAAAAGTTCACACTTTTGAAATTTCAGAGAAGAATTTTAAGGCCAAAACATAGTGGGTTCATTTTTCTTCACCTCCAGGGAGAAACTGGATGCTTTATTCAAAACTGCATTAAGCTTCTAGCTCAAACCCCAACCCAACCTTGTGACCTCTTGCATTGAAGTTCTTTCCATTGTTTAAAGCTGACAGGCTCAGACTGACTCCTGGGTGAAGAATCTATCCAATCAGGGTGGCATTATTAACTTAGCAGATAAAGAAGTTCTACAACCCAACTTGTATTTAGCAACAATACCAAAATGGGTGTTGTTACTGTCAGCTGTCCAAGAAGGTTTATTGACTTTTCAATCTTCTCATTAACCTTCTGGTAGACAGAGCCTCCAAACTCAGGGCCATCATTCACATGAGTGTGCAACTGGAAGTGTGTAGCCCTGTAACCCAGGGCAAAACTATTCTGACAGTTTGGACTTGGCTATGTCAAAACTCATCTGATAGCCAGCAAGTCAACCTTCAAAGGCTAACACAGCCCAGCCATAGATGCTTGGGCAAGAATGACCTATGTCAAAATTGTTGCCAAGACTGAAACTGATACCACTCTAATTAGCTAGTTATTAATAGGAAAGGAGCACAAGGAAGGCCAGACATTATAGGCATGCCATTTGGACAGCTTCACCAGGAAGCTGCAACTTTGCACTCCCCAGGGAACCACCAGCCCACTCCCTGCAGATCACTGGGGGAAGGAGTCCAACATAGGGGAGATGGGTGCATGCACAGTAAAGTTGGGGTGACTCAGGGAGGGTGCCTGTCAGTCAAAACTGGGAGGAGAGATCATTGGCTGGAGAGGGCAGGGTCATTGCAAGCCTGAGAAAATTTAGGGATACATAAACCCCTAAACAAAGGAGTTCATGCTCTCTTGGCTTGCTCTTGGCTCTCTGGTTCCTTTGACTTTGCTCCTGTCCATGTTTCCTCCATAGCCATGTGGCCATGAGGACCCCACATGCAATGGACTGATGGACTGCAACTGGGAACACAAACTGAGCAAGCCTGATGCTGGACTGGACATTGCTCCAACATGGAGCAAAAACTGTGGATGCTGGTTCTGATTCTAGCTCTGCTGAAGCCACAGCTACACTTCTTCCTTTGGGAGAGGAAGGGAAAATGGGACCTTGCAAACTCAGGGGTTTGATTCCACAGAAATGAAGCTTTCTACAATACCTCACCCTCCCATGGGGGCCTCCGGAAATTCTTATTCCAGAAGAACCCCATTTCCACCGATAACAAAACAATCCCGTTTATAGGAGGCCTTCAATTTCCCACTCTGATGGTATCAAGAGTCAGTTTCAACCCTTCAGCAAGCTTATTATCCAAAGAGATTTCTGTTCCAAGGAAGGGCTTAGGATAGAAGCAGCAACAGGAGAGAGCCGAGGTGGGGCTGCTGTCAGCTCACTGGAGTCAGAGAAAAGGAGGCCTTTGCAGGCAGGTTCAGGGGGTTAGCCTGGGACCAGCTGCTCTTGCCCCCTGACCCCCTGGGCAAGTCTGTGGGGACCCCTAGAGTTTAGGAGATGCATGCCTGAGGGAAGAAGAGGGGGAAGGGAAGGCTCAGAGCAAGCACTGTGTCCTTTGTCTTGAGGCTTTTCTCTCTCTTTTGCAGGCAGGAAACCTAGGGGAGGTCTCTGGGAGGATCTCAATAGAATACTCATCAGCTATTCCAGGTGTGCCCTTTCTGGGTCAGGGTCTCCACTGCTTGGTCATTAGTCATTGCAGCTGGTCCTAGCATGTCCAACTGGTTTTGCTGCTTTTCTGGCCCTGGAGCTAACATACAACTTAGGCCTCGGTGGTACCTCTAGGGAGATGAACTCCTGTATCTGGCTGTAAATTGCTTGGCTAGTTTGTTCAGCTATCTGTCTGTTCCCCCATTCCACTTGCCAAGGAATTTTCCTAGCTTGTTACTATCCTGCCTCAACGCCATTAAGAAAGTGAGATGGCAAGCAACAGACTGGGAGAAAAAATTTGCAAATCATATATCTGATAGAGTACTTGTATTTACAACATATAAAGAACTCTTAAAACTCAACAATAAAAAGATAAATAAGCCAATTAAAACGAGCAGAAGGTTTGAATAGGCGTTTCACCAAAATAAGAAATAAAAATGGCCTAAGGGCGGAATGAACGCTAGGGGCCCACCAACCCTGCCACATAGCGGCAGGTGGCAGGTGTCGGGGTGCGCAAGTTGGGAACTGGCCCCACCATAGCCCTCCTCCCCTGTCCCCAGCCAGCAAACTGCTGTCTCTCCTGCTCTGCTCCATCTCTCCCAGGGTGTCAGCATCTGGGGCCAAACGCAAGCAGATCCAGGTCCTCCACCTTCCCGCAGGCCTCAAATCCAAAGGCCCCTTCACAGACGTAATCACAACAAATCCTAAGTTATGGAATCCATCCGATAGAAGCGTATGTTCCCAAGCGAAGCCGGCAGCACCTCGTCGGTACTGGGTGAGGCCCACTAGTGGAATTACCGACCCAGGGTTGACTGGCTCAATGTGAGAGAGACACATCGACCGGTTGCCTCCTGCATGTGCCCCTACCAACTGGGGCTGGCATTCGAACCTGCAACCCAGATATGTGCCCTTGACCAGGAATCAAACCAGAGACGATTTGGTGTTCGGACCGACACTCTAACCACTGCGCCACACCAGCCAGGGCTCTTTTTTCTTTCTTTCTTGTCTGTCTCATAACAGATTGTGAGCTCCTATAGGTCAGAGACCCAGATTTTATTTATTTTTATTTCCTCCCAACCTAACAGATTGCTTGGCATACATGAATGGATAACTATGCTCTCTGGATCCTTTAATAACCACCTCTCTACTTAAGATACAACTTGTGAGCATCCAAGATTGGACACCTTGGCAAAGGAATTCTGAACTGTTGCTTCATGAGGGTTGAGCTGACATAAAATTTTATGATACGGTCTTAAACTGGGAAAAGATCTTAAGAGATTGGCTCTGTAGGCCAGATAAAACACTTTGGGGAATGTAGAGCTGATCACCTCGGGAGACGGGGCTTACAATCAGTCGCCATATGTCAGCGGGTGTGTGGGTTAAACAGGCCTCTTTGTGAACCACAGCTATTGTCTTGCTGCTATCAGTTCATCCTGTCCATGAAACGTGATCCTCAAAGGCACTGCCTCCTCCACATCTCCACAATGGCAGCTGAACCTGTAATTAGTGTGAAGCAATCTCAGGTCCAGGGTAGATCAGTCCATGTTTTTTTTTTTGTTAACACTCACATGATATTTTTCCCATTGCTTTAGAGTGAGAGTGGGAGGGAGGGAGGAAGGGGACAGGGAGAGACAGGGCGGGGAGAAACATTGGCATGAGAGAGACACATGGAATGGTTTCCTCCCACATGTGCCCAGACCCACCCAGGGCAGGGAGCGAACCAGAAGCTCAGGTGCATGCCCTTGACCGGGAATCAAACCAGCAACACTTTGGGGTGCAGGCTGACGCTCTAACCACTGCGCACACGGGCCAGGGCAATCAGTCAGTTTTATTTGGATATAGGCTACTAATCACATGACATTCTCAACTGCAAGGGGTCTGAGAAGGGCAGTCTCCTGTGTGCACATGAGGTCGGAACCAGGCCGAGGCAGCCGCTGCCAGGACCCCTCTTCTGGAAATGCTCTAAAGTTAGATTGTGGTGGTTGCACAACTATATAAATCTGCTAAAAATAATGAAATGGGCCACTTAAAATGGATGAATTTTATGGTGTGTAGATTATGCCTCAATAAAGCTGTTTAGCACCTTTTTTCCCCCAATTGATTTTTAGAGAGAGAGAGAAACAACTTGTTGTTCCGCTTATTTATGCATCCTTGGCATATCAGGACGATGCTCTAAGCAACTCACTACCCTGCCAGGACCCTCCACAGGCTGTTAAGCAAACAGAACAAAACACCAGAGTCTTGAAGTCTCTCCTGTTGAAACTGGCAAGTGCTGTTGTAAGCAGGGGTCACAGGCTGGTGACAGAGGCCCCCTGCTGAGTCCAAGTGAGATCCCACCAAACAGCAGTGACCTCGGGAATTTACACTTGTATTTGTGAAGTGTTCTGTTTTCCCAAATCTACACCTCCGTCTTGGCTTGGGGATGTGCTATTGCCCTCGGCCAGGCACGGCGTGTAGCAGAAACTGGAGATTCTCATGCCTTCCCCAAATAGGGGCTACTCTTCTACCACAAACCCAGGGACGCCAGCGGCCAGGGCTTCCAGAGTGGCCACACGATGTCACCGGGGACACAGGCTCCTTCTCTCTCAGAGTTGCCTTCCTTATTATGGGGGTTCAGTCTCAGGCATAAAGATGCCTGCTGTCCCTCTGAGTATTTCTCATCTCCTTCTAAGGCAGGAGGCAAGGGCAGGGGCTGGTCAAGAAGCGTGTGCATCGGATTGGTCCCTTTTATGAGAAAACCACTGGGTTTTTCTGCTTCAGATGGCCCAGGATGACAATGCAGCCTTTGCCCATGATGACAGAATGCAACATTTTGCAACTATATACACTGAACAGGCACCTGGCTACCTGTTTTGAGTATTTCCTGTGTTTATGTTGTTGTCATAACAGTCCCACAAACGAAGTCCTGTTATCTGGCCCAAATACTCCAGTAACTTCTTTCTACCAGCTCACCCAACCAGTATGAGGTGACAGTATTAGTCACTGGTTCTGTAACCGTAATGCTACTATAACATTACTGCAGTTTAATTATAAGAGATACAGAGAGGGTGAGGTCTAGGAGGGAGCAGGGAGCTTCTACCCTTTTTCCATGGAAATCAGAGGGTATCGTGGCTCTGTCACCTGAGAAAGCTGCCAAAGGGACCTCATCTCCATCTCCCCCCTGAAGCAGGGGAGGGTTTTGCTGCTACTGACTAAAAGTTCATGTGTGATTGTGATTCCTGAATGTAGCCAGAACCACCCTCTGGTGGTTCTCGTGGTTCTCAAACAGATTCTCAATTATCCACTAAGTGAAAAAAGTTATCCCTTTTGAATTGTCACGAAATTCAAATACCTGAAATTTGGTGAAGTACAGAGAAATCTGGAGGCCAGAGTTTTACAATATTTCCCTTTTAAAAGTTACCAAGGTCAACTTTCTTTTAAACTGCTTTCAACAGAAAATCATATCCCCCTAAAAAAACCCCATTAATAGACTTTTTAAAAATCTTCACCTGAGGATATGTTTTCATTGATTCTAAAGAGAGAGGAAGGGAGAGGGAGAGGGAGAGAGAAACACTGATCAGTTGCCTCCCACATGTACACACGCACCCCAGCCTGGGATCGAACCTGCAACCTGAGCATGTGCCCTGACCAGGAATGCACCTGGCAGCCCTTTGGTACATGGGACGATGCCCCAACTGGGCCACCCGGCCAGGGCAGTAGACTGATTCACCAGTTTTCTCATCTCCGTCTAGGGCTAATACCCAGGGTAGACAGTAGGTTGTAGGTAGCACATGGGTTACAGGTTGTAGTCTACCTGTTCTATTCTCAAGTATCCACTAAGCGCAGGCCACTCGAAGCCTTCCGAGCTTTTGAGGGGACGCATCTAAATAGCTTATATTAGCCCTGGCCAAGTGGCTCAGTTGGTTGGAGCGTCATTCTGCACACCAAAAAGGTTTCGGGTTCGATCTCCGGTTGGGGATCATATGGGAGGCAACTGATGGATGTTTCTCTCTCCCTTCCTCTCTCAAAAATCAATAAGCATAGCCCTGGTCGGTTTGGATCAATAAGCATAGCCCTGGTCGGTTTGGATCAATAAACATAGCCCTGGCTGGTTTGGATCAGTGGTTAGAGCATCAGCCCGCGCGGACTGAAGGGTCCCGGGTTCAATTCCAGCCTAAGGCACGAACCTCGGTTGCAGGCTCGATCCCAGGCTTGGGTGGGGGCATGTGTGGGAGGCATCCGATCGATGTGTCTCTCTTACATTGATGTCTGTCTGTCTGTCTGTCTCTCCCTTCCACCCTCTGAAAAGCAATGGAAAAAATATCCTCAGGTGAGGATTAAAAATAATAATAATGAAATAAAATACATAAACATATCCTCGGGTGAAGATTAAAAATAAATAAAATGGCTCATATTAAAAGGGTAATTATTTATTACTTTTTACAGGGCAATTATTTTTTATCATCTCCTACTCCCCCCCCACACACACTTTTTCAGCTCCTTCTTTATTTTTCCCTCCACATTTTCAGCCCTATCATTTAAAATATTTTATTTGAGCCCGGCCAGCGTGGCTCAGCAGTTGAGCATCGACCTAGGATCCAGGCGATCGGGGTTCGATTCCCGGTCAGGGCACATGCCCGGGTTGTGGGCTCGATCCCCAGCAGGGGGTGTGCAGGAGGCAGCCGATCAGTGACTCTCATCACTGACGTTTCTCTCTCTCCCTCCCTCTCCCTTCCTCTCTCTCAAATCAATCAAGGCATGTTTTTTTTAAAAAAAATAGTTGATTTGAATAAATTTGTTCTCTCACCTACTAATATAAAACAAAACAAAATATAAGTCACTTTGTATTTTGAAACTTGGAATGTGCTTGCCCACAGGGAGTGACTCAGTTTGTCAAGTCACTGTCAATGTGCTAGCCAACAAGACAGTGACTAAGTTTATAAAAAAAACACCCCAGTGATTAAATGATTAGCCAATTTATAAAATATGCCACAGCCCTTCCTCCCACAGGGGCCAGCAGTCCCTTAGGTATTTCTAATGGCAATCACAAGCTCTCACCTCATTAGCATAACACAAGGTATTAATACAGTCTTCCCAAGGTGCTGTGTTCTCCATAAGATGTGCCAACCAGGGGCAGCCAGATCCAGACGAGGGCCCGGGGCCAGTACCAATGGGAAGTCCAGACTCCGTATGTTCTCAGGTACGGGCCTCCCACCACCCACCTCCTCCAGCGGGGACCCCAGTCCTCACACCTCTCTCCCCTGCAGTTCTCTGCCTCTTGCTGTTCGAACTGGTGCACGGAAGGCCTCTTCACTCCAAAGGTGAGCATGGGTATGGGGGGCAGGGAGGTCTGGCCCCTCCAGGGTGGCTTCCAGCAGCGAGGGGCGCAACTTTCACCTCTGTGCTCCTGCTCTCCATCTCCCCCCCCGGGGGTCCTGGGGGGCTAGCCCCTGTGAGAATCCCCTATCTCCCCATGCCGTCTCCTCACGGTGAATGTGGGTGTGGGTGTGGGTGGGGAGCACCTCCCTGGAGGGAGCAGAAATGGGGCATTTGCTGGGAACTCGGGAGAAGCAGAGCGATCTGCTGAGTCAAGAGCTGAAGTCAAGGGCCTCCCTCCACCACAAGCTCAGCTGGTGAGCTCTTCTATTAAAATTCCCTTCTTTCAACCCCACTTGGCACCCATCACCTGACACTCACCCTCAGTCTGTATGACACCCCCACGAAGCAGAAGAGACCCTTTTAGGGATGGGAAATGTGGCTCAGAGGGGTGGAGTTCACTGCCTGAGGCCACGCAGCAGGTGAAGGGAAGGGCAGGGCTTGAACGCTGACCTGGCTGAGGAGTCCTTTGTCTACATTTCTAAGCAAACTCCTGACGTGAGGAGATATTAGTTTTTGCCCTGGTAGGAGCCCAAGGACCAGGTAAGTGTAGCAAGGGGTCGAGGCGTGGAAGGAACATGGGAATGAGAAAGGAGAAGGTGATTCAGCTCCTGACGCAGTGAGGCTAGAATGGAGGGGCAGGGACCAGTGTCTCCCAGCCTCTGGAGCTCACCTTCTGCCCCCACAGTGGCCAGGCTTTGCCTGACCTCGCCCTGGCCGGGTGGCTCAGCTGGTTGGGGCGTGGTCCTATACACCAAAAGATGGTGGGGTGGGTTTGATCCCTGGTTGGGGCGCGTGTGGAAGTTAGCCGATCAATGTTTCTCTCTCACACTGATGTTTCTCTCTCTAAAATCAAGAAATAAATAAATAATAAATGGGAAAAAATACAAATCTTTAAAAAAAAAAAAAAGATGCTGTCCTCGTGCCTGCCCTGTCCAATCTGCTCTCCCTCCAGCTCCCAGGCCAGCATCCACGTAGGCATGTTGGGCAGTCTCATGGGTAGACAGGGCCATCTCACTGTCATTTGGTAACCTGAGTGAGGCTGAGCATCGCTTTGAAGGACCACTGGCTGTACTCACTTCTTCAGCTGTGCCCCGGGTGGCACCCAAGGTGGGAAGTTGGTAGCCCTGCTCACAAGGTCAGGTCAGGAGCCCACTGGGGATCTGAGAAATCAGTGCGTATGCCACCCGTGGGCTGGAAGGAAGACGGATGAGGAAGGAGATGGCCACAGGCACAGAGGCAAACAGGGCATCGGATAGGGGTGCTGGGGAAAAGAGGGGTGCATGCAGGAGAGATAAGGCAGGGACGGCAGGCCTCCGCCCCGACCGGCCGGCCTCCTGCTCAGCTGTCTTGTCCCCAGTAGAGGTGCTGGTGATGAAAATGGAGAAGTGGCAACTCTGTAACAGCGTGGCCCTGGACCCCGAGGACTCCAAGTGGAGCTGCTGCAGAGACCTGTACCCCTTCCACCGCCCCACACAGAGGTGCTGCCAAACCTCGGGGATATTCGTCATCCCCAAGAACATCAAAAAGTCAGAGGCTGAAGACTGCAGGACATACACCCAGCAGACCCAGGTAGGTCCTGGCCCACCCACTGGTAGCTTCCCCTTTGGGTCCTCCTGTGCTCGGGAGCCACAGAGATCCTTTCTTCGCTCCCTCCTTCCTGGGAGCTCTGCCCTCTGTGCAGGGGCCTGTCTGCTACTGGGCAGGGGTCTGTGCCATTAACTTAACTGTGGCCCAGCTTCCCACTGTGTGACCTTGGACAAGTGTCCTGCCCTCTCTGGGCCCAAGCTATCTGTCACCAGGTGAGGGGTGAGGAGTAAGTATGCACACAAAGTTTTCATCCAAAGTGGGAGGCTGGGGCTCTTCTGGTCCCTTCCCACAGCTCCCGGTGACACATCTGAAAGTCATCAGGCCCCTCTGTGTTCTGCCCTCTTCTGTACCCCTCCCCCTTCCCAGGCCCCCAATCCCTGTGTATGATGGGAAGCCCCCTGGGTGTCCCACCAAAACACATGCAGGGGAGGGATGGGGCAAAGAAAAGACACTCATCTCCTAGTTGGAAGTCATGACCAAGTGGAAATCACCTGAGGGTCACCATACAGCAGCGGCAACTGCTGCCCCTTCAAGGGTCTCACAAGGACACTTCCAAGGTGAGAGGAAGCTGGGTTGACCTGGGCTAGTGGTGACTTGGGTGTTTGGTTTTCTCTTCTGGATATATTATAGAATAAAATACAAATGATGAGTAGATTCATGTGCATTCTCATGCAAAGATGTCCTCGATGGAACCAGCGAGATACTGAGGGGTGCCCATTATGATCTGGCTCTGATGAAAAGTAAATAGTACTATTAACAGACTAGTAATGTGCATCTTTCCCTTCCCCTTCTTCCCCCACAGGCATGGGTCTCCTAAACTCTAAGGGACCCAGGGAGACTCTCGACCAGGGCATTGCTGCTCTACCCCAGCCCCTGAACCTGTCCTCAAGGCCCCTTTTCTCTGACTTCCCAGTGAGCCAAAGTAGCCCAGCCTGGGATCTCCTGTTAATTTGTCTATGCTAAGTCCTCCCTTTGTTTCACTGTCCCCAACTTTAACCCTTTGCGGTCGTTTGTCTACTCTCAGCCACCAAAGCTTTTTTACCGTTCTGGTCCTATGTCTGCTCTCAGCCACCACAGCAAGGAACCGTACGAATCTTAATTCTATTCATTCATGTATCAGTTCATAATTTCTCTTGGTTATCCTTCATAATCTTGCATGTTGTGTATCACTGCTCTTTCAATGGAAATTAATTCCGACCAGTACGGCACCCATGTCCAAATTTAATATGACCGCAAAGGGTTAATAAACTCTCAAAATCAACTGGACTCGAATAAAGAGAGGCAAGGCAGTGGCATAGGTAACCCGGTACCCGCCGCCTCCCACAACCACATCAGAATTACAACTAAAATGCAGAACAACCACCATTCAGAACCTCCTGAAATCTAGCTGAACAGAAGTCGTACAAAGAGGGAACTGAAGAAGCATTGAGACCAGTAGGAGAGGCAGAGACATGGACGGAATCTGGGCAGAATCCTGGAGATGCTGGCGTGGGCCACCCCCAGGTGCAGCGGTTTAAAACCCAGAGGGATATCTCGGCGGTGGAGGTTTCCCAGAGGAGCAAGGGGTCCCAGCCCCACATCAGGCCTCCCAGCCCAGGGTTCCAGTGCCGGGAAGAGATGTCCCCACAGCTTCTGCTGTAATAACATGTGGGGGCTGTGGCTGAGGGACTCAGAGGCCGAGAGAGTCCCAGACAGCTCCCCTTCAAGGACTGGCACACGGACTTACTCAGGAAGCACAGAGTCCCAAACAAGAGGAACCCAAAGGGACCCACACCAAGACACATCATGATTAAAATGCCAAAGGTTAAAGACAAAGAGAGAATCCTAAAAGCAGCAAAAGAAAAGCAGTTAGTACAAGGGAGCCCCTGTATGACTGTCAGCTGATTTCTCAACAGAAACCTTGCAGGCCAGAAGGGAGTGGCAAGAAATATTCAAACTGATGAAAACCAAGGACCTACAACTAAGACTACTCTACCCAGCAAAGCTCTCATTTAGAACTGAAGGTCAGATAAAGGGCTTCTCAGACAAGGAAAAGCTAAAGGAGGTCATCGCCACCAGCCCAGTACTACATGAAATGTTGAAGGGTCTTCTTTAAGAAGAAGCTAATGAACAAAAGAAACTGAAAACTGACAAGCAAAATAGACCCAGAGACACTGACGCATGCAACAGATAGTCATATCTCAGAGGGAAGAGGGAAAGGGGTGGGGGGGAGAGATTAACCAAAGGAGTTATATGCATATATGCATAACCCATGGACACAGTCAATAATGGGGTGAAGGTCTGGGGAGGGGTTGGGAGAGAGGTGGAGGGGCTTCATGGGGGGAAAAATGGGACACCTGTAATACTTTCAATAAAGATAAATTTAAAAAAAAATCAACTGGACTGGTGTGAAATCTTTCCCGCAGGAAGTCAGGAACCCACACACCAGGGGCTGGCCCGAGGCACACCCACTCAGAGCCAGGTCCTCTATCTGGTAACACTCTTGGCTGATTACATTTTAAATGAGCAGATGTTATAGAAGCAGAAAAGGACAAGAGCAATCTCCTTTGGGAGAAGCAGAGCCTGCAGGGTCCGGGGAGTGCGCTCCACCCGTGGGGCTGTGTGGGAGGAGACACAGGGTCGCAGGATAGCACCTTGCAGGGCAGCCCTGCAGTCCATTGTCTGGGGCTGTTAACAGAGGCTCTGGGGGCAGAAACCTTGGAACTAAGACGCTCTGAGTGTGACTCTCCACGCCCAAGACTTTAGCTCCAGAACTGCAAGATCGTGGGAGGTAACTGCGCAGAGGCTGGGCTTAGACACTCAGCGCAAAGATGATGGACGAGGTTCTGCTGCCAAACAGACTGCTTAGGTGAGCGGTTGATGCTGAGAGTTCTGTTTTCATACTCCCTTAGAAAGCTGGGGAATGGGGGGGGGGGCTGCGACACCTCTCTGCCCCCAGACCCACTCCACTCTGGCCCCTTTTCTGTGCTCCCTGGAGGCTGAGCACTGGGAATGACATCACTGGCTTTCGTTCTCAGTCTCTGGGTACACCCAGGAGAAGGTGGAGGTGGGGCTTGTCTCTCCTGCGCCCTCCTTTGCTGGGCCACAGCACTGTGCCCTTGACCTAAGGCACAGCTTTTGCACCTGTACATCTGAAATGTGCTCCTGGTGCCCTTCTGAGATCTGAGGGTGGTACAGCACTGCTGTGTCCAGTCCCCAGGGGCCTCAATGCCCCTCCCTGGATCCCTTCACCCTTCCTGCACCTGTCCACACTGCCATCCTGCACTGTGCTCTTTTCAGTAAACACAACTACACACAGCCCCTCTTCCAGAATATTTTCAAGATAATACACAACATTCACCCCCCAGGTGGAAAGAGTGGTTAGGTTTTTATCACGGGGCAATGAGCAAAGCCCAGTCCTAGAGGCCTGGAGGAGTAAACGGGGCTGTGAGGAAGTGCCCTGACCTCCCAGCCGGTGCTAAGCACTCAATAGATGGATATTATTATTATTATTTTATTCCATGGGACCTATACATTCCAGAGGAAACAGGATACCTAAGACAAAAGATACAAGTTCTCCCCCAAACCAATCCTACAACGAAAAGACAGCAACTTTTTTTCAAGGAAGTTGAAAAACTGTTTCAGAAATTAATTTCAATAATGAGTAGATATACAAACTGCGATATGTCCGTTCTATGGAATATTATTCAGCAATAAAAGGAAATGAGCTCTCAAGCTATGAAAGACATGGAGGAATTTTAAATGCGTATTGCTAAGTGAAAGAATGCCACCTGAAAAGGCTACATACTATATGATTCCAACCATGTGACATTCTGGAAAAAGCAAAACTATGAAGACAGTAAAAAGATGTGTGGTTGCCAGGGGTTAGGGTGAGGGAGGGGTGACTAGGTGGAGCACAGGATTTTTAGGGCAGTGAAACAATTCTGTAGGATACTATACTGGTGGATACATGTCATTACACATTTGTCCAAAGTAGAATGTATAATGCCAAGAGTGAACCAGAATGTAAATTATGTGTTGATATATATATACTGTATTAGTAATGTATTAATTACTAAGTGTATTAGTAATATTGACTCATCATCTATAACAAATGTCCTGCACTAATGCCAGATATTAATAATAGGGGCAACTGTGCATGTGTGTGGGGGGATATATGGAAACTCTCTGTACTTTCTGCTCAAGTTTTCTGTAAACCTAAAACTGCTCAAAATAGTATTTTGTTGTTGTTAACCCTCACCCGAAGATATTTTTCCATTGACTGTTAGGGAGAGTGGGATGGAGGGAGAGAGGGGGAGAGGGGGAGAGAGAGAAACGCGGATGTGAGAGAGACACATGGTTTGGTTCCCCACACGCGCCCCGAGCAGAACCTGCAGCTCAGGTGTGTGCCCTTGACCGGGAATTAAAACCACAACCCTGCGCTCGGGCGACGCTCTAACCACCAGAACACAGGCCGGGGCAAAACAGTATTTTTTTTTTTTAATGCATATCAAGAAGCAAAGGCACAAGAATAACTCAGATAATTTTGAAATGAAAACAAGACTGCCAGGAAGAGATCAAAATTATTTTCGCATTTGTCATCAAAACACTACGGCCTTGGCACAGGACAGACAAACAGGCAGAACAGGACTGAGAAAGAGGCTCCTGTGTGAAGGGAACGCAGAGGCGCTGCCCAGGCTCAGGTGAGGAGGGGAGGGGTGGGCCGGCCCACGCGCTTCGAGACATTCATTTGCAAACTGAGGAACGCAGACCCTGACTTTACTCTTGTCAAAAAAACCCACAATGTATAATCTCAATGAATGGCTTAAGCACAAGGAAAACTTGCATAAAGATATTAGAAGTATCGTTGCAGATATAGATCCTTGAGGTAGAGGAATGCTTCTCAGATCAAGACAGAAAAAAGCAAATGCCTGAAAGAAAACAGACTGATAGATTTGGTTACTTTAAAATGAAAAACTTCAGTAGGACAAAATACAGCAGAAACAGACGTTAAAGGGACAGACTGTGAAAACAGGCATTTTTCCAAAGTAATACAAATGCCAGGTAAACGGCTGAAAAGACGCTCAGCCTCCGCATCAGCACATAGTCAGGGGATGTAAAGAACAGCGCAGGGAACAGTCGATAACGTTGCGGCAACTACGCGGGGGGCGGGTGCGTCCTAGGCTTATGGGGGTCCCTACCTAAATTACCTGTCTACCCACTATGCTGTACACCTGAAACTAACAAAATACCGAATGTCAACTGTAACTGAAAAATAAGATTTAAAAATATATAAACAATACTGAAATTCCATCGTGCCCTTCTAAGGTTTGAAAAATAAGTGTGATAACTGCAAGTGCTGGCAGTTCCTCCGCCACTCTGAGCTTTTGGGGGGGCATTTGTACATTAAACATAAGCATTTTGACATACACAGGCCATCCAGCTCCTGGTATCTCCCAAGGAAAGGCGCACACTGGCCAGAGAGGCCCACGCAGACCGCTCAGCGTCACAGAGGAAAGAGGTGGACACATCCATGCCACACAGCGGGGTCTTAAGTGGAGCCCGCACAGTCAGGCGCCTCCTGAAAGGGGTCCAGCGGTCCCCCACACTGGAGACAGGATTCCATCCAGGGAGGGGACTTTGGTTTCTCTGAAATGGTTGAACTTCTGTGAAGACCATTTTAGAGACCACTCAATTTAAAAAAAAATTAATATCAAGGCGTGGGGACGTGTCCACCGAGTGAGACGGGTATCTTGGATGTGACAGAGCCAACAGTGTCCCGTTCCCCCCCCACCCCGGGTCCATATCAGCCCTTACGTGGTGGAGGCGCCTCTGGGAGCCTGGCCTGGGCACTGTCATTCCAGGCGGGGGGGGGGGGGGGGCCCTAAGGTCAGGGCCCCAGGCCCAAGCCCACCGCCTCCTTCCTCCAGGCCGTACACCAGGAGCACCCCCTGACGAGGAGTGCAGGAAATGAAGGTTAGTTGCACAGCAGGAGGAGGAGCTGTGGCGTCACTAGCCCCAGCTGGCTACACTTCAGAACAGAAAGGACAGCCCGCCAGAGGGCACCCAAATCTGAGGCGACCAGAGGACAGGCAGGGCAGGGGCTCTCAGTAGCTCCTCACACCTGGCTCTGCTGCACCCTCGCCACTCAGGTCCCGCTGTTTCCCTCCTAGGGGCACAGAACAAACACCTTGAAGCCACTGGTGACTCAGCTGCCTCTTCACTGGCCTGGAGGCTTTGCCTGGCACAGTCTGCCCCCCCTGTGGCTGTCACAGGGAGTGTGTTAAAAATGTCAGCTCATGTCCCTCCTTTGCACAGAGCCCTCCTGTGGCTATTGTCGTGGCCCAAGGCAGCCCACTTCAGGGAGGCGACAGCCACAGGAGGGCTCTGTGGACACTGGATTTGGCCTCAGAGCCTTAGTCCACTAACCTCTGCTGTATTCCGGTAACAGAACCTCTTGCTGTTCCAGGAATAGGCCAATCTCACACCTGCCCCAGGGCTTTTGTATTTACTTCTAGGCCTTTCTCACTCCCAGGCAGCTGCCTTTAGGGCTCATCTCAAACATTGCTGGCTCCCTGACCCCTGATCTAAGTCAGCCATCCAGCATTACTCCTGTATTCTGACACTGGGTTAGCTCTTCTCTTTTTTTTTTTTTTTTCAGGGAGAGGAAGGGAGAGGGAGAGAGATAGAAACATCAATGATGAGAGTCATTGATCGGCGGCCTCCTGCACAACCCCTACTGGGGATAGGGCCTGCAACAGGGGCATGTGCCCTGACCAGGAGTCAGACCAGGAATGGAACCTCGATCTCCTAGATCATAGGTCAGTGCATAACCACTGAGCCACGCTAGCCAGGCAGTTCTTTACTTCTTTGCTCTCCCTCTCCTGCACCAGAAGTTAGCTCCATAATGGCAGGGACTTCGTCTTGTTCCCTGATAGTTCTCAGCTACTAGGATGGGGCCAGGCACGCAGTAGGTGCTCAGGAAACATTTGTTTAATGTGAAGGTAGATTTCTCCTCTCCCTCTGTCCTTGGGGCTGGGGCACCAGGCCTAGCCACTCAGCATCACAGTGGCTCATACAAGGATGGCTATATGGGCCAACAAATCAGGCAGGGGCTCTGGGAAGTCCACTTTATCCTAGGGTGACTCTCTCCAGGCAAGGGCCTGCCCGACAGGGAAACCAACATGGAGACAGCAGGGCCTGCCAGGAGATGGGTGAGGCAGAGCCCTCGGACATGATTTGAGGCTTTTGGGAGCCAGTGTGCATGGGTTTCTGTCCTTTCCTCCCTAAAGCCCCAGTACCTCAGGAGGGAGGAGTCTGGATTCAGCCCAGCCCCTAATTCCCAAATAACCAGAGGGCCAGCAGGTAACACTGGGAAAAAATGTCTGTAGGTGTGGCTGTCTCCCCACTGGACGGTGAGTCCTGTGAGGGAGGAGTGAAATTGTGTCAGTCACCGTTGGAACCTCCCCCCCCATGGCACAGAATAGGGCAGGGCACACAGTGGGCACCTGGGTGACAGTTTCTTAAATGAAAGAACAAAGTACATTTTTACTAAGGTTAACAGGGACTTTTCAAACACGAAAAAAAAATGCAGCAACTTGAAGATGACCAACTTGAATTACAAATTTATTCTAACCCCTCTCCCCAAGTCGCAAATCCAAACACAACTTTTGCTAGTAGGAAGTCAGAGTGATGAACCATCCATCCTTTGGCCTCGTGTATTTTGAGAGGGGGCTCTTTCCACTTCCACACACCCTGGGTCCCAACCCCACCAGGCAGGTGAAGCTGTTGCATCCACAGGTGTGGCCTCTTCAGGACACAGAGTCTGTTTTCAATCTCACACATGAGTGCAGCACTACTTTAGGGTCAGGTTGGTGCAGGAGGTAGGGGCCTGGCTCTGACCCAGACTGCCCATCTTCACGTCCCACCTCTGCCTTTTTTCCCTGCCTGTATGACCTTGGGCAGGTCACTTTCCCTCTGTGCTTCAGTTTCTTAATGAAGTGAAGAAAATGTTACTGGGAACCTGTAAAGCACTTAGAACAGTGCCTGGCGCCTCGCCAGAGCTCAATGCATTCCATCTGACGGCTATTGATTGACATGATAGGGGGAGAGGTTTGCAGTCCGTCCCTGGCCTCCAGCAACCCGTGCTCCAGAGATGTGACAATGCCAGAGTAAACCCTCTCAGGGGTAACCATGGAAACCAGGCACTGAGCCTGTTCACCGGCTCCTCTGTCTACCACCCTCTCCTGCAGTGGTATCTCTAGCCTTCCCCTCATCATTTAACCCTCTGAGGTCACTCCTACTTTAAAAAACAGCCCACTCAGGACCCATCTCCTCGGTTCCCTCTACACCAGCCTCTCCCCTTCTACACAGAACTAATGTTTCAGAACCCAGTTTACTGGTTTTCTACCAGGTCTGTGTCCAGAGCATTTCTAACTGCTTGGGGAAGTGAGGTGAGGGAGTGAGAGAAAACCTGCCTGTCCCATGGCTTAGAAAAGGGCCAGGTGAAATGAATCTAACCCCACTCACTAAGTGCCAAGATCTCTGATGTGACCCGAGGCTACTCTGATGGGGGGGGAGGGCCACCACTCCCAACACTACCTCTGGGATCTCCATAGAGATCCCCGGCCCTCCCCCAGTAACCTGCCTCCTCTCATCTTCCTCCTTCCCCACACCCAGGATAACCTGGGCTCCTGTTTCCCTCCTGGCACCCTCAGTGGGTTCATAGCCTTGGGCAAGTCCTTTTGCTTCCCTGAGCCTCAGTTTTCCCATCTGGGAGAGTTCACAGGATGACTCCCAACTCACCCCCATGAGATCTCTCAGGTTCTCTCCTAATTTTAATGAAACTTGTCCCACTTTGGAGATCCATATAATGGTTCTCAGACATCCTTAAGATGACTTCCTCATTCAAGGGCTCCTTTAATCAGGCAACATCTACAGTCTGAGAAATAGGACCCTTCCCTACTTCTGTTGTGAGTCCTGGAAGAGAAACCCAGTCATAAAGGATGGTTCCTGGACTGTTCCTCTCACATGGGTAAGGCCGAATGTCCCATGGGGTTAGCAGAAGTCCCAGTATACTCCTGGGGTGGGGAGGTGTAGTGGGTTGAATGGTGGCCGCCCCCCAAAAAAGATTTGTCTACATCCTTACACATGGAACTTGTGAATGTGAGCTTATGTGGGGAAAAGGTCTTTCCTAGATTTAGGGTAAATCCAATGACCAGGTGTCTTTATGGGACAGAAAAGGAGAAGGCCACGAAAAGATGGAGGCAGAGACTGGAGATATGTGGCCACAAGCCAAGGAGCACCTTGGGACACCAGAAGCTGGAGAGACAAGGAAGGATCCTTCACTAGAGCCTCGGAGGGAGTGCAGCCCTGCGGACACTTGATTTTGGATCTGTGGCCTCTAGAACTGTGAGAATAAATTCTGGTTGTTTTAAGCCACCGAGTTTGTGCTAATTTGTTATGGCAGCTTTAAGAAACTACTAAAGAAGGTAAGACTGACTAGTGGCTCACACTAGTGAGATGGAGGTGGCACTGGGGCTATGGAGGCAGGAGGTACCAGTGCATGGAGAGGAACTGCTGGACCAGTCCAGAGCCCCAGGGGAAGGGGCAAGGAGTCCACAGAGCAACCGGTTTAAATGAAACATTGGAGATGTGATCATCTCATTTCAGTTGCCTGAAAGTGGCCACTGAAGAAGACAGTGGGGAAGGTAGGAAAGGGCAGTGAGAACAGGCCCAGGGACTCTGGGGACAGGTAAACAGGAAGCCAAGGCTGAAAGACAGGCTGGATTAGCCCTGAGCAAAATCAATTTTTCCACTAAGTAAGGGGGGCTGGGAGGGCATGGCCACTCCAGGGTTGTGCCACAGACTGAAGGATGAGGGGCTCTGTTGGAATATTCCACTTGCAGACTCAGGGAAAAGTATCACGCACACACCAGGTTAAGGAAAGATATTCAGGGGATCAATTGCAAGCCAGGATCCTTTTCCCCCCTCCTCTCTCAAAGAGAGTGGTGATGCCCAGCCACAGCCCACCTTCCAAAGTGAGGGCACTTAAACCCGAGGAAAGACACTGCAGTCCTTACAATGGCCTGTACCAACTGATAAAAGGAAGGGGGTATTCAGTGCAATGGATGAGTGTCCATTAAAGGTAACAGTGATCAGGTAAATGTGGAGCTTCACAGGTTGATTCAACTCAAGTCCAAGTTTCAATCTTTTCTTCTGCCGTAGGTGTGTATATCATCTTGCTGGCTGGGACCCTGCAGGTCTGAGGTCTGGGATGGGGGTGGAGATGAGCGCTGTGGACTGTACCAATGAGCTACAGGTTGGAGGGGCTATTTGGAACGCTTCACAGTCCCAGTGGAACGTACCACTGGTCAGTAGGGGGTGACCATAGGCCAAGTTCATCAAGATTTCAGTGGTTTCCGCTGCGCCTGCACAGGCAGGGGTAATGCGGGAAGGTCACAATTGGGCACACGTGGCCACAGCCAAGTCCAGGCTTCATTAGCCTCCTATTTCTCGGACGCGGCCCCTGCCTTGGGCGTGGATCGCGCCTCGCCGTCCCGGGCGCAGAGCTGGGCGCGCACCTCCTGCACCTGCGCCCGCAGCTCCTCGAGGGCGCCCGGCGCCGCCGCCGCCTGCACCTGCGCCTGCACCTGCGCCTGCAGCGCCTCCAGCGCCAGCGCCAGGCGGCCCACTTCGTCCTGCATCGCGATCCAGGCCGCCTGCTGTTCCTCCTCCTTGTGGCGCTGGTGCGCCTGGTGGCGCGAGTACTCCAGCACCATGCAGCCGCCGCCCACGATGAAGATGGTGGCCTCGCCCAGGAGTTCGGCGCCCAGCTCGGCGGCCGCCTCCTCGTTCAGCGGCTTGATGGCTGTGCCCCGGAAGCCCATGATGCGCATCTTGGTCCGCATCTCCACCCAGTGGTACACTGCAGGGATAGAGAGGGGTCAGGCCACGCTCCGCACGCCCCTGCCAGCCCGCCCCAACACGCCAGTGTCCAGGTGGGAGTGCCGGCCACGAGGCAAACACAGTCGCCAGGGGGCGCTCTAGACAGGCCCGCACCGGCCTCGGCCAGAGAATGTCCTGAGGGCATGGCATCCTTTTAAATCGCCCAGGAGATTCCGGCAGTCAGAAGAGAGAAACCCTGCCCCGGAGGAGAGGTCCTCGGACTGGGGACTGTGCCCCTGGAGGGTCACAAGGAGCTCTCAGGGCACAAAGTCCCCAGGAGCTGTAAAGGCTCAACTGCCAGACGCTTAGCTCCCCCTGCTCCTCCCTCAAGTCATCCGCTGGCCAGCTCCTGTCCTCCCCTGGCACTGTCGCCCCGTCCACTTCCCCAAGAGAAAGGACGACCCCCTTTCTTTCCGAATCTTCCCAAAATGCAGTGTTAGGGCTGCGGCAGAGGGTGACCCTGGATCCAAAGAAAGGGCAGCTGAAATGTGAGAACTGAGGTTACCCTGGGAACGCCGGGTAACCAATCCTCCTTGCAGGGCTGGGGGCTCCTAAATTGTCCATCAGCCCCGAAAAGGGAGCTAACAGTTGTGAGCTCTTCAGGTGGGTTTGTAAACACCTTGGAAGTAGCTGAGGAGTTGAGCGATGCTGCTGGAGCAGAAACTGCCTCGCCTAGCTGCTGCTTTGTGCAGGAAAATTCTCAGCACTTGAGTCTTAGAACCCAGGCAGGATTGATGCTGAACCCTGACTCACTCCTGTAATAATGGATCTTCATCCGAGGACACACGAAATTGACGGGGGAGCCCTGTCTAGCTTATTTGGAGATTCATTTCCAACATATTTTACTTTTAGTGTCTAATAATTATTCATGAAAATACGTCATACATCAAATGCTTTATATTAATTATGCACTAATAATAATTTTAAAGGGAATTCAATCTAGAAGAAAATATTTTAACATTTAGAATCTTATGGTCACAGGAAATTAAATAAAATTAAAATTTTAGTTTTTGTACATATTTTGGTTGATGATACATAATTCATGAGGCAGAATTCTGTCTGGAAGGGAGCTGTAAGTTTAAGGGCAAAGAGGAGGAACGTAAAATTTCTGACTACAAAAGAAGAGTTGTTTTCTTCTTTTCTTTTTCTTTTTGAAACCAGACATGGGCTGGCACCAGATCACCAGAGTAGATGGACTGCATTAGGTACGTCAGAGGAAGGACGTGTCAGCTCTGCTTGAAAAAGTCCATACCACAGATTACATCCTTGGCAACTACTTGAACTTTCAAAGAGAAGTTTTAGTTGTCAACTTGAAAATGCACTAGAGGGTACATAATTTGTCAGATTTTTAAAAGGAGAGGGTAGTGCTCCGACACTGCCGCAGCCTCCTTCTGCCGCTCCTGGGGCTGCTTGTGGGCTTGGTGGGTGGGGACCTGGCATCTCTTTTGTGAAGCGGTGGCTGAGGTGGCTCCGGTGCTCGTCAAGGCCCAGGGAAAGCCCCAGGAAGGAGTGAAGATCACATGCATTTGAGGGTGGTGCGGCAGGATGGTCTGTGGTGCCCTTGAAGACTCAGAGGCATACAGTGCTTAGTAAACTAGTGAAGGCCTATTGCGAATGGCAGCTTTGCCAATGAGGTGGATCCAATTTGGACTGGAGCAGCAGCCAGGCAGGGAAACGGACACCTGCCCCGCTGAGACCGAGGACCAGGACACCGCGCTGTGCTCCCGCAGCAAACGCAGGGCCTGCTGACCGGGGGCTGGCTGCTCCACGCTGCGGCGGCCGCACCTGGACAACCGCAAGATGTGCTTCAGCAGGTTCGCCCCGTGGTGGAAGCGGCCCACCGACTGAAGGGTCCCGGCACGTACCCCGGGGGCAGGCTCGAGCCCCGGCCCGGTCAGGGTGCATGCGGGAGGCAACCAATCGATGTGTCCCTCTCACATCAATGTTTCTCTCTCTCTCTTTCTCCCTTCCACTCTCTGGAAGGCAATGGAAAAATATCCTCGGGTGAGGGTTAAAAAAAGAAAACCTCAATTTGGTTCCACCACACACTGACTACCACAGTACAGTTCCTCTATTCTTTCCCTTTCCCTTTCCACTTCCCTTCCCCATTCTTTTACTATACATCAAGTAACTGATGTATGTGCACAGCATTTGCATTTTTAAAAATTAAATGGCCAATGGTGTGTTTTGATTGACAGTAAATGGAGATGGGGTGGGGAAAACACTGGCCGTGAAAGTAGCCCCTTTTCCATTAGTGGCATGCGCATTCGCTCTTATCTTTATATTCCAGTAAGTTATTTGGCTCTCACTGCTTAACAAAAAAAGAACATAAAAATCCTTGCATACTTTGTTCAACTGGAGAATTTTAACATTTTTCATTTATTATTATAAAACCAAGGACAACTTTACAGCTTTGGACATAGCTGTTTCATGTAGGGCAATCTGTCTCTTACTTTTATTTATTTATTTTTAGAGAGGGAGAGAAAAAGAGAGAGAATGAGAAACATGGATTCGTTGTCCCACCTACTTATGCATTCATTGGTTGTGTCTTACATGTGCCCTGACTGCGTATCAAACCTGAAACCTTGGCATATCGGGACGATGCTCTAACCAGCTGAGCTACCCGGCCAGGGCCGCCACCTGTGTCCCCAGCACCATGAGGTACCAGGCCAGGCACGCAGATGATGCTCAGTCTATCTTGTTGAATGTCAGCAGGTCCCAGCCTCCTCTCCATCCACAGCCCAGCCTCAGTCCCTGCAACTGTCCTCCATGCAGCAGTCAGGATCTGGCTGAGAGACAACCCAAACCAAAAAACTACAATTGTCTTCACCAACACAATGTATGAAAATAAAGTACACAAACTATAAAATGAAGTCAAAGCCAGCAGAGGACAGGAGGCTCAGTTGGCTGGAACGTCATCTTGTACACCAAAAAAAGGTTTCAGGTTCAATTCCTGGCCAGCGCACATACCTGGGTTGCGGGTTTGATCCCCAGGTGGGAAGCATACGGGAGGCAACAGATCGATGTTTCCCTTTCACACTGATGTTCTCTCTCTCCCCCAAACCAATAAACATATCCTCAGGAGAGGATTAAACAAGTGATAAAGCCAAAGCCCTCGCACCAGCCCTGATCCTCAGACCCACCACAAACCCACCCCCAAATCTTGCCTTAATCGTCCTTTCCCCCCTCGTACCATCTCCCCAGCATCTGATCATAAGCGCACATCACTCATCTCTGAGTTTTTCAACAGGAAATCCGCTTGTATTTATAGTTTTCTCCTCTGGGCCCCCTCCCAGCCCCACTATGAAAGATGAGCGTTTTGTCCCCATGAAGTCTGTCCTTCCCCCTCCCTTCTGCCTCCCCATTTTACAGGTCATTTGTATACACTTCTTATTCTTCCACTATCTCCTTTCACCGTCTCCCTCAGCTCCCAATATGACCAAGGAAGAAAACAGTGCCCCATGCCCCCATCCCTAGGCCAGACCATACTTTCACATTATAGGGTTTAACACACAGGCTGTCTGGTGGCTATAAGGCCCCTTGTACTTTGTGCATTGGCCAAGTCAGAAAAATAAAATTAAACAGCTTGTACAAGGCGATGCTCATGGAAACGCGAAGTGACCAAGCTAGGGCGGAACCCCTCTGTAGTGCTGTGTCACGAAGGGCGACGCCTGGAGGGCTGCAATCTCGGTATCAAGGCCAGATAGCTTCTCTATTCTCACCTCCCCTCAAGCCACTTCTATGTCATCTCCTCCCACACCCGTCAGTTTGCTCTCGGATGGAAGATGATTTTCTAGAATGACTTGGTTTCCACTCACATGGTACTTCTAGAACGGCAGGGATTCTGGGGGGTTTTTTTGCTGGCTGTTTGCCATTTTCCACTTGGAGAAAGGCACCTAACACTTGGTCAGGAAGGCGTGTGTCTAGTGTAGTAAGAAGCGGGGGCTCTCTCAAGTTCCTTTTTTTTGTTTGTTTTGCTTGAAAAAGACAAAAAAGACAACTATTTCTGCTTGCTGCAGCCTACATAGTCTATAGGGTGGGGTGAGGAGGGGAAAAAGGGTAGAGGAGGAGGGGTAAGGAGGTAGGGGCTGGTGGTGGCCACTCAGGATGGGGGCCCGCCGCTGGCTTTGCCGAACCGGCTGCCAGGCGCTTCCCTTGTGGCTGCCCCAGCGGGGTCACAGGTGACCATGCTGCCGGAGGCGGGGCAGATTCTGAGTGCTCTGCAGACTCCAACACTGCAGCCATGAGCGAGAGGACTTCCTCAAAAAGATGACGGTTCGTCCACCAGTGGTGACCGGGCTGGGCCTTGGGGAGACCAGTGTGGTGGGGATGCCTTCCACAGGGTACTCGGTACCTCCACAGGAGCTTAAACCTGCAGATTTTGTCTCGTTAGTGGGTAATGAAATCAATTTAGTTGCATAAACCAGCATTAAAAACATGATCAAGACACAACAGGAAATACTGAAGCCAATCTGAAGTAATCAGGGTAAGTATTGTCACAAAACTTTTGTTCTTGTCGTGTGTGTGTGTGTGTGTGTGTGTGTGTGTGTGTGTGTGAATGAGTCAATGGAACACAGTTAAAAGGTTGAAAGCCATTGTCCTAGATTTTGGTCGGAATCCACTGAGTCTACAGATTACTTTGAGGGCACTGACATCTTCCCAGTGTTGACTTTCAACCCACAAATGTGGCATCTCTCTCCATTTAGTCTGATTTTTCTCTGCATGTCTTGTACTTCTTTGATTATATTTATTCCTGGGCGTTGATATTTTTGACATTATTATTATAGTATTTTACATTCCATTTTCAATTTGGTTGGGGCTGGCGTACAGAAAAACAACTGAGTTACCTAAATGAGTTTCTATCCAGTGACCTCACTAAATTCACTTTTTTATCTTTTTAATTAAATATAATTTTCATAAAGTACATTTTAGAAACTTGTCCAAGCCAGAAACACAAGCACTACCTGTGGGCTTCCAGGCCTCTGCCCTGACCTCCGGCCCGGTCTCTCCCCTGTCCATGCCCCTTCTATAAGTGAAGTCACTATATGAAAGTAAACATCAGATCAATGTTCTCCCTCCAAGGGTTTCTATTGACTCCAGGATGAAGTCCAGCTTCCTTAAAATGACCTAAAGGTCCCATACAATCAGCTTATCTTTTACCACCAGTCCCCCACATACGAGGAATTCTTTTCAGTGTTCAAAATATTTTGTACTTTCTTCATATATGCACCCCCTTGCCCCAGGGCTCAGCTCAGTGTCCCCTCCCAGATCCTTAGGCTAGGCCGGGTGTTCCCTGTGGGCTCTCCCAGCCTCCTGGGCTCACCAGCCTGACTCTGCCCACTTGGGGCCATCACTGTCTAGGGACAGGTCTGTCTCCCCCGCCACACTCTGAGTTCTAGGGCGGCAGGACAGAGCTGGACTCAGAGTGGGGCACCCAGGGAGGGTGAATGAAAAATTAAATGAAGGAAATACACCAAAACACACATCCATTAACTCCTGCTTATTTCTGACCACTGGAATATGGGTGCTCTCTCTATTTTTTTCTTATCTGTATTTAAAATTTTTCTGCAATAAACATGGATTGCTCCTCTATTTTTAAAAATAAGAAAAAATGCTAATTGCTCTTCCTTGAAACCACAGTTCTGAGTAGGAATTTATTATCTTCTCCAAGAAAAGAAGTATGGATTTATAGACAGATTTGCATACCAGAGAAATGTCCCCTTACCCCCTATATGACTGGTCCATTTCCAGGCCAGGGACCTGCTCTGCACTCAGCCATCTGGCGGTACACCCTGAGCACTAACCACTTGGAGGGGGAACTAACAAGGAGGGGGGTTTATGGTGATTTCAAGGGTGAGAGGTGACCCAAATGTTTGTATGGCCATGTGATAAGGTCACTTTGAATACTCCTTATGGGAGCTCTTAGGAAGTTAATCAGGAAGTTCCTCAGCTGGGATCTGAGGAGCCTTTGGATCTTCCGTAGGAAGCCTCACTGCTGCACAGTGAGTGTGCCAGCCAGAGACCAGGCAGCAGGCCCTGCCAGCTCCGCTGTAATGGGACCAAGAGCCTGCTCCACTTGGAGGACCTGGCTTCTTACCTTCTCAGGTACTGGGACCCAGGGCCCTGCACCCAGGGCCCCCTGCACCCAACCCCTCACTCAGGGCCCCCTGCACCCAGCCCCTTACCCAGAGCCCCCTGTACCCAGCTCCTCACCCAGGGCCCCGGCACCTACCCCTCATTCTCTTTTCTCCCCTGAAGCCCTCTGCCTCCTGCTGTGGCCGCTCTCTAATGGAATGCCAGTGCCTACCTCACACTCCTGGAGCCAGGAACCCAGGGGTGAGTACAGGGGTGAGGATCTTCTGAGGGGAGGCAAACAAGTAAAGCGGGTTGGCGGTAACACAACCTTCCAAGTGGGAGTTTTTAAACTTCATGTCTACGATCTTAAGTGGTGAAATCAATTTGGTGTATTATGACCAGCATCTCTTTAAAGAAAAAAACGTGTAATTCCATTTATATAAAATTTTAGAAAATGCAAACATCTCTGGAGGTCAGGGGGTAGGGGGGCTGGGATTACATGGAGCATGAAGATAGTTTTGGGGTGATAGCTATGTCCGTTCTCTAGATTGTGGGGATGGTTTCACGGGTGGTCCTTTTAAAACTTATCAGACTGTAAACTTTAAATAGAACCGGATAGACTAAATCATGCAGGAAGGAAGAGGGAGTGGGCGTAAGCCAGGTGAAGTGACTAACACCACAGGAGATGAGGGGCAGTCCCCCGATGCCCCAGGCTGGGCCCGCCTCCCAGCTCTGGCCAGGCCCAGGCTGAGCCATTTCTGGTCCCCAGGCAAGGTGCTGGTAGTCCAAGCGGAGGCTTGGAGACGCTGTGGCAACGTGGCCCTGGACCCCAAGGACAGCATGTGGAGCTGCTGTGGGCTCCACTACCCCTTCCATCGGGGCTCCCAGAGGTGCTGCTCAACCTACATGGAGTTCCGGGTCATTCCCAAGGATGACAGCATGTCGGAGTATGACGACTGCAGGAAATACACCGGGAAGGAACTCTAGGCTCCAGGAAGGCATCCTTCCCTCCCCTGACTGCCCCCCTTCCTCCTGAGCCTTCACTGTGGGAACCTGGGAATTACCCAGGGGCCTCTTCTTTCCAAGAACCTAAGTTCCCATGGTGAATCACCTCCTAATTCTGGGCCTTAGGCTCCTTACCTGCAAAACAGACTGAATCAGAGGAGCTTCCAGCCTGGCTGGGGGAAAGGATGACGGCCCAGCGGCCAGGGAAGCAGAGACCCGCAGTTCTGGGTCCCCTTATCCAGAAGGCTTCTCTTAGCAAGAGAACAGGCTGAGCTGAAGGCCCAGGTTGCCAAGTTCACCCCAAAGTGCTGCAGGAACGTCTCTCTGTACCTCCTCCCTAGCAATTCTCAGCTGCAGGTCTCTGCCCAGGTCCTCCTCCCAGCCCCTGAGAGCAACAGGTCCAAGAGGGGAAAGCTGGGCATTCGAGGGCGCTCCCCACGATGAGGATGAGAGCGGTGAGAAGTGGGAAACCCACCTGCCAGGAGATGGTTCCCAGTTCGTGCACGTGCCAGTCCCTGTGACTGGGCCTTCCTGTACCATGACACTGCGACGCTCTAAAGGCTACTCCCCCAACTGCGCTGCCACACAGACCCCTGGACGTGAGTTAGAGTCGGCCAGTGAGGAGCGAGACAGGGCCCCCAACTGCAGCTTCAGGTCGCAGGCCGGGGTGGGCTGGGGATGCTGGGGTTTTCAAAGTGAACTTCCAGTGACTTATCACCAACTTCCTGGGTGTCATGGCTGCTTGGACCCTGATGGCATTAGGTCGATATGTTTTTCAACACACCATTTGAGTAGCAGCCTCAAAGGCACCAGCTCCCCTGGGGGTCAGTTCGGTGGCATCATTCCCAGACCCAGCCAAGAACTGCCTTACCCAGCCCTCCCAACAACTGTGCCAGACCCGGTCTCTGTATTAAATGCTTCCTGCCTAATTTATTTTGAAATGCATAAAAAAATGAGATGGATAGAGGGGTGGACCAATGGATGGAAATGTGATCAAGCAAGTACGGTAAAATGTTAGTGGGAGTATCTTCATGTGGGTACATGGGTGTGTTTCAATGTAAAATTCTTTCGAAGTTGCTGTATGTTTGAAAATGTTCATAATAAAATGTTGAGGGGAAAATTCCTTTCTTCTTTTTTTTTTTTTAATCCTCACCTGAACACATGCACATTAATCTGAGAGGGGAAGAAAGAGAAACAGAGAGAGAGGGAGGGAGGGAGGGAGGGAGGGAGGGAGGGAGGGAGGGAGGGAGGGAGGGAGGGAGGGAGGGAGGGAGGGGGAGGGAGAAAGAGAAACCTGGCTGTGAGAGAGAACAATGACTGGCTGCCTTCCACATGTGCCCATCTTTCAGCACATGGGATGATGCTCCAACCAGCTGAGCCACACCAACCAGGGCACATTCCTTTCTTCTTAAAAGAGCTGGAGTGTTTCTCTTTCTGACAGGTGAAATGTGATGATGCAGTAACCTTAGAAATGATGAGAGCAAGTGGCCCTGAACACCACAGGTGAACTGAGCAGCTGTCTTGGCCTTGGCCAGGTGCCTAGCACAGTGCAGAAATCTCTTCCCAGAAAGGAAGGCAGAACTGTGTAGGGTCCTCCTGAGTCACTGGGTCTCTGACTCCCTGGTGGCCTGAGATGAAGCACTTCCTCAGGCTCCCTCAGCAGAACCTGCTGGCTGAGAGTTAGTGCTGGGATTCAGGTGTCCCCAGGCTGGAGTCCCAGCAGCACTCCCTCTCCGGGCCTCAGTTTCCTCCTATATAAAACGAGTTTAATAATAATGTTTACCCCTAGGGTTGTACAAAATCCAACAAGACGGTGCCTGGCTCCATCTGAAGGTTCCAGTAAAGAGCAGCCATTGTTGTTATAAATTAGGCCCAGGATAGTGCCCCTGAGTCTCAAAACTGAAGGCTTTCATCCACTGCCCAGGAAGGTGACAGAAGATACACTGGGCTGTGTTCCTAGAGGTCTGTTAGCAATCCCCAGAGGCTCCTCTGTCCTCCTGTGACTGCCAAGACCACGGTCTAATGGGGCCTGGACTCAGACCCAATCTCCATTTCCACCATGAATCTCATTTCCCTCACCAGTACAATGATTGGTCAAACAGCCCCCAAGAAGGAGCAACAGCTCTTCTTACTTACAATTAATAAATGGAGAAGGGGAAAGGGAACAGGAAATCACATCAGGCAAACACTACAACCACTGCTGCAGACAAGATCCACCGACAGACGCTAATATGAGTGGGCAAAAGTTTGAGGAGAAACAGAGTAATGTGTAGTCTTAGGGTATCTTCCCCAAGACATTAACTACAAAGGGAAAAATAGTAACTTTACAATGACAAACCCAGCACACATCACCCTAAACATGTGACCAAGGTCAATATGCCCAGAGATAAGACATATTTAAGTCATGGGCCCCTGATGGGCACTGAAAAGGGTACAACATCATTTCTGTGGTAATCTTGCCAAAAAGGCAGAACCTCTTTCCAATCACAAAAAAGCATCAGATAAACCTAGGGATGTTATTTATCATATTCTCACAACAAATGTTTATTTATTATCACACGAGTAAGCACTGAACATCACCATTCATCAGAGAAAAGCAAGCAAGTTGCCATTTTATACCACCTGGAATGGCTAAAATTTAACTATGAAAACATTAAATATTGGCAAGGATGTGGAGAAACTAGAACTACACTAAACAACTCTTTGGTAGTTTCTTATAATATAAAACATACCTTTACCATATAATTCAGAAATTTTACACCCAGCATAAATAATAAAAAGCTGCCAGGTCTTGGAACTGGGCAGTCTGGGAGGGACCCAGCTCGACCAGCTCAAATGTGGTCATCAGAAATTTCTCAACTCAGTACCTGTAACCTTGAGCAAATACTTAACTGGTGTTTAACGTACAGCAGAGAAATGTGCTCATCATAAATGTATAGTCTGCTGAATTCACAAATAACCCATCCACGTAGCCAGCTCCCAGCTGGAGAAACATCCCCAGCCCCCCCCAAGCCCCCTTGTGCCACCCTCAGACTGGCCAATCAGAGCACTGCTTTCCTTGGGCCACAGTGATTGACTCGGATGGGGATGCCACCGAAGCTGGACCACTGAAAACCAGTCTGGAAATTTGGGTGGAACTACTGGGAAGAGGAACCTCTCTGTGCCCTGGAGTCCCTAGGCAGGTAACTAATATCCTTAAATGTGAGAGCAGGAGTTGTGTCTGTTTTGTTGACTACTGAGTTAGTCATACTTCCTAGAACAGTTCCTGACACACAGAAGACACCAAATAAAGATTTGTTGAATGAATTATACAGCCCCTTAGTGGACTGAAATATGTCCTTGTCTCAGAGAAGAATCCCCACTCAGACCTGGAGAGACCAACGCAACTTAGTATAGATGGCATCTGGGAATTTTGGAGCCACAAGGGAAGCAGCTAACAGAGGCTAAGCTTAGAGTGCTCTGGAGTAGGGTGGTCCTGGGTTCAAGTCCTGACTCTGCTATTTACTTGCTACATGACCTTGGGCAAGTTTCTCAGCCTCCTGCATCTTCATTTCCTGTTTTTCAAACCAGGATCATAAACCCTGACTGGTAGGGATGTTGGCACATTCAAGGCTTGTGCATAACCTGATGTCTAGCGAGAGACTCAGTTTGGCTGCCTGCAGAGACCAGGAATGGGGTTGAAAACGTGGGTGCAAACCAGAACTAGATCATTTGGTTCTAACTCTATCATTTAGCACCTGTGTGCCCTCGGGCAGCTTACTTAACAGCTCAGAGGAAAAAACCTAAAAGTAAAATAAAATCTGATTCAATTTTAAAAAGAAAACAGATAAAAATGACAACACACGCAGCAAGGCGTGCTGAGCCCTCCGCAGAGGGTAGCTGCTGTGGCTGTATGCTTGTCCAAGGCGGGGCCCAGGTGGGTCTGGAAGCCGGAGGACAGCTCAGGAAAGAGAGGGAGTGAGGGAGCTCTGTGCAAATCACCACTTAATGGAGGCTTAAGGGTCTGAGGCGGGGTCAGCAAGAGCCCAAGGAGCAGGAAGAGGAGGAGCCGAGAAGCTGTAAGTGCAGGTAAGGCCCAATTTAGGGGCAGAGGCATTGGGGGGGTCCAAGGCACTGGGTAGGCCCCTAGAAGCCGACCAGGGAGTCTCAAGGAGGGGTGGAGGAAGAGGGGTGGGCAAGGTGTTTCTCTGGGGCCCAGGAAGAAAATATCAGGGCTTCTGGCATGTTTACATTTTGAAGGAGGAGGGAAGGGGAAGAAGAGAAGGGAAAGGAGAAAGGAGAAAAGGAGGAAGGGGAAGAGGGGAAGGAGAAATTAGCTTTACCGGCCGCGCGGAGCTACACCGAGGTCGGCTACAGAGATGGCCTCTAGCGCCCCCGGCGGCAGGTGCCGCCAACCCCGGGTGCTGGAACCAGGAGCCAAAAGGGCGGCACGGGCGCCCTCCCCTGCCCGCGTGAGGTAATGCAGCCAGGGCAAACGGGCTGGGGATACTCCCAGGCTGCAAAGCAACCACCCCGCACGCGGGCTTCTTAAAGACTCCTGCTCGGGAACTTCCACTGAAGATTTAACAAGGTGAGCACGAGCAAACTCCAACAAACGTCTCCACATAGGAAGGGGAGGGACTGAAAAAGGAGCAGCGGGATTAAACGGCCAGTGGCACACTGCTCTGGTCTTTGCCAGCTGTGACAGCCATAAAGAAATGCCAAAACTAGGCTCTCACAGAGGGCTGCAGCAAGAGTTTCCAAATGCATCTAACAATGTCTGTAAAAGAAATCACTTTTGGTGAGAGCAAAACTTTTGAGGAGCCATAAATACATAAAATAAAAATTTTATGTTTAAAATATTAATTCCAACCCCTCTAATTTTTGTGTATGTTTTAGATGCACATAATATATTTACAGTATTATATGCTGGCACTATACATGACCGCTAAATAATTACACACACAAACACACACACACAGAGTGCAGAATGCTCAAAAATGTTTCCTTAAGAGGAGAGCGTAATAAAAACTGTTTGGAGGTCACCGGCAGCAGTCTGGCTGTCATGTAATATAACTTATGTGGTGCTCTGGGGATTATAAATAGACTCCAGGGCAGTGATTTTCAAACACTCATGCATACAAGAATCCTCTCTGGAGAATGTTAAAAATAAAAACGTCCAGCCCTTCCCCAGATAGATCCAATCAGGGCCTGCAGGTGGCACTCCTGGGCAGGTGAGGGGAGAACCCCACAAAGCTCGCTTTAGTCCCTTCAGATGGGCTGTCTTTCAGCGCACCATCTTCTAAGCAGCTGTATGTAATCTGGTGTTTGTTTAGGCCCTCTAAGAAGCTCTGAACATCAATTGCTGTTTTTGTCATCTCTCAAAGTTCTATTTGGTTCTTTTTCTAACTTCCTGGTAATTGTTTTATTGTACTTATGTTTTATATTCCTCCTATGCTATCCTTTTCACATACAAACGTGGGTATTTTATCTCCACATCTGATTATTCCAATGTCCGCAATGTCTGCAGGTCTTGACCTGCCATGCTTTGTGTCTGCTGACTCTCGCTCATGGTGCCTGCTTCTCTGTACAGCACATAATGTTTTATCATGAGCTCCTATGTGCCAGAACTCTACCTGGAGAAATCCTCCAAGGCCCAGGCCCAGGCCCAGGTGGCACTTCTACAGAGAGGGTGTGTTTGTGCTTTCCAGGAGCTTAGGGGCACACGGTCCCAGATTCATTCTCACACTACTGTTTCCAGGACCTTTCAGACTATAACTCAGGGACAAACCCACATGAGAGACAGCCAGTGGCCACAAATTCTTAGAGGAGACCTTTTCAGTCTCCACCTAGACCTAAAGCTGTGTGCCTTTGCAAGGTGGGTTTTCTCTAGTTTACCTTTTCCAGGACCTGGCTTTGCACAAGCCAGTCCCCCCGCCCAGCTTTCTCACAGCACAGCCCCTGTCCCCAAGACCATGGGAATCTGAATGTCCCTGGAGCATCGGGCAGCTTCAAGGCTCAGTTCCCTCCTCCGCTCTTTGCTCCTGCTTTCTCCTTGCTCTGAGAAGAGTCCCTTTTCTTCCTATAAGTACAGCCACTCATTTGAAAGGATGCCTTAAATATTTTATGAAGCATTAGGTAGTGGGTAGCTCTCTACTCAGCCACACTGCCCTCTCTCTGATTGACTCTGCCACTTTTCTTTATTCAGAAATATAACTCCAATCCCAGGGTCTGATCAGACGAACATAATAACTGCCCCATGCTGGTTAGTACAGACCTTTCTGCCTGTGATAAGCCCGTGAGGGCTGACAGGAGGTGTGACACCACCATCTAGAGGCTTGAAGTCCTGACTGCTCAGCTGTGACAGGCGACTCAGGAATACACACTGAGTGAGAAGAATCACGCTAGAAGGTTTAGCATTAGCTGGTGATGATGATAGAAAAAATAATGGTGCACGACAGTCAACCAACATTTATGCAGCACTTAAGGGCCAGGCACTGCTTAATGCTTTATAGATATTAATCTATGGAATCAACATTAACAATCTAACTTATAGACAACAAAACTGAGGCCTAGAGAAGTTAAATAACTTGTCTGAGGTCACAAAGAAGGTGACAGGACTGGCATTCACAGGCAGGCAGCCCAGCTCCAGAGGCTGGGTTCTTGGACACTCAGCCACACAGCTGTTCACTGAACTTAGTAGGCGCCAGGCCTGTGCTAAGGGTGTTTCTGCATGAACAGATCCAACCCTCAGACCTATGAAGTGAATACAAAGGAGGAAACAGGTACAGAAAAGCACAGTGACTTGCCCAGGACACACACCAAGTAAATGGCAGGGGAGGGATCCAAGTACTGAAAGCCTTTCTCTAGAAGCAGAGATTTTAGCATCTGGGCAGTAATGCCCACATACGATAAGAACAAATTCTGTATGTTCTCGTAGCCATGTTAACAACCGAATATGCATACCCTGGGCCAGGCCTTGATATCCAGTGTCATCTGCATCCTCACAAGAGTTCCAGCGGATGAATTCTATTATTACTCTTATTGGATAAATACAGAAACAGAGGCTCAGAGAGATCCAGCTACTTGTCCAAAGTCACATAACTAATAAGTGCTGTCAAGATTCAAACCCAGGAGTGGCAACTCTGTAGTAGCCTGCCTTTGGTGGCCTTCCATATCACACCCTGGGCATTCCCCTCCCACACTCACTCTAGTCTGTGATAGAGCTGCTCTGCCCAACAGAGCGTGGTGGAAATGGCACTGTGTAGCTCTAGGCCTTGCCCTTAAATGGCCTACAGCTTTTGGTGTTTCCCTCCTAGAAATCTGGCTTTTGGGAGCCCTGAGTGACCATGTGAGAAGTTCAGCTACCCTGCTGCAGAGACTACATGGAGAAGAGAGGCCCTGAGACAACACTGAGAGGGAGAGAGGGAAATGGCCATTTGAACATCCCAGTCGAGCCTCCTGATGACTCCAATCCCAGCCACCCTCTGACCACAACCCCATAAGAGACCACCCAGCAAGACCAGCAGAAGAAATGCCCAGGTGAGCCCAGTCAGGCCACAGAACTGAGAAGGAGAATAAAAGGTCACTGTTTTAAGCCACTAAGCTTAGGTCAGATTGCTATGCAGCAACAGAAAAACTGGAACCAACTCCAAGGCCTACACTCACAAGAATGACCACACAAAGTTTTAAGCACTTCCAAAAGAATTAGCCCAACAACCTGAATGAATTAATGTGGCATATTAATTTCCCATTGTTTCTGTAACAAATGACCACAAACATGGTGGCTTAAAACAAAACAAATTTATTACCTATGGTTCCAGAGATAGTCAAAATGGGTCTCACTGGGCTGAAGTCAAGGTGTCAGCAGGGGAAAGTTCCTTTCCAGAGGCTCAAGGGCAGAATTCATTTCCTTGCCTTTTCCAGCTTCTAGAGGCCGCCTGCATTACTTGGCTTGTGGACCCTCCTCCATCTCCAGCAGTGTAGCATCTTCAAATAGTTCGCTTTCTGGTCTTCCTCTTTCATTTCTAAAGATCCTTGTGATTACAATGGGCCCATGTGGATAATCCAGGATAATCTCCTATTCCCAATCCTTGATTTCATCACATCTGTGAAGTCCCCTTTGCCATGTATGATGAACACATTCAACAGGTTAGGGATTAGGATGTGGCCATCTTTGGGGGTGGGGCAATTACTCTGCCTAATGTGGGCAGTAAACTAGAAAAATGACCAGTATACTCCAAAGGAATAAGCAGAAACTAACTGGAATCTTCCCTCTGCCCAGAGACATCCCACAGTCCCCCCGGAAATATCAGCAGTGCACTTTGCAAAAGAGTGGCCTCAACCAGCCTGGCATCACCAACCTCTTTTAATTTTTCTCCCCCAGAAATCTTTGTTTAAAAAGATCATTGCCTCCCCAAGATAGTGCATCATCAATGAGTTATGCTTCTGGCATTTACTATTCTTTCCTCAGGCAGACACACCTACCACTCCAGCCTCTCTGCTGAGTCAGAAGCACCCCGGACAAAGACACAGACATTGGATGTGTTGGTCAGCTCAGGAGGACTGACCCAGGAGAATGCAAAGCTGCTACTGAATCTGGGAAATTCTAATTGCGCAGTCTGGGGGCCACAGCAATGGGCAATTAGCAATGTGAAGACAGAAACAACATAAGAAAAGAAGTTTAAAGATTAAAGTCAGTGCGCTCCAATATTTAATAGCATCTCCAACTAAACCTGTCCCAGACTGAGCTCCTGGTCCTTTCTGTGCAACCTGCCCCTCCGGTTGTCACACCCAATCCAAAGGAAATCCTGCCGCCTCTACTTTCCAAACAAATCCACTGGTTATTCATTACTAAGGGGAAAAGGAACTTGTAGTGGTCACCACCTTAACCAAGGGATCCAAGTTGCCATCACAAATGACGGAAGCAAGAGACATCAGTAGCCCCCTGAGGTGATGTCCCTAGGACACACCATCATGCCTTTGGTATCCCGCCAAAGATGCTCAACATAAATCAAATCAGAGGAAACGATCAGAAAACTACAGGTGCGGGACACTCTCTGGGACATCTGGCTTGGACTCTTCCAAATGTCAATGTTATGAAAAACAAGGAAGGAGCGGAATGCTGTTATAGGGCAGGGTCAGCAAACATTTTCTGTAAAGGGTTACAGAGTAAATATTTTAGATTTGTGGGCCATACAAACGAAACTTTGCAGCCATGGACAATATGCAAACCAACGTGTGTGGCTGTGTTCCAATAAAACTTTATTTATGAAGACAGGCAGTGGGCTGGATTGCAAAGCCCTATTGTAGACTAAAGGACACTAAAGAGACATAATAATCAAATGCAGTGCATGATCCTTAAGCAGACCCTACATTAAAAATAATAATAAACAGTAAAAAGGGGCATTTGGGGGGCAATTGGAGAAATCAGAATACAACCTATATATTAATATTGTTATCAATATTATCAGTATTAATATTCTCAGGTATGACATCGGCACTGTGTTACATAGAATGTCTTTGTTCTTAGGAGCTACAGGCTGAAATATTTAGGAGTTAAGTGTCATGTCCACAACTTATTTTCAAATTGTTCAGGGAAAAAAATGTATACATACATACACACATACGTATGAGAGCAAAGACATAGCAAATTTATCAAAGGCTAATAAGGGATGGAATAGGTGGTAAAGGGTATGTAACTGATGACTACCACTTTTTATAATGGTTCTGCACATGCAAAAAGGTGGGCCGACTGTGCAGGGCCTGTGACCACTGCAAATGCTTTGGCTTTACTCTGAGTGGATGGGACTCACCAGAGGGTCTGAGCATTTTTATAAAATATCCATTATAAAGAAGAGGAGACTAAAGCTCAGAGTAGTAAAGTGACCTGACCAAAACTACCTGGCTGGGAAGGGGTGGGGCCCAGAATGGAACCCATGTCAGTCTAACTCAAGAAGCCACTTCTAAACCACAATGCTAAGACATGTCACAGTGTTTGGGAGGAAAAAGAAACCAGCTCTGAGAATCCACAGTGCAGGATTTAAGTCCTGCCTTTGGCACAAACTCACGTGGGACCTTAGCAATTCACTTCTGCTTGCGAGGTCGCCATTTTCTCTTCTATAAACTGGGAGAGGTCATTTCCCATCCCTGACATGGGGACAAAATAGTGTGAGACTCAAATGAGATAGCTGATATGAAAGTACTTGATAACTGTACAATCCAACACTTTTCCAGGCTAAGATCTGCAGCTATGGCAGAGGGCCGACCGAACAAACGTCAATGGGCTAAAGAATTGTAGGGACTGGAAAGCAAACTTTAAGCGCCGAAACTTATAAGAGTGTGCTCCTCTTAATCATTTGACCTTTGTGCATGCTCCTCCCTCTCTCTCAACATCATTCCTGCCCCCTTTGTTATCTGGTGAGGTTCTCCTCACCCTGAAGCTGTCCCTGAACCCCAAGCCAGGTCAGGAGTCCAGTGGGGAATCCTATTCCAGCTCTGCCCACTCTGGTGATCACTCTTGCAGAATGGGTCGGTCCCTGAACTGTGAACTTCTTGAGGGCACAGACTGGGCTGACTTGGTCCCTGCTGTTTCACAAACACTGCCCAGCACAAGGCCAGGCACAGAGCTAAATGGATGGATGGATGGATGAATAGTGATTCCTTGAGCCAACGAATTACATTAATTTCCTTATTCTGTGCTCCCACAGACCTATAGCATATAGTTCTTTATAAACTAGCTTATATTTTGAGTGTTTACTATGCCCTTTAGATCTCAGCTCGGGCTGCCCTCCTCTAGACAGCCTTATTGGCACCATGTCCGGGTCAGGTGGCCTCTCTGAGCTCCACCGCCCCCCCACCACCACCACCACTCCGGGTTCACAATGAAGGGTCATGAGTGTCTCACCCAGGACCTAGCAAAAAGCCAGCACGGTCTGACTCCTGAATGAATGGACGAACAAACACGGCGTATAAGTGGGTTAATGAAAAGATGGATGAGTGTTCACTCTGGTTAAAATTACTCTTTGCCAGATTCCCAGGCCACCTCCCCAGACCCCAACTTCACTTCGCCCGGAGACACGCTTCTAAGCCAGTCTTATTTCCCGGAATATTAACTGGGGCAAACCGATATCCTAAATGGAGGATATACAAGCACCTTTCACCTCCCAGGACGGGAGGGAAACTGAGGCACAGCAAGGAGTTTTAGAAGCCTCGGCGCCTAAGGAATGCCCGGCAAATGACTCCGCCTAGTCCCTCCTCGGCTTGCCCCTACCTCCTCCCAGCCCAGGAATGCCCGGCCCAAATTACTCTCGTCTCACACTATTGGCTCGCCTAGACGTCAGTCTCTACGCGCTCTCTTCCTCTATTGGCTAGCATTTTCAACTCGGGAGCTAGCACCCTGTCCCCGCCCCTTAACCCACCCCCGTTCTTGCAATTGGATTAAGCACACGCCCTTATCCCCAGAGACCCTCCCTATTGGCTGCAAGACTTTGCCGGTTCGGGCTGTGACTGGTCGTGAACAGAAGTCCATCCCCTGAGCAACCACCTGAGAGGGGTTGGAGAATGGAAAGGTTGGAGGGACGTGGGGTCAGACTCACGTTGAGCCGGCGGGAGGCAGACATAGGTCTTGAAGAACTCGCTTCGGCGGGCGGCCGCTTTAATGCGGTTGGCAAGAGGCTTGCTGACCTGACGGATGCCCAAGTACAGCAGCTTCGCCATAGGGAACGCGCCTACCACCATCTTGGCGGTCGCACGAGGGACGCGTAACTCGGCCGACTGGGCGGGGCGCCTCCAATCTCTGCCTCCTCCCCCGCCCGCCCGTCGTCGTGCGTGCTTGCGTACCTACGTACACTTGGCGCGGACTGCAGGGGCGCTCCCTGACGTCACCTCGTCGCGCTGACGTCCCGACGTCCCTTCGCTGAATATACAAATATACGGCGGAAGTGAGGCCGTCAGAGGGTGGTGCCGTTAAACGGCCGCTACCCGGAGCGTGGGTTTGTTCCCACGTCCCCACAGGCTGTTGTCGCCACGCCTTTTCGTGACGTTACGTACTTAGGTGGCCGATCTGCCCAAATGAAGCTTTCAGTTAGTCCTAATTAGGGCTAATGAATCCCAAATACATCTACCCAGCAGGTTAATTAAGAGGAAACGGGCTATGTAGTCATACCGACCTGGTTTGCGATTCCAGTTCCGTCAGTCATTTGCTGTGTGATATTACGCGGGTGACTTAACCTCTCTGGGCATCAGTATTCTAGTCTACAAAACGTGGATCATGATAGCACTTATTGGGTTGTTGTGAAGTTTGCATGCACATCTTGAATGTAAAAACAGTGAACTATGTTAAGTGCTTAGAACGGTGCCAGTCACATAGTAAGCACTCAATAAACAGCCCTTATACAGGTATTAGCATCATTATTGCTAACCCTAGCTTGAGGGTGCATTTCATCTCCAGAAGCAGCTAATCCAACCCTTTCCCAAGTAACTGACAAACAGGCTCAGAGAGGGGCAGGGGGCTGGCCAGCAGAAGTTGATAGCCCAGCATTTTAGCCAATAAAACCATACCCATCTCAAGCAGCCCCACTGCCTCCATTGCGAGGCGAGGGTCCCCAGGGAGCTGGCTCAGGAAGGAGTTTAAGGACATGTCTCAGACTGTCCTCGCTTACCCAGCAGGGAGCAAAATCATATAAACAAGGTCAGGAAGGGGTTGAGAGAAATTCCTGGATGGTGGAGTGCTGATGGGTAATTGAGAGATTCTAGGAGAGGCAGAGGGAGACAGGAGCAGAGAAACTGTGTGTAAGAGGAAACAAAGGTTCAGGACACAGAGTCAGGGGACCCTGGGCTTGCTTTGATATCCACTCTGACTCCCTGAACATCCTTTGTCATGTCCCAGGCACTGATGGACCTCTGTGTCTTCATCTGTAATAACGATAGCACTGGCATGTGTGAATGCGGAGTCTAAATTATGTATTAAGAATGACAAGACCATAAAAACAACCCTTCTCTGGAGTCCCTTCTAGCCTAAAAGTGTGAGGGAGCTTGGGGCCTATTCAAGGTCCACATCCACTTGGAACCAACCCCCTCCCCATTTTGCAGACTGGCCAACTAAGGCCAGAGAATGAAAAGGATTTATCCAGTGTTCCAAGGGTCATCAGGTGGAGCTGAGGCTAGGATTTCTTGAGTTCCAGCCCAGAGTCTTCTCCTGATCCCTAGAGGTGTTAGCCTAGGGCCAAGGACCTACTGGGGAGACTAAGGGCCCCCATGATGGGATTAGGAAACTTCCAAACTTGTGCATGACTTTTTTCTGTATAATTCACTGCTGTTTCCTCAGCTCCTAGAACAGTGCCTGGCATGTAGTAGGTGCTCAATAAATATTTATTGAATGGGAGTGAGCAGTTGGTGGAGGAGTAATGTGTAGGCTTTCACCCCATTCTCTGAGGGGGCTGTGTTCAAAATACCTGGCCCCCTCCAGCTCCATCCCAACAGCTTTATGGTGGTGAGACAGGATGGGAAAATTACTAAGGCTCCCAGATCCCAGGCCTCCCTCTTTTCTCTCCCCCAACACCAAAGCCCCGACTTCCTGCATCTCAGTAACCTCCCTCCTGCAAAGCCATTTTCTTCATTAAGTTCTTTTTTTCTCATTCCCTTCCTCCCTCCTCTTCCTTTCTCTGAGAAGGGTTTCGAGGAACCTCTTCTGGGAACTTCTGGGACAAGAATGTGTGTAGAGAGATATGGGGTATTGTCACATCTCATCAGGAGCTTGAAGCCTGTTACACACCAGAAGGGTGACCTACCAGAAGGGGCGAGGCCTGTCCAGAGCTGGGGGCTTCCTCCTGTTCTCCAGCCTGCTTATGAAAGGAGGGCCATTCCTGGTGACCTCTGAGAGCTAGGGGAGGGAGGGCGACACCAGTCAGAGGAGGCAGCCTTGGCCACTCTGGGTCGTGGGAACAGAGGCAGAGACGGGGAAGGGAGAGGGAGCCTAGGATGGCCCCAGGCTGACTCACCGGCTGTGCAACCCTGGGCTAATCTCTTGGCCTATCCAGTGACCGCCCCGTAATAGGGCCTGGGATCATTCCCAGAGGCCCTTCCGGCTCAGGCTCTCAGTCACTGTTTTCCCAGAGTGGGCAAGAGGCTCATGCTACAAAATCCCACAGGCCCTTGTGCTTCTTCCATCATCGTATTCCTTCAAAGCAAACCTCAAAACTCACCACTGTTCCTCCCTCGCCCCACCACCCACCTGGGTGCAGCTGCCAGCATCTCCCACCTGGACTAATCCACCGCTTCACGGGCTCCCGGCTTCTGCCCTCACTTCCCATGTCCTGGTCCCCACCCAGCAATCAGGTGGATGCTGTTAACATTTAAGTCAAATCACATCCCTCCTCTTGTGGCTCCCATTTATCTCAGAGTAAAAGGCAAAATCCTCACCAGGCCTTTGAAACCCTGAAGATGGGCCTCTCTCCCCTCGCCAGTCTCACTCCCATTCCTGTCCCCCTCCGTCTTCTCTAGTCACACCACTGTATTTCCTGTGCCTTAAATTCAGGCACGCTCTTCCTCCAGGGCTTGATACTTGCCTGCAATGCCCTTCCCCCTGACAGCCACAGGGCACCCCCTCACCTCCTTCAGGTCTTTGCTCAAATGCCAACTTCTCAGTGAGCCATCCCCTGACCTCATCTAGACCAGACTCCATGTCACTCTCTGTCCCTTCGGCTTCATTTTTACCCAATATACTTATCAATTCCAAACATTATATCTATTTTGATTTACTCATTTACTGGGAGCTCCGTAATGGTGGAGCCTGGGCTGTCTTGGTCACCCTTGTGTCCCCAGCTCCAGCCTGCAGAGAGTAGATTTTAAGTACAAGTAAATCTGTTGACTAAATAACTCCTCCTGCCAGTCGGCCTCGATTGCCCTTCACTTGGCTTTGGATATTCTCCCTCTTCTTCCTCAGTCCTGACTTGGAGGATGCTGTTTATCTAAAAACTCACAATTGCTCTGTCCTGCTCACTCTCCCCTACATGACAGGGCTTCCAGAGAGCTGATCACTCCACGCTCAGAGAATTTCTCCTTCCACCTTCCCCTTGAGTCACTGTCTTTTACCCCCACGTTGGAAATAACCTTAACCTTTCTTTTTGTCTTTACCTCTGGAAACTTAATTTACTGGTCCTTTCCTCCAGGAAGCCCCCCCAGACTGGGTCAGATGCCCTTTTGGGTTCCCCCAGACCCTGGCCTCTCCTGTCTGAGCCCTGCCCACTCTGGGCCATCACTGTCCAGGGACAGATCTGTCTCCACCACTGGAGTGGGAGCCCGGGAGGGCAGGGCCAGGTCTGTCATTTGTCACCACTATGTCGCTAACACTGCCCAGTAAACTGGGAGGCACCGCTCAGCTGAATTGTTAAGGGGTCATGGTAGAGGATGACAACTGACCAACGACACACCAACCTTGCTGTTTTCCTATTTTCTTATATTCTTATGAATAGTTACACAGCCTTATTTATGTACAATTTGCACACACCAGACCAAGAGCGCAGGGAGCGTGGGGTGTGATTCTGGGAGACGGGGTCTCTCCGCGATCTGAGGGTTCACTGTGCCGGTGGCGGCAGCATCTTCAGCTGCACCTGGTCCTCCTGGGAGGAAGGCGCTGCCACCCAGCCGGCCGCCGTGGTCTTGGCCACGTTGTTCCTCTTGGAAGTGAGCGGGGTCTCCAGGGTGATGGAGGCGTTGGCCATTTCCTGGGGCTTGTCACTGGCCAGGAAGTGGAGCAGGTTGTGCAGGGCCTTGGCCACGTCACTGCGCGTGCCCTCGTTGACCAGGCAGTAGAGGATGGGGTCGGCCACGCAGTTGAGGCTGGTGAAGGCCAGCGAGCTGTGGTAGGCGGAGAACACGCGCTCCTCGAAGCCGCAGTCCCAGGGGCGGCCCAGGTAGGCGGCGCTGCGGGACAGCAGGAGCACGTGGTAGGGCGCAAAGCAGACCAGCACGATGGCGATGAGGCTGAGGGCCAGCCGCTTGATCTTGGTCTTCTCCTGGCGCTCGGTGGACACGCTGCCGCGCACGGCGCGCAGGATCCCACGGTAGGAGAGCAGCATGAGGGCCCACGGGAACAGGAAGCCCACGAAGACGCGGTAGAGGTTCATCCAGGCCACCCAGCCCTCCATGGGGAACTTCTCGAAGCAGAAGGTGTGGTTGTAGCGATCGCGGAAGAGCTCGTCATGGAACAGGGGCGCCGAGTTGGCGCCCAGCTCCGTGGCCCAGACCACGGAGCTCACGGCCACGGCCGTCTTGACGCGGCGCAGGCGGGCGAACCGCAGCGGGTGGGCCACGGCCAGGTAGCGGTCCACCGAGATGCAGCACAGGAAGGCGATGCTGATGTAGATGTTGGTGTAGAAGATGAAGCCGAAGAGCTTGCAGGAGCCCGGGCCGTGGATCCAGTTGTCGTGGTGCAGGAAGTAGTCGACCCAGAGCGGCAGCGTGCAGATGTACAGCAGGTCGGCCACGCTGAGGTTCATCAGGTACACGCCCAGCTCGTTGCGCTGCCGCACCTGGCGGTAGGCGGCCCACAGCGCCAGGCAGTTGGTGGGCAGCCCCACGCCGATGACGAAGATGTAGAGGGAGGGCGGGAAGAGGTGGTCCATGCGGGAGTCCACGTGGCAGCCCTCCCATGTGCGGTTGCCCATTCTCAGCACTGCGGCTTTCAGCGGCTTCCCATGGCCCGCGGGGGCGGTGGGGCCACGGGGGGCGGGGGGCCATGGGGCTCCCTGAGCCCCCTCCTTGGAGGCTCAGGGGAACATGGTGGGAAGGAGTCGGCGGGGAGGGGGGGGGAGGTTAACCGTGGACAGGAAAGGGTGGAGCTTGAGAAGGAGGGGTTGGAGGAAGGACAGAATTACCGCAGGAGGGAGGTTTGGGGGATGGTGGGATGAACAAAGAGCTTAGTCAAGGAGGTGTTTATAGACCCTGGCAGAGTGTAAAAGAGGGAGGAACGGGCTAACACAAAAACCGGCCGAGGGGTGTTTGTGGAGGGGAGGAAGGCATCAGTGGGCAGCGGAGAGAGGGAGGTATCGGTGCAGGGTGAAGGGAGTAAGTGGCTGTGCCACAGGAATGGTGGGTGGAATGTACTAGAAGACACAGGAAATACACAGGAAGGTGCTGAGAGGGGGCAGGCTACAATTAGGGAGTGTTGCAAAGAGCAGACAACGTGGGCGTGGGTGCTGGCGTGTCCTAGGACCCCAGTAAGAAATGAGGCAATAAGTAAGGTAGCCCCTGAAGAGAAGACGATGGAAAAGGAGGTATTGGGAGGTGGCGCGGACAGGGAGGAAGGGCTCAGTCTGAGGAATGCGGGAAGGGTTTTTAAGAAACAGGAAGGAGGTGAATAAGGGCTAGATCAGAAGATTATGGGCGGAAGGGGCAGTTTGAAGGGGGCAGGGGAGGGATCCGGCTTGTCCTGCTGGGGGCTGGGCAGTTGAGATGAAGTGGCCCCCTCACAGTTCCCAGGTGACTGCAGTGCCTGTGGGGAGAGGACCCCAGTGAGGGTGTGTGTGGCCTGCCCCCTCTCCCGTGTGCATCCCACCTCCCCATGGCTCCTACAGGCTGCAGGGTAGATACCCAGATAATGCCTTATTGAACCCCATTCTAGACAACAGATCTCTGAAAACACGGATTTGAGGCGCCAGATATTTTGCCCTAATAGATGTTAAAATGATGACCCTACTTAGAGTTTAGAACTTTCTTCCAGAAACCACATAAAACTGGCACAGGAATCGGACCATGTTTTGGGAAATGCTAGATGAGGTTAGCGCTGTCATTTCACAGGCAGAGAGGCTGGGCCACTTCCCTCAAGGACACACAGCAAGGTAGTGACGGATCTGGAACCAGAACCGGAACTGGAACCAGGACCAGCCTCCCACTTCTAACCCAGAGTACCCCAATCTTGATGATGATGATGGTGATAATAACAGCTGAAATTCATGAGTCCTACCACATAGCAAACCCTGTCCTAAGTACTGTTATGGCCATTAATTCATTAAAATGTCAAGAACCCCATGAGGAAAGTACTGTTTATTCCCCCTCTTTGACAAACTGAGGCACAGAGCAGTTCAGAGACCTTTTCAAGGTACTGGTGCCGGGAGAGGGGAAATCTCTGCTCTGGCTCCCTTTGTTCCAGCCCATGCTTCAGGTTCCACTAAAAAATAACTGGACAGAAAGTAGCCCTGGGCTGACAGCAGGGGCCGGGAGAACTACAGCTGCAGAGGGCCGGGGCTGCTGGGTTTGATCAAGGTCAGGGAGCAAGGTCAGGGAGCAAGGCCAGCACCTGCGGTCCCCTCCCTCGGAACCACACCCTTCACTGCCTCTCTTCTGACTTTCCTGTGAGAACCTTGCACCCGTTACCTCCTTGGTCCTGGGAAGACCAGCAAGCACAGGGCGGAGGGCAGTCCTGGACCAAGCCCCTCACGGAGCATGCTGAGCCCCAGAAAGGAGGGGAGCGAAGCCTGAATCAGAAGCATCTTCAGAAGCCACTGCATCCAGGGGTTTGCACAGGTTTGATTTTAGGGGCTTAAAAAAAAAAAAAGATCTTAACTGGAAACCCCACTTAAGACAGTGAAAAGGGAAAGCTGCTCTGTGCTCTAGATGAAATAAGGTGAGGGGGGCATCTCTGAAGAATCCCCCGACACACTTTGAAAACCACTGATTGAGTCAGTTGGACAGATGACAAAACTGAGGCCCAGAGAGGGGAAGAGATGAGCCCAAGTCACACAGCAGGTCCTTGGAAACCTCCCAGATGCCTAGGCGTCATTCTGTGGGAAACTCCTCTGGTTCCCCCCACCTCCACAATGTGCCTCGAATCCTGAATCCGTGCAGGTCTCTAAGCCCCCCCAATGCCTGCTCTGCACCATCACGGCTGACTAGCTGGGACCCTTCCAGTAGCCTGCTCACTGCATTCTTGGCTGCCATTCTCACGTCCTTCGCCGCACATCCCACCCTGCAGCCAGAAAGGTGTCTCCAACAGGGAAACCAGCTCTGGTCGCTTCTCTGCTTGAAACCCTCCCATGGTTTCCCAGTGCACTTAGGGTAAAATCCCAACTCCTTGTCCCAGGTGACAAGGCAGGTGGTGCCTGCCTTTCCTGCCCACAGTCCCTTCCCCACCTCAGTGGGCTCCAGGCCAGTTACTTTCTTTCCAGCTTCAAAACCTGTGCTCATCCACCTCCCTCTGCCTGGACCGATCCTCCTTCAGACCTTGTTGGAATCAGCTTCCTCCGGGAGGCCCCTCCCACCCAGAGTCTCCCCCCCCCCCCAGCCCCAGGGCTTCCTCTTCACAGAACCTGGTATTTTGTTTTTGTCTGTCTGTCTAGAGTGGAAGCTCCGGGAGGGCAGGGACCTTGTGTTGATTGCTGTATCCCCAGCATATAGCAGGTGCTCAATAAATGACCAAAGGAATACTCATTGGTCAGCCCATTCCCCAATGCAGGTTCCCTCTTACCTGGAGGTGGCACCCCCATCTTCAGGCTCAAACAAGTTCCTGCAGGGTCCCAGAGAAAGCTGGGGAGAGGGGGGCTTGAAAAGGGCAGGAGCTATCTGCTATAGAATTGGCTCTGAAAGGTCAGGACTGAGTCCTGCTGGGTAAATCTTACCCACCGTGGGGTCCTCAGCCACAGAGCGCCTGCCCCCACCCCAGACTCACAGAAGGGATGGAGGGGGCTTGGTCCCTGCTCTAATAGGGCAATGCAGTCCCTCCCTTCAAATCGAAACCCCCCACCCAGACCCAGTCCCTCAAACACCTCTCCCCTGGCTCTCTGACCCTCGGTCTCCTCCTCTCTCTCTGCCCTCTGTCTCTCCCTTTTGTAACATTGAGGGAATTACTTCTTTTTCAGGAGCTTCGATTTCCCCCTTCTTATAAGGGGGGGGGCACAACTTTTATACTAGTCACATCACAGATACGAGCATCCTTGTTGATATCATTATAAATTATTGAACAATAATCATTCCACAGGCACTGGAAAGCTGAGACTAGAAACCAGTGTGTAGTGGGAGGAGGTCCCCAGAGCTGGGGTTTCCCTTTGCCCCGCCCTCTGGAGGCCACCTGGGGTCAGCAGAGGGGAGACTGATTTCTGGAGGCCAGAGCAAATACACTTCCCATGCTGATGTCCTCAAGGGGAACCAGCTGGACGCTCCCCTTCCTCCTCCCCCTTCCTCAGCCCACCTGCTTCTAGGGAGTGCTGGGTACGGGGAAGGAGCACTCAGACAACCCTCTTCTCCCAGGTCTGCCCACCATAGAGCCCCCAAAAGACAGCACAGAACTGAGACTCTTAGAATCCCAGAGTGCAGCAGGGCCTATATGTGACAACTGAGGGTGCAAGGCTACTTTTGACATCTGCTTGGTACAGATGGGGAAACTGAGGCCCCTCAGAGGGGCAAAGCAGTTCTCTAAGTTACATGATGTTCCAAGACTGGGCAGATGTGTCCTTAACTGAAGAACTTCCCTGCCCCGAATGCTCCCTCTCCACACTCCCTGACTCCTGTAATTTCCCTCAAGTCTTTCTGGGGCTCTCAGACCCTCTTGAGAATCTGCCGAAAGATTCATGAACTTTCTCACCATAAGCAAGCGACTAGCTGTGTCTCGGCGTCCCTCCTTCACCCAACTCCCTTGCGCAGCCCCCTCCCACCTCAACCCCAGTGTCAAGACCCTCTTCAGATGTAAGTTGCTTCCCTTACTCAGACTTTTTGGGGGCTCAACCCCTCAAATCTCACAGCCCCCACAAAAAGCTCTCCCTGTCCCACAGGTCCCTCCCTGTTTTGGTCCCTGCTGGCCACTCCCCAGAGGAGCAGGGAAGAGAGATAAGCCCAAGTGTGGATGGTGGTGGGGGAACAAGAAGGATTGGTTAGACCACAGCCCCCACTTTATACCTCAGCTGCTCAGGCCAGATAAGTCCCTAGGTTCTGGCAGCCACCCCTAAATCCAGCAAGGATAAAGGACTGGCTGGGGTGGGGTTGAGAGGACAGAGGGAAAGGTGATGCAGTCCCCCACATCCCCACCACCCTTGGCTCACCAGCCTCATCCTGGAAGCCACCAGGTCACCTCTCCCCATTTTGCTCCTCTGTTGGCTCTGGCTCCCCCCTCCTCTGGCTCTCTGTTCCCCTGGCAGCCCCAGGGGACCGGCCAGCTCCGGTCTGCTCATTAGGGGACGAAATGTGATCACCGCGCCTCGCTCCCCACCTGGTGCCCTGGTGGCAGGCGGAAACCAGGGGCCAGTCAGGCCATGCCGACTGCCCTGCTGGGCCTCAGTTTCCCTTTTTCTACCAAATGGGTCCTCATCTCCCCCAAGGCCCACACCAGCAGGAAGGGACAGCAGGGTCGTCGGACTCTATCCCTCTGATGCTCTAAGTCCCAGCGTTCTCAGATCCTCAGGTTCAATCGTTAGTCCAGTTCATGGTTTCTGTTCTATTATTGTAACACTCGGAGCTTTACCTTCTTCCATTCTATTATTATTATCATTGCAGCTTTCCATGCCCTCACCCAATATTCCAGGAGGCTCACATTCCAAGAGTCAAAAGTTCTATTGTTAGAACGCTCTATGATGTTTTTTAACATTCTGCGACTTTCATAATCTATTATTAACCTCTCAGTGATTATTATCTTTGCCAAGCAAAAACATGAACTCATATTTCCCTTTTTTTAGAGAAATGGGAACACACTCTATGTATGGTGAGCCCCACTTCCTTTCTCCCCTTACCTATTCTGTTTTTTACCATTCCAGCGGCCTGAAGTTTAAGATTATGCAGAATACTGAAATACTAAGGAATCTGGGGGGGAGGGTTAGTCACCACCTCCACCTAGTCCCTAAATTCTCACCATCTGGGAGGGGGGCAGGCACTAGGAGCCCAGGCTGCCTCCCTACCCCTTGTCCAGAGAGCCTGGCCTCACCCTCCCTCCCTGCTGGCTCACACCAGCTGAGTTATTATTTGTCTAGACACAAACCAAATTATAGGCCCTGTCCCAGGGGAGCAGTGGGCTTCATGGGGGGGGTGTCAGGAGACAGAACCAGGCGGGAGTTAATCTCTGCCCCCCCACTTTCCTCCTCTCTCCCCTCCTCCTCTGAAACTCCTCATCTTCCTCCACCCAAACCAACTCTTGTCCCCTCTCCCTTGCCACCACCATGGCATTAGAAATATTTTCTCTTCTCTGCTTCTAAAACGCTCCTCTGGGTTCCAGCCATTCATACTCACCAGGGGAATCCTTCCCTCCTTCCTGGGAAGAACTTCTCCAAATTAACCCAACTTAGGCAGCAAAAGATGCCAGACCTCTGGATTTGGGCTTCCATGGAACTAGGGTGCCAGCCCCCAGACTGGCATTGACTCACTGTGGGGACTTCAGCTCTCGGGCCTTAGTCTCCCCATCTGTAAAGTGGGTGCTTGGCCTAGATGGCTCTGAAAGCCTTTTTGAGCCCACAGCTGGGAACACTGAAAGCTGCCAAGATTCCAGCAGGAATCTTTTTGGGTCAAAGGATTCAAACACCTTGAGGACCTTTGACTTGAAGGTTGGAGCACTCACAGTTCTCCCCTCTGATCATCCCCACATTCTGGGTCTTTCTATTCAAAGACTTCACACTCAAGGCTTTTTGATTATCTCATTCCCAGAGCTTGGAAGCCCCCATCGGTCTCTATCATCTCATCCTAATGGGGTCCCCCCAGAAAGGAAAACCTCCCCATCCTCACCCCAAATCCAAATTTGAGTTCATCCACAGAGACAGCCTTAGTGGGAGTGGGCGCCTGAAGGAGGGCCTTGGAGGGTGTGGCCCCCACCATCTCCATCTGTGCCCCAAGCAAAACCCCCAGGGCACACACACATCCCCAAACCCACGCCCCACCTAAACCCAAGAGCTGCCCCTCAGCCTGGTTGGGAGGTGGGGGAGTGTCCAGCTCAAGGAAGGGGGGTAGAGGCAGGAAGGAGTTAAGGGTGACCCAGCCAAATCCTGGAAGGGAGGAAGTGTGAAAGGAAGTCCACCCCCCAGCCAGGAATTCCTGAAATTGGAGGGTGGGGTGGGTGGGAACTCAGGAGCAGTGGGGTGACTGTGAAAAGGGCACTGGGGTCACAGTGTCACCAGGAGTCTGCCAGCCCCAGGTAGCAACCCCGCTGCCCCCCTCGGCGCCACTCCCAAGCAGCTCCTCACCCCAGGGCAAAGCTCGGGATGGGCGAGGGTTTGGAACGAGAGGAAGCCGGGGTCTGGGATAGAGAGAAACAGGGAGCGAGGCAGAGTCAGGAGGGGCAGGGCAAAGAGAGGCACGGACGGAAAGAAGCCAGGTGGAGGCAGAGACACCCAGAGATGGAGCCGTCAAGAGACTGGGGCACGGAGGCAAACAGAGACGGGAGGGGTACCGAGGCCGCGAGAGACGGAGGCAGACCCGGACGGGGCTCGACAGGCAGAGACAGAAAGACAGAGACATCAGAGATGTCGAGGGAGAGGCACACCCGGAGGGAGAGACATCAGAGACAGGCGGAGAGATGGAGACAGACCCGAGACAAAGTCAGGCGCGGGGACGTCGGGAGAGCCGGCGGCAGAGAGGGGCGGGGACCAGACGGCGCGGGACACCGAGGCAGCCGACCCGGGAGCGCGAAGCCCCCGAGGGGCGCGGGGAACAGCGCCCCGCGGCGGCGGGCGGCGGGCGGCGGGCGCGGGCCGGGGAGGGATCTGCACCCACCTGCGCGGCGCGGCGCGGCGCGGGGCGGGCGGCGCTCCCGGCGGCTGCGGGCTCAGGGCTCGACGGTGGCGCGGGGACCCGGCGGCGACTCCTCCTGGCCGAAGCCCCGCCCCGCCAGGCCCGCCCCCGTTAACCCCTCCTTTGTCGCTCCCCCTTAACCCCTTTAAGCCGTCACCCCACTGAGGTCTTCCGGCGCTGGGGAGAGCTCACCTGCTGCTGGGACCCCCCCCCCCACGCGTCCTTCAGTCCCCAGCCTGGATCCCCCCGGGCTCATTAACCCCTTTGCTCGCTCTCCCTCCAGCCCCACGCCTCCGGCCCGATCAAGCGCAGCTGTGGGGGGAACCCCCATCGACCCTCCCGGAGCCCAGCCATTTCCTCCCCTCGGAGCCCCCAAGCCTTGCAGCTCATTTCATGCCCCACAGGGAGAAAACAGGGGTTCTATTGTCCCCATTCCCAGGGTCAGGGCCACCTCTGGAATGACTTTTGGGGCTTGCAGTCCCAGCCCTGCCTCTTGACCAGACCCGAAGCTGGTGACCTCTCTGTGCCTGTTTCCTCTTCTGTCACTATGGTCACAGGATAGTCCCTTTGTCATGGGGATGTCATTTAGAGGTGTCGATACTATCAAGTTTGTAAAACATGCTCCCCACGCTGGCATTCCTCCTTGTTTTATTTACTTTTCCCCATAGAACTTGTCACCACCTAATGTTCTACGTATTTCATTTTTTGTTCTAATTGTGCATGTGATAGGTGCAGAGCACGTCGTTTTCAGGGAGTGACACACACATGGTGAGAGCTCCAAACACATTTCCTTCTTTTGATTTTCAGTATCATCACTAACTGGTCATGAGAACTCATTCTAGGTCAAAGCACTCCGGACAGACCAGGGATGGAGCCCGCAAACATGGCAGCTATTCGGGTTGCAAATTCTTTTTTGCTTATTTATTTTTGTAATAAAAAGAATGCCCGGATCTTAAGTACAATGAGTTGTGACAAACAGATACACCCATGTGACTAAGCATCCAAATCAGGACCGGGAACTTTCCCATCACCCAGAACATGGTTCTCGCCCCTTTCTAGGCAATGTGCACACTCTGCTTCACCCCCAGAGCAACTCTGTGCTTTTCCTCACGGAAGATTAGTGTCTCCTATTCTAGAACTTCATGTAAGTGACACAGTTGTTGTTGTTTTAAAGGTAGTTGTTAAGGTCATTCGCTGTGTGACCTTGGACAAGTGACTACACCTCTCTGAACCATATTACTGCCTTCCTCTCAGGGCTCTTGAAAGTGAGAGAATTAACCAAGCACCCAAGTAACCTGCAACGCACACAGGAATGAAGGCTTTTTTTCCCTTATGCTCTCCCTTAAGGGACAGTCAGGGACAGATCCAATGAAGGTGTCATGAAGGCTTTAGTCCCTCCCACAGGTAACCCTATACACATCTTATTGGCTTCAGGACAAGCCCCACAGAACCCTCCTGTCAGCCCTTGGCCATCTCAGCTCTTCCTAAAGAGAAATTCTGGGGCCCACTAGTGGGCAAAGGTTCCCCTTCTCTCCTGCGCTCACCCTAAGTTTATGCTGATTCAGTCAGGGTCCTGGAAGGAAACAGGCAGCCACTCCAAGAGTTTAAGTGGCAGCACTTTTTAAAAATGCATTTATTATTGATTTGAGAGAGAAACATCAATTTGTTGTTCCACTTATTTATGCATTCATTGGTTGTTTCTTGTATGTGCCCTGATCTGGGATCAAACCCTCAACTAACTGAGCTACTAGGCCAGGGCTAAGTGGCAGCACTTAAGAAGGGGTGTTTTAGAGGGATGGGCAGGGTGAAGGACTCCACAAAGTATGGGGTGGTGCCAGGGGACCAGCCTCACAAGAACCAAGCCATTGCCACCCTTTGGACAGAAAGCTAGAGTTCGGAGGGGAGCCCCTAGGAGCTGTAGCTCCAGGTACAGGAATGCAGACAGGGCCAGAACTGCAGGGATGCAGAGGGGCCAGAAAATAAAACACTCTCACCTCTCCCAGGCTACCTTGGATTTCCTGTCAGTGTTTCAGATTAGCAGAACCCAACCAGAAGGCGGAGGGCAAGGGACCCTGTGGGTGGAGTCTGCACGCGATAGTCTCCCAGGGCCCTGGGGTAGGGGGTGAAGGGGGGCATGTGGAGAATTACTAGCCCTGCTCCCATAGAACCTTCTAGGCACGTTTTCCATGCAGGTTTAAGGCCGGGCACAAGGGGGCGACAGAGTGCTAAGAGACCCAGTGAAAAAGAGTTATTTCCCTCCCTTAGGAAGAGATGGGCTTGGTAAATTGACACTGTGAAACTGCAGGCTCTGAGCTTTCCATCCCAAGTTATCTGTAGAGGGGACAAAATTGTTATGTACTCTCCTGTCCAGGAAAATCCTGTTTGCTACTTTATTCTATTTCCATTAGACCAGTGGTCCTTGATGGGGGTTGGGAGCTGCACTGTCATTATAGCAAGGCCTGCAGGTGATCCTAATGCTCCGAGTCTGAGAACTACTCAACTAGGGAATAGAAAAAATCTGCCTCAAACATTTGTTAAAATGTAATTAGAGCCCAGCCAGGCTTGGCTCAGCGGTTGAGCATCAACCTAGGAGCCAGGAGATCACAGTTTGGTTCCCGGTCAGGGCACACACCCGGGTTGTGGGCCCAATCCCTGGTGGGGGCCGTGCAGGAGGCAGTCGATCAATGACGACTCTCTCATCATTGACGTTTCCATCTCTCTTTCTCCCTTCCTCTCTATGAAATCAATAAAGATTTTTTTTTTTTAATGTAATTAGACAGCATCATTATTGATAGTATCTTGGCTACAAAAGATGAAGAAATCAGAGTAACTCAATCCCCACTATATATGTGTATATATATCTTTTTTCCCCTGTGATGTGATAAGTCAAGGTAGTGGTTACTGTGGGGAGCAATGACTGGGAGGGGGCACAAGACGACTTGTGGGGGGCCAGGGATATTTCTCCATCTGGGAGGTGGCTGCATGGATGGGTTTTTGTGAATTTAGCAGACTATACATTTATCATAAGTTCATTTCTCTGCTGTATGTTAAACACCAATAAAAAGCTAAATATTTGCTCAAGGTTACAGATAGTGAGTTGCGAAATTCCTGATGACCACATTGGGGCTGGTCCAGCTGGGCCCTCCCAGACTAACCAGTTCCAGGACCTGGCAACGTTTTATTGTTTATGCTGGTTACAGTAGGTTTTTGTCTCTTGCATCCCAGAGTCCTCATACCCTAACTCACAGGCATCTTTTGTGTCATAGGCCCACTTCTCTGAAAACATTTCTTGATCTGTTTCAACCTTGTGGGATAGGTGGAAACTTCCCTGTTTGTATATAACACCACCTCCCTTGCCACAATTATTGGCCCAGGACTGGTACTTCACCCAAGTGGAGCCAATCACAGTAGACCAATTAGCAAGTCAAATCTGATTGATCTGCAGATGGGCCAATCACAACTTTTCCCTGGGATTTTTGGCCTTGGGGCCCAAGTCTGGTTGATGTGAGCTTTGCAGCTGCTGGGTGTAGTTTTGGTGGTGTGGAGAATGCTGATCCCAGAGAAAAATGCTGTCTCGCAGGTAAGAGAAGGTGTAATGGGAGTGTCCTGGTGGCCCTCAAATTCTTGGTTCAATGGCCCTGAAGCCCAGAGGCACTTACTTGTTTGAGTTCTCTTTTGGCCTAAGTTAGAGCAAGCTTGCTTTCTGTCACTTGTATCCAATAAAGACCTAAGTAATAACTGTTCTTCATCAAACACTGTAATCCAAGCACACACATCCCCCATACCCACAGGCCTGTAGACACACTCAACCTATGACACACCATATATGCAGACCATGACACTCCATCTCAGTGCATGTGTCTTTATTTCTAGATGATATAAAAGAATAAACTAAAAAAAACCCCACCCCAAACCAAGCACCCAATGGGTCCCCCAAAACAATGACCCCTCTTCCCACCCTGATAAATAGAGACTTCTATCTGTCAGTCCACCCTCCCTCCCCCATAACCCTCTCTGCTATAGACATACTCTGGGTATATATTACTCTACTCGGCAATAGACATCTCCCGAAAATAGAATTCCAGCCCTGCCACCTGACTACCCTGGCCCCATGTCTCTGGGACCCTTCCACTGACACTTCAGACCACCCGCCATTGCAGTATGCTGGTGTCCTTGCCCCCTGTGGTCAGGGCCATGCTGTCATCCCACAAGAAGGCCACATTCGTCACGTGGCTGCTGTGTCCACCGTATTTGTGGCTGAGGGCCTGTGATAGGGGAAAAAAAGGAAATGAAAGGTCAAAGGGGGCACTGTCACTCCAAGTCCTCCCAAGCTGACCCTCTTCTCTCCTGCTTAATAAGCCCCTCCTTTAAGAACCAGGGCAATTGATCCAATTTCTTCAATAAGCCACTGACACAAAAATGAGTGTGCACATGGGCGAGGAGGGTCTGTATGGCAAAATATGAGACACAAGCAAGTGCAATGTCTGAACCTTGATTCAAAGGGACCAAGTATAGAAGACCATTCCGGGGGACAATCAGGGAAATGTGAATACAGACTATTAGATCATATTAAAAAATTAATGTTAATTATTGGGTATGAGTATGGATTTGTGGATATGTAAAAATTATCTTTACTTTTGAGATATAAATGCTCATTTGAGAGGCTAAAAGGTATAGAAAACAAAACAGGACAGAAGAGCAGGAAGAAACAAGCTGCCAAATCTGGTACTAGCTGACCATGGGTAACAGGTACAGGCGGGATCACTGCGCTTTTATGCATAGTTTCCTAATAAAATGCTAAAACAGATTTCACGTCTGTTAGAACCAGGGATTGGTAAAATTAACACCCAGGTTTCTGGTAGACACAGGTTATCTGCTGGTCTGTGGACGAGTTGAATATTCCCTCAGTGTTTTTAGAAAGATAGTTGCTGACATTTACAGATCAAGGGAATTCACATTAAAATTCTGATTTTCAGCCTCTCTCAAAAACTTGCCTGTCTGGCTGTACTGAACCAGCTTCCCAGTGGAGCAGTGTAAATAAGGAGCAACTGCCCCCCAGCCCCAGCCTCATTCAATTATTCTCATGACCTGTCTGACCCTGTGGCCTTGGAGTTTGTGTCTCTTGTCCTAGAACTGCAGGAGAATCACAGATGCTGCAGATCCAAAAACCTTAGACCTGTAGCTACTTGCAACTATCATGCCACTTAAAATGTCAGCTCAGTGACCTCATCTGACTTGCTTACTGCTGTGTCCCCTGCTCCCAGGCACATAGCAGGTGCTCAGTAAATATTTATTGAGCTAATAAGGATAAAACAAGAAAAGATCTCAGAATTGCAGATGCTCAGAGATTGAGCACTTCAGACTCTGAAATTCATCAACTTTCAGGTTAAGAAAGGCCCTTAGGATCAAATCTACTACCCTTCTTATACAGATGGGGAAACTGAGGCCCAGAGAGGCCTGAAGGTGGACCAAGGCTGCCTCAGTCTTGCCCCTATTCCTGCTTGTTACCTCCACCCTGCCAGCCCCCCAGAGGACTCACTCGAGGCTGACAACAGGGGTAGCTAAACAGGTGGACTTTGCCAAAATCATCAGCTGAAGCCAGCAACTTCCCATTGTAGGAGCGGGCCACGGCGTTGATGTCAGTACCATCCGCTCCCTCAGACCAGATCCCTGTGGGCAAGACAGGGGGAGGTGGTGGTAAGATGTCAGCGGGATCCAGGGGTCCCCCAAAGAGGAACAGGCCCTGGCCCCAGCCTTCCTGCCTTCCTCTCACCCAGCCTATCTCTAGCCAGGGGTGAGAGTCAGAATGATCTTTCGGAAATGCATATCTGACCCTGTCCCCACCAATGCTCAGACCCCTTCGTGGCTCCCTTATGGCCTCAGGAGAAAGCCTAGGCTTCTCACCGTGATCCCCCAATCCCTACCTGGCCTGGCCCCCCCACACTGCTCTAGCCTTGTCCTCACCAGTGCTCCCCTGGAGCTCTGCAATGATTTAGCTTGGCATTTGGAGAATGCCAAGCTCTATGTCACTTCTGGGCTTCTGTACATGCTATTATTCCCCTTGCCTAGACACTTCACCGCACTGGAACGTACCCCATCCTCTATCTTGGATGTCTCTTCCTCCAGGAAGCCCTCCCTGACTCCCTCACAGGCTGAGGCCAGACGCCACCTCTGGGCTTCCTTGTCCCTGCCCAGTCTACTTTGGGTTGGCCAGGGACAGATCTGTCTCCCGCACCGGACTGTAAGCACCATGATACCAAGGCTGGGCACAGAGGTGCTCAGGAAGTAAGTATTAACTGCTTTAAGGCCTGGATAAAGGAATGGCTAGGATATGGGCAGTATAATTCCCTCTGGACCAGGTGCCAGCACCCATCTGGTCTCATTACATTACAGGTCCAAGAGACCTCAGCCGTCATCTCCCCCTACCCTTTCCTCGCACACAAATACTGCCCACAGGTGTAAAAGAGTGAGTTTCCTGCCCTGAGGTAACCAATAAGAAAGAGACTGTGAAAACCAAAAAACAGGGGGTGTTTCTTTGAATTTCTGTGTTTAGTGACAACTTCCCCATTCCAGAACTTACCAAACACCCCAAATCCCAGGACACAAGTAGCTGTGGCCCATTTCATGTTCCTCACAGCATCCGCACTGGTGATCTGCTTACAGGTAGCTGGGTCCCCTGGGGCAGAAAATGGGGGGAGGGATTCAGAGCTGAAAGAACTACTGACAACCCATCCATTTCACAGATGGACACTGAGGTCCAAAACAGGAGGCAAGGGTCCCAGGGCTTATTCCACCTCTTTGGACTGGCCAAGGGGTCTGGATTCTGGGTCCTGACACCCCAAGGCCTGAGCAGGGGCATCTGCTTAGAAACCTGTACCCCACCCATTCAACTGGAAAGAGGAGGGCTTGGTGAAAAGTGGGGTCTACCAGGGAGGAAATCAGAAGCCAGGAAGCCAACCAATCAGAACAGTCCCTAAATACAACAGTCAGAAGAGAGACTTGAAGAAGCCCAAGCTTCTCTCCCCTCCCAGAACTCAACGATCACACAACGCAAATAAGGAGGCTGAAGGAGGAATGCCTTTGGGTCTCAGAGAACTCACAGTACAGAATCTCATAGTCCCCGGAGTTGGTGACAAAGCAGCTGCTGTCCTGGGCCCAATCCAGGTGGGTGATAAAACTGGAATGGCCCTGCGGGGAGGGAAGGAGTGGAGTCAGAGCTGGAGGGGGTGGGATTGGAACGGGAAGGATGGCTGGCAAAATACAGAGGTGCAGTGAGAACACAAAGGGGCTAAAGGAAGGATACACAGGGCTTTGGAGCGTGGGGGCGGGGCCAGGCTACCGTGGGCGGGGCTAGACAAAAAGGGCTTAAAACACGAGGGGAGTTTAGAACATGTGGGCAGCGCTAGACACAGAGGGACGGGCTTTGAATGCAATGGGCTCCTGGGCTACACAGAGGGAGCTTAGAACGTGAGGGGCGGGGCTACAAGGGGCGGGGCTACACGGGGCGGGCTTAGAATGCAGGGGGCAGGGCTACACGAAGGGGCGGGCTTAGGACACAGGGTGGGGGAATGTGTGGGCGGGGCTAAGACTCCAGGAGGTGAGCAGGGCGGTCAGTTGAAGGTTGAAGCTGTGCTCCCTTGAGGCAGAAAATTGGTTAATTTTGCACCCCCTAGACGGGGTGGCGGCACGGGCTGGGGCCACTGCCCACTCACCGAGCACTTGCCCTGGCGGCTGACCTTGCGGCCGCCTTGGTCCACCGTGTACACGTACACCAAGTTGTCGTGGGAGCCCACCGCCAGGTACGCCCCGTCTGGGGGAGGGGGAGGGGGGCTATGAGGAGGCACCCAGGCTCCACCCCCTCCTTGCTCAGATTCAGCCCCCCACTGTCCCAGACTCCTCAGCAGTCCCACGCTCCATCCCCACTACAGTCCTAGGCCTGCAGCCAGGCCTGGCCACACAGGCTCCACTCCTTTCCCTGACAGTTACTCTGAGGCTCAGTTCCCAGGCCTTGCCTCTCCAAGGTCTCAGGTCCTGCCCCTTACCTGGGGAGAAGCTGACCACTGAGATCTGTTCATTGCCATCTGTATGGATAGCCACCAGGTCATGGGTCTCTGTGTCCAGCAGCAACCATCTTTAAGGAGAAGACATGGGAATGAAGGAGGAAAGGTGAGCTGATCTGGTAGGAGGGGGGGGCAATCTGTAGGGCCTGAGGGAGTGGCTCCAGAAGAGATTTGGGAGACAAGCTGACTCCAGAGGAATGTTGGGAGATCAAGTCTTGGTAAACAGTTGGTACCTAACTAATGTTCTCTGTGGGCTCTGGGGCAGTAGGGAATAGGGGGGTCAAAGGACAGTTCCGGGGAGAGGAGAGCAGAGAAGCCATCCCTAAATGCCTAAGTCAGCTTTACCTGCCAGTCACTGTGCCCACAGCCAGGACAGAGCCACTAGGGTGGAAGCCAGCAGAGCGGGCAGGATCCTGGGGAGGGAGAGAAGAGGCAGGGCTCAGAGCTGGGGTCCCCTATCCATCTGGCCATTCCCCTGCCTCAGAGCCAACTCTCAGCCAGACACGGAGGCTCTCCCTGCTCTGGTGCCCTCCAGGAACCCACTGCCTCAGACACACTAGAAATCATCCCTCTTTCCTTTCACAAACCAGCTTGAACAGAAAACATTCCTCCTGTGACTGTCGGTTCTGGATCCTCTTTTACTCCTGTTCTAAATTCCCACAGCTTGATTCATCCAAGATGATTTACTTAGGTAATTTTCTAGAGTGAGACTATTGGGACAAAAGGTATCTATCTATCTATATTTTAAATATGTTTTTATTGATTTTTTTAAGAGGAAGGGAAAGGGAGAGAAAAACATCCATGTGACAGAGAAACATGGAAGGGCTGCCTCCTGCACACCCCCTACTAGGGATCAAGCCCACAACCTAGGTATGTGCCCTGATGGGGAATCGAACTGGGGACTTTTTGGTGCATGGAACAATGCTCCAACCAACTAAACCATACCAGTTAGGGCAAGGTATCTATAATTTTAAGAGTTTTGATATATAATACCAATTTGCTTTCCAAAAAATATATGCTAACTTATTACCAGATGTGTCTGAATGACTGTTTCCCCACATCTTTATCTAACATCCAGCACTAGGTATTATCATTTTTTAAAGTTTTGGGAGCATTGGGTTGGTTCACAGGCAATAGAGCACCATGGAATCAGACCTGGGTTCAAAGGTGTTGTTCTGGGTGTCATTCCAGTTGAGGACCCTCTCCTCCAGCCCTTCCAAGAGATTTTATAAGGGTTTGAGTTTCTAAGGGAGTATTAAGCCCCCTCTGCTTAAAAAGAACGAGTGTGGTTTCTGTCTAATGCACCGAGTCCTGACCCATTAGAACAGTGTGTTAAGTCCCCTGTGCTCTTACCTCAATGACCCTGCTCCACAGGGGCTGGTGGGACTCCACGCTCCACAGATGCACCTGTTTATCCAGCCCGCATGTCACAAACTGTGCCCCGCTGGGGTGTGTGGCCAGGCCCCACACCTCTTCCACGTGGCCCTGGCAGAAATGAAAGATGGCAGATTGGAGACCACAAATCCTGACCCTTTCCCCCCAACCCTGATGCCAGAAAGAAGAGCTGGACTAGCTCAGCAACACACCTGCCCATAGGTGACCCAGGGAAGGTCCTTTCTCCAATGTGTCTGAAGGAGGCAGTGATAGGGCAGACCCCTGCCAGTGTGTGGCTGGAGGCAAATGCCCCACCCCCTCCCTGCTTTCCTGTTTGCACAGTGGGAGACAAGAGAGCAGGGTGGGTAGGAGCTTGACTTTGGGAGTCAGCTGGCACCCAGAAGGCTATGCGATCCCATGTACTTGGCCTGGTTGGGTCTGACTGCAGCTCTCTCTACTGACTGGGCAGTCACCTGGGCAGGGGACTTTAATAAGTCATTAACACTGATAATATAACTATAATAATTGGTATCAGTATAATAGTAATGCTAATAATTAATTCATAATATAATCAATCACAAAGAATATTGATGATATTATTAGGGGTCTCCAAGGTCTATTCTGGGGACACGTGGAAAACCCCTGTAGCCTTTGTTTTTCTTCATCTCCTTCCTATGGAAACTAGAGTGTGTGTGTGGGGGGTGTCTAAATGCAGCAGCACAGAGGGAAAATGTCAGAGGGAAAATGCATGGAGAGGGTGAAGGAAGGGGGACTACTGAACAGGAGCAATTTTGGCCAAGATTCTGAGCATTTACTCTGTACCAGGCACCATTCTAAATAAATGCTGTATATGAACTGACTCACGGATTCATCACAAAACCCCATGAAGTCAGCTCTGTTATTCCTTGGTTTCACAGAGGCACAGAGAGGTCACTCACTTGCATCCTGTCACACAGCTAATGAGCGACAGGGCTGTCACTAGATCCCAGGCAGTCACACTTTAGAATTCACATTCCTAACAACCACACTATCCCATCTTACAGGAAGTGGGATTGTTAGTGGGCAGGGGTAGGGTTTGGGCACACCAGGAGGGAGGAGTGGGCATGAGCCTCAAGGAGAAAAACAGGCAGACTCCAGAGGGGCCCCCCCAGATCCTTGGACCTGGAGACCTGGAAGGTATGTGGCCTGAGGTATGTGCAGCCTGTGTGACAACCTGCCATGACACTTATAACAGAAAGGGACACTACCCTGATCAGAAGAGCTGGGGCAGCACAGCTGGAGTGGGGTCCTGGGGACCCTCTGCTGTGCCAGCAGTTCACCTGTTGGTTGCTGGGTCATGGGGAGTTCTAGGAGCGGTCCTAGGTCAGGGGTGGGGTTATAGAGCAGGCGCAGGTAAAGGGAAGGGAAGGGAAGAGGTGTTTGCCAGGCCAGAGGAAAAGGGATGGGGCAGGGAGGTGAGAAAAAACCAGAAAGGGAAGAGAAGAGATGGTGGGGCAGGGAGGTGGGCAGGTGCAGAAGAGAGAGCTCACCTGGATAAGCAGCGAGAAGCCCGTGTGGACAGAGCCCTGCAGGATGCAGTTGCGGGTGGTCCCCACATACAGCGTGTCCCCCCGGCCCTCTGCCACAGTGCGCACAGGGCCAAAGTCCTCGGGAACCTGGGCAGGCGAAAGTGGAGAAGGTGGGTAGATGAGGGTAGGACACACACAGGGGAGGGCGGAGGAGGGTCTAGCATTAGGAGTCCTAATGGGGTGAGGGGAGATCTCCTCACCTTCGTAGGAGCCTCTCCCTGTCCTCACCTCCACCTCCTGCAGTTTGCTGTAGTCAGAGCCCCAGAAGACCACCCGCCGATCGCGGCCACCTCCGGACACCAGCGTCCCGTCCCGCAGGGCGCAGAGCCCAAACACGCCACCATCGTGGGCACCAGGCACCACCTGGGTGATGCGGTTTCCACCTTTGGGATGGCCAGGGGCAGGGGTCAGCATGGGGAAGCTTCCCCTGTACTAACCCCTGAAAGCACCTAAAATTCTCAATCCTACATCCATCCATTCGGCCCCCCTTCCTGTTATCCACCCTTCCACCCACCCACTCATCTGCTGAAATACCCAGGCTTCCATCCATTAAACCTCTGAACTAACAACTTCTCATCTACCCATCCACCCACTCCCCGTCCATTCACCCACTCACCTATCTACTGGTCTGTCCATCCATCTATCCATCCCTCAGCCACTCACCCACCCATCTATCCATTCATCCAGCCACCGGCCCTTCCTTCCTTCTTGCCATCCACCCACCTCTCATCCATTCATTCATCCTCTGTTTCATTCAAGAACCCATTCACCAATCAATCTATCCTTCTAGCCAAACACCCACCCATTTCCATCTATCCATTTCACTCATCTATCCACTTATCTGTCAATCGAACCATCCATTTAGTCATTCATTAACCCATTCAATCAACAATTATTTAACTAACATTTACTCTGGGCCCAGCTACCGATTAGGACATTCAACTCATTTATTCATTCAGTAATCAACCCACTTCCTAGAATAATCCATTCTTCATAACACATTAATCCACTGGCTGAGATACCATTCATTCATTCATTCGTTCACTGCTCTGGGACACACCATCTTTCCACCTATCCATCCATCCACCCACGACTGGGTTAACCCATTCATTTATAGCTCAAACTTGATCCCTAATATGGGATTTGCAGAGGACAAGGGTGGGAAAAAAGGGAAGATTTCAGGGAGCTGGGGTATTGGAGCTGAGCCTTGATGGGGGTGTTGGAATTGAACAAGTAGGATTTAGCTTGTTTTATCTTCCATTCTACACAAGCAGAGTCAGAAGAAGAGAGGCACAGCCAAAGCAGGTTAGGGAGGGCTGGGTTGGGGACCCAAAAGGTGGGATGATACCTTTGCCCCAGACATAGAGGTTCCCTCCAGAGTCCCCGGTGACCACATCGCCACCCTCCAAGAAGGTCACACACAGCACGTACTTCGGTTTCTCATGTTTCTAAGCGGGGGGAGAAGGGGAAGGTCTCAGAAGCTCACTGAAGCTGGGTGGCCTCCCAGAGCCCATCCATTGTCCGGGGGACTCCCTCCATGTTCTTGGGTGAGGCCCTGCGTGGAGTGTCCCCATCTCCAATCCACCTCCATGGAGTGCTTACGTTGCCGAGTTTCTGACCACACTGTCTCTTTCCCATCCCTGGACCCACTTCTTGCCTAACTTCTCCCCTCTGTCAGTTTCCCCTGCTCTCTTCCCCTGGGATTCCCCGTGCCCCTGACCCTCACTTCTCCCCTCTCCCTCCATCCCTCCCCATCTCTGTCTCTAGGTCTCTTTCTCAGCCATATCCCACCCTCTTCTCAGTACCTCCAGTTCATCTCCATCTGTGCCTGGTGTTCTCAAGGCCTCTCTTTGGAGTGAAGCCCAAACCCCCACCAAAGGCAGAGGAGCCCCATCAGAAGTGCCCCTCGATCTTCTCTCTAGGTCCTCTGCTTCCCACTCAGTTTCTCTGTCTTGGTGTGCGTTTCCCTCTGCCAGCCTGCCTCTGACCTCTCTGTTTATCCATAACAACAATGGCAGCACCCATTTATTGAGCATGTACTATCTGCTAGGAGCTGCTAAACTCTTCATCCCACTGAATCTTCACAATTTCAGAGCTAAGGAGCATCTGGATTCATCTCCATGGTATGGATAAGGAAACTGAGGCCCTGGCAGGCAACATCTCAGCACCTGCATAACCTCCAGCCCCTGGGACCCTCTGGAGTGCCCTATTATCTGTCTGGGCATCCCCGCTGCCTCTTTCAGGCCCAGCCTGTCCCCCCACCCTCAGCACTCACCTCAAAGAGGCCCTGCCGCTTGCTCAGGCTGCCCCCCTCCAGGGTCCAGAAGTAGATGTGGGATTTCCCGCAGGTGATGAGCATGGTGGGGTCTGTGGGGTGGAAGGTGGCCACCAGCACAGCATCATTGGAACACTTTGGGGAGTGAGGAGATCTGAATGAGGTCCTCAAAGCCACCAGGGCCACCACACCCACCCTACATAGAAGTGCCCTATCCAGCTGTGTGCTGTACATTGCACTTCTGACTTGTCTGATTCTTTTCTCTCCGGGCAAGTAAAGCACAGGAGGCAGGGCCCACCAGCGAGGCATTACTGCCACCTTCATTAACATAACAGCAAGGCACCTAGACAGCTCTACTCCACACCAAGCACTGTGCCAAGCACTTTATATTTAACCCCACAGCACCCTGTGAGATAAGGCTCATTAGTGCCTCCCCTTACACATAAAGAAGTGAGGTTCAGAGAGGTGAAGTCGCTTGCCTAAGGCCACACAGCCAGGAAAGCATCGTGTTCGGTATCAACTCATATAGGTCTGACTCCAGAGCGCAGCCTCTCAACCATTCCTCCTTCCCCAAACTGTGGGCCCCAACCCAGAACCCAGGTCTCCAGCCCCCAGCCCAGAACAGGTGTGTGACCTCGGGCAAGGAGTTCTCCCCTCTACCATGCCTGAGGTTCCTCATCTGTAAAACAGGCCACTGCCCAGGGACGCAAGTCAAGGTCTATCTTGGATGTGGCAGGATTGTAGAATCAGCAGCCACCTCATACCAAACCTTCTGTTGGGCCTGGTCCACCCCCGCATATCCCAACATCAAAGCCAAGGCCTTACAAGGAAGAAGCTACCATTATCCCCATTTTTAAGATGAGGCAACTGAGGCTCAGAGAGGGCAAGCCCAAAGTCACACAGCCAGCAAATGGCAAAACCAGGATTTAAACGTGAGTCTCTCAGATACCAGACGCCTAACCACTGAGATCCGGCCAGTCCCACAGGGACATCCCAAGGAGAAGGGATGAGCATGGTCACCTCACCTTGCTATCCACCACCTTGGCCTCCTTGGTCCAGTCCCACACGGAAAGCACGTGATCGTTGGATTCATCTACTGCACAGAGTAGGTTGCCCCCATTCTAGGAGAGAGGGGCAAGTGAGTCAGCATCCACCCCCCGCAATAATTCACCCGCTGGGACATTTGCCACTCAGACCTGTTTTAACATTTTCAAAGGCTCTGGCCCACGTCACATGAAGCACATCAAAATACACTCCCCATCCAGCAGCCATAAGCACGTTTTTATGATTTCCCTTTGGAAATGACTTGTCCCTAAGAATCTATCTCATTTACCCTCAGCTACAGTTTCTCCACATCATCACAGTCAGGAATTCTTACTGAGGCCATCCAATCTCCATTTTCCTATGGAATAACTTTTATGTATATGAAATTAAACAATAAAGTTGGTGAAATGTTTCATTATACGTTGAGTTAAACGTAGGTTAATCTTGATTTTGCAGGGGTTTACACACACACATACTGGCAATAAAATAGCTTTTTTCCTCCCAAAGCTCTCAAATGTCTCCTTAGGACTCAGAAAACCCACAAGGCTCTAATCCAGAGCTTCTTAAACTATCTGTGGGAGGACCGGCTGTTTTTTTATTTCCCGATCCACTGCAGGCCAACACTGGTAAAATGATAAAAATGTAAAATATGGTTTAAAAAAACCCATACCACCATACTTGGGTGTGTGTGAATGTCAAACTGCTCTACAAATTCCCAAAGGCTTACTCTCAATGCCTTCATTTATCTTGCCCAGACCTGCCAACGCCCTGCCCGGCACAAGGAGCCCCATCGCCCTGGACACTGGGCTGAAAATGTCTTTGAGGATGATGGTAGGGGTGGGAACTAAGGCACCAGCGTTAACTGATCTACAGGGCATCACCAAGGAGTTCGTCCGGGGCAATCAGGACCTATGGGTGCCCCTCGTAAGGGCTAACAGAGAAGGCCTGTGAAGTCAGAGATGGGCACCCAGCCTGGAGGGCCTGAATTCTCCCAGGGGCATGGCCTACACCTGTGACATCACAGTAAAGGCTGGCATCCAACCCAAAGGGGCCGGTGGGAAGGTGCTGTGCTGGCTGCTGATTTTGGAGGTGAGAGGGCAGGTGAGGGTGGGTGCAGGACTTACCGATTTGGAAAAGCCCACACAGCACACAGCTCTGTCAAATACACCCAGGCCCAGCACGTGTAAGGTGGAGAGGGAAACTGAGTCCCAGATGCGCACGTGGGGTGGCAGTGGCTGCAGGAAAGAGAGGCCTGTTACCTGGGGAGGCCCAGCTGCCTGCCCCCCCAAGCACCCACTCCAGTCTCCTGGCCCTGCCCTCTCCACTCTGTTACCTTCCCTTCCTTAGTGGTGCCTGCCACCTGTCCAGTGGCAATGGTGACCATATCAGGGTGGACAGCCAGGCTGGAGAGAGGACAAATGGACAGGGCTCAGTGGGAGCAAGTCAGGGCTGAGGCCTGTACCACAAATACCCAGGAGTGGGCACCCACTTAAAGGGGCCACCACCAAATGGGTCCAACAGATTACAGGACTGTCTGGGGTGCCAGCTAGAAGTTTTCAAAGGAAGTGAAAAATCCAGGCATTTGAGAGAATTCACCAACACTTGAAATATAATCAATCCACACTTTTTCCCTCTGAATTCAGCCTGCAGGCCAGCGAAGGCTTGATCTACCCCACCGCCCCCAAAACTGTCCTGAGCAGGATCTCCCTCCAGGCCGCCTCCCAGGCCTCACCATTTGATGTCATCGTTGTGTCCCAGGTAGTGCCGCTGCCTCTGTTCCTCCACGCTGTAGAGCACGGCCACAGAGGCCACGAAGTACACTATCTCCCCTGTGGGCAGCAGGTAAAGGTTGGCACGGCAGTCTCGGCCACGGTAGCCATAGCTGGAGATGCCCAGGGCTGGTTAAGGAGCCTGTTTGGCATTGCGCATGCGGACTGACTACCGAGCTCAACCAAGTAACTGGAGGTGGGTTTTCTTGCTTTCAAGCTCACCACCGTGAGAGCTTGAATGGTGGTACATCCCCAAAATTACATCCACCAAAATATGAACCCCGGAACCTGTGAATGTGACCTTACTTGGAGAGGAGTCTTTGCAGACGTAACTGGGGATCTTAAGATGGAATCACCTGGATTATGAGTGTCCTAATCCAATGACAACTGTCCTTATAACACACAGGGAAGATCCAGACCCAGGGGTGGAAAAGAGTATGTGAACATAGAAATTGGAGTGACTTGGAATGACGCAGCTACAAGCCAAAGAACTCCTGGGGTTGCCAAACGGCCACCAAAAGCTGGGAGACAGACAGTGACAAATTCTCCCCGGAGCCTCAGGAAGGCGTGGCCCTCCTAACACCTTGATTTGGAATTTCTAGCCTCCAGAATTGTGAGAGAAGACTTTTCTGTTGTTTTAAGCCATCACATTTGTGGTAACTTATTACAGCAGCCACGGGAAACTAATATAACCTGGGGGCCCAGCCCTCTCCCCCAGACGGATTTGGTTAAATCCATTAACAGTAAGTCAGCTTACATGCCTTCTCTTCTCAGAACCTCGCACGGGCCCATCTCACTCAGAGTCTAAGTCAAAGTCCTTACGAAAGCCAGGGCACAAGGCCTGGCCCGAGGAGGGCCCGGATTCCTCGCTCCCCTTCTACCTACTCAGATCCAGTCACAGAGCCTCCTCCCTGCTCTCACCTCCCCGGCTTTGCCCTGGCTGTTCCCTCCACTGGATGCACCTCCCCTTCATCTCTCGGAGGCTCCCGCACTTCCTTCAGCTCTCTGCTCAACGGTCAGCTCCTGGGGAGGCCTTCCTGCCCATGCTCTTGGAAACTGCAAACTCACCCATGCACCCTTACTGCCACCATCCCCCCCTCGCATTTCTGCAGTGCACTCAGCATCGCACCTGCTATCTGTTTAACTTAGCCATCTCCTCCACTAGCGTCCGAAGGGCAGGGAAGCTTGTCAGTTTTGCTCACTGCTATATCTGCCATGCCCAGATCAGGGCCTGATGCACAGAGGACATACGGGGTGGGCAAAAGTAGGTTAATAACAATAATAAAAAATACAATAATTAAAGAATGAATAATAATATAAGAATAAACTGTTTTGCATACTCAAACCTACTTTGGCCCACCCCAGTATGGATTCAATATCTGCTGAAGGAATGACTGACTCTCCCATTCAGAACTTTCTGTGGCTCCCCAGTACTCCTAAGAGAAAGCCTGGTTGGCCCCTCCCTGGCTCTAGCAGGGCTCCTGCTCTCCTTTGCTCTGGTTTTGGAGTTCCTCAAAATGCCATGATCATTACCACTACCCCAGGCCTTGGCACCAACTTTCCCTTTGCCTAGTCCATTCTACCTGCCACCCTTCTTAGCTGTCGCCTCCTCAGCACTATCCTCAGGCTCATTTCCTCCACTGGACTTATCCCACTTAGTAATTATCTGGTCTATTTGTTAGCTGTCCCTACTTCCCGATGAGACTGAGTTCCATGGTGGGGAACTCGGGGCTGTTTTGTTCACCTCTCTAACTCCTCCTCTGAGAAGCCTTCCTGACACCCAGGCTGCCTCCTTTGGGTTCCCCCATCCCAGCCTTGCCCACTCTGAGTTGTCACTGTCAAGGAGTCTGTCCCTACACTGGATTGTGAGCCCAGGAGGGCAGACAGACACTGTCACAGTGACTACTGGGTTCCCAGCCTTTGGCCCCAGAAAATGTTCAGAAAAGACTTGAATGAATGTCAGCATGTATATCCCAACCCCACAGAAAGTGCTCCACTTTGTAGTCATTTTTGAGATGGGAAATGAGACCCACACTGACTTTGGGCTCTCTCAGTTGCCTCTCATCTGATGCTATCAAGCCCATCCTGGCAGGACAGCTTCATATTCATTGGTTCCCGTGTATATTTCCAGCTGCCTCAAGGACATTCTGGGCTCCAACATCCCTACCTCCTTCAGAGCAGAAACCAAGGCCAAGAGAAGACAGGGTAGGGTTCCATGGATGCTGATCCCAAGCCCTAGTGGGCTTTGGGGAAAAGCTTGGGGTCCAGAGTCAGAGTTCCTAACTCAGATCTGCTCTGCCTCCCTAAGACAGGGCTCAGGCCCCTCTCTCAGCCTCAGTTTCCTTATCTGGGAAGTGGGGGTAATAATTCCCAACCTGCACGCCTCAGAGAGCTCTCAGAGGCCACTAGTTGTGAAAATACATTCTCAATTCCACAAAAGAGAAGGATCGTATTATTCAACATATTTATACATCAAATAAGTGCTCAATAATGATGACTTTTTATTTTATAATCTCTGTTTATGGAGCACTTATTATGAGCTCAGCACCTCTACACGTTGTTTCACAGCCCTATGAATCTGGGATCATGAAATCCATTTTTCAGAGAAACAACTCAGACACAGGGAGGCAAGGTGACTTGTCTCACATGAGCTTAGGCTACAATATTCCCAGCATTTATTACTAACTGAAATTATCTTGTTTATTTAATCACTGACTTCTGTGTTATGTGTCCCCACCAGCTTTAAAAGGTGAGCTCCATGAACCAGCTTGCAACTGAAAGAATCTGACATATGGAAGGCACCCAGCAAACATTTGCTGCTTTAATGTATCATAAAAGGTCATTTCAGTTAACATGCCTTCAACTGCTCCCTCCAACTCCAGGATCATCCTGACCCCTCAAGCCACAGAGGCCTGGGAATTCCCATCTTCAGTAAAAGGACGCTTCCATGTGCTGAAGTCCCACACCAGAAGGACTTCTGTCCCTTCCTGACTGGGGGATGAGATGTGGGCACAAGGAGGTAGGGATTAAAGCAAAAGGATACACCCAGTCCAGCTTGAGTCTGCAGGAAGGCAGCTCTGAGCGAGTGTCCAGGCTGTAGGTGGGCGCCAGCTCATCCGGGATCAGCATGGGCACAGGACGGCCCCTCAGGAACATTTTCACGGAGCCCTCCTCTGCCAGGACACCCCCAGAGATCAGGTGCTGACATCAGCCCCATCCCTATTTCCTCTCCCCTTCAGTCTTTACTTAAAAAAAAAAAAAAGTGGGGAAACTGAGGCCAGAGAGGCAAAAGCCTAGCAGCCAGTCCCCTGACTTCCAGCTCCTGGTCTCTCACCCCAAGCCCCAACCAAGCCCCTTCCTCTCTCCCCACTTACCCACGCTGAAGATAGCTTCTTTGGTTTTACTGTCAGGACAGAACAACAAAAAAGTATCCTAATTAGCAGGCAGGTCAGAAAAGGAGAGACACCACTCCTTCACCCCACCCCTGGGGGAGGTCTCTGATGAATAAACAATGGGGGCCGCGTAAGGAGCGGAGCGCTGCCTCTCTGCAGGCCGTGTGCTTTGCTCGGTTTATCGTGCAGAGCCTAAGACACAGGCCCAGAGAGGCAGTGATCGCCAAAGATCACACAGCACGAAGTGGCAGGGACGCGATCCTGCAAGAGCAGAGTCTCCAGGGACACCTCCCTCCTAAACAGCACGGCTCTTCCAACGCTCCCCACCCCCACTCCCACAGCGCCCCGAACTTGAAGCAGCGAGGAAAGCAGTCAAGTTTAAGGGAAGGGGCGTGTCTCCAGGTTCCCTCCGCGGGCGGAAAGGGCTGATGCTCCCGCGCCTGGGTCCCCTTGCGAGGGGGGAGAGCTGGGACCCAGGCCCGGGAAGCGCGGACAGGAGGGGTCTGCGAGGGTCTCACCCAGCTCCAAAGCTACTCATGGCGGCGGCCGGCGGAGCTTCGGGACCGGGGGTGGAGCCGGCACCGGCCCCGCCGCTTCCGGCCCTGGGAGGCACCCGCGCCGCCGCGCCCTGCCCCGCCCTCCTCGGCTGCCCCCCAGAGCCGGCGGGTCACACTGGGTCTCAAGTCCCGGGCTGTGGTGTCCTGATACCAGGCTCTTTTTGGGGGGTGGGCGAGAGTGTTGTTTGAGAACATGGACTCGACGGCGGCTCTGCCTGAGTTCAAACCCCAGTCCTGCCACCTCCTAGCAGTGTGGACAAGTTGCCCAACCTCTGCCTTGGTTTCCTTGTTTTTAAAATGAGGCTAATAAGAGTACCTACTTCCCAGAGTAGTTGCAAGGATTAAATTGGTTAATTCGTGTAAAGTGCCTGGAGCAGTGCCTGTACAAGACTATGTACGTGTTTGCTGTTATTTGAATGGGGTTGAACTGTGCGTGGATTTTAACCCTGGTCCGGCCTAACTCTAGTTCCCAGGCTTGACCACGCCCACTACTTCATGGCTCCGCCCAGCCCTTCAGTACGGCCCCGCCTCCAGGAGTTTGCCACGCCCAACATTCCGATCACACCCACTTTACTGATCCAGTGCCTGAGTTGATTGTCTCTTGACAATCGACTGCTCACGGGGCCCTCCTCCGGGCCTCTGGCCCAGCCAGGCATTTTGACTGCGGCCACTTTCACGTGATCCAGTCCCTGAGTTGAGGGTCCCTCTGCAGCCTGAGATTTGACCATGCCTACTACGACCACGCCCATTTCTGCCAGGCAGTGACCCAGGCTCCGCTCCACCCGGCTGCCAGTGTCTGACACGCCCCCACCTGGTCGCAACTCAAGTGACCTCCTCCCCAGGTTCTGATTCTGCCCAGGCTAACATTCTGGCCACGCCCTCAAACTCTAATCACTCCCCTTCCTGAATCCCCCATTCCCTGCAGAAACTCCCCCGAAGCTTCTGCCCTTGGTGCCACCCCTGGGACTCAGTGGGAACTCTCCTTAACATTCATTCATTAGCCATGCCCACTAACCGGGCTCCTCACTGACCTACACTCTGGGTCCCCTAGAAGACCCGTACTGTCCACGCCTAGGCTCTAATCCAGCCCCTTAAGGTTTTGACCACGCCCCTCAGTGTTGGCTCCGCCTTTCCAGGCCTTCCGCTCCGACCACGCTTTCTCAGCTCGGTCCCTCCAGGCTTCCGGCACTGTGCCCCTATTCTTAACTAGTTGACCTCACTCTAGGTTACCATCTCGTAGCCTGGGGCATCACCCTAAATTCCCCATCCTTTTCAATGCCTATCTGAGGTCCTGGCCCCACAGTCTATGACATGACCCCCCTCCGACACTTACCCTTCCTTTTTGGCGCTACAGTTGCTGCTAGAGGATGTGGTGCGGCTGCGGGGGTCTTCGCGGCGCACGGAAGCGAGGCGCTCTGGTGACAAGTAGCGGCGGGCACTGCACAGAAAGAGCACACAGTTAGGGGCGGGTCCAGCAGGCGAGTGATGGAGGAGGGAGAGAACCTCTAGGCACCTTTCAGTACAGGAGTTCCGGCACTTCAGTCCATCCCTCTCCATATGAACTCTGTATGAACTCTGTTTCCCACAAGGTCTTAGAGGAGCGTGGGAATCCCAGTTTCTGTGCCTTACCTGCGCCCGGAGGTCGCCTCCTTCTTGGGCGAGGATGGGGAGGTGGCATAGCCGCCAGCGCGCCGAGGGGGTCCTGAGCCATTGAGGGGCGTCTTGTTGGGAAAGCCTTTCAAGAGCTGACACACTAGAGAGATGGAGTTAGGGGACAGAAGCAGGTGACTGTGAGGTCCGAGCCCCGGGCCCTCCCTATCTCACCCCTCCAGTCCAGGGAAGATACCCGAGGCTGTGGTGCCCAGGCGCGGAGGCGCCCGGCCCTTGGGGGTGCTCCGCGCGCGCAGCGCGGCGCCCTGCTCTTCGCACGCCCTTAGGCGACGCAGCGCGTCAGCCAGCGCCGCCTTTAGGACCGCCAGCTCGTCTTCCTGCAGCTGCAGCCGCTGCTCCAGCGCCGACACGCGGTCGTCCACCTCCATGCCGCTCGTGCCTGACAAATTGTCATCTGGAAGGCAGGGGAGGGCTGGCTGCGGAGGCCACCCAGGAACTCCAAAGCCCAAGGTGTCCCTCCTGCGTTCCCGCGTGTAAGCGAGGCCAGCCACGCCCCCTTCCTCTCCCGCAACCGGGGGCTGGGACGCTTGGAGATGGGCCAGAAAGAGGGCTCCGAGCGGGAAGGAAATCCCCAAGGCTCTCACCGCTTCCTCCACATTCTGCTCAGCACCCTGGAGCTGTGACCTTAGGGAAGTCCCTTCCTCTCTTTTAAGTCTACGAATCAAGAGACTTTCGACTCTGGCTTTAAGATTCTATGACTAAGATGCTAAATATTTATGAGTGATATCAACATTTTAAGGATGACATCAACATTCCTAGTGACACCAACGTTCTAGAAATGATCTCTGAAGACCATCAATATTTTATCGCGAGTACTAACGTTCCCTCTCTGTTTAAGACTTTCCAAAACTAAAAGGTCATGCCTGGTCCCTCCTCTTCCCATTCTGTCCCCACCAAGGGGTTGGAACCTAGAGCCGCCCGCAAGGACAGAGTTTCTGCGCCCCCTGGCGGCAGATTTGAGGGTTGCAGGTAGCGCATCGCAGACCCAGAAGACCCAAGAAAGGTAGATGCGGGGATCAGACACCTAAACTCTTTTTCAGTCGGAGTTTCTCTCCTCTGCTCCCCTTCTTTATTTCGCTTCTGTACGCCACGCCCCAGATTAGTCTCCCCCTCTCCTTCTAGCCCTTGGGTTGCAGCCAGATAACTCCTCCATCGCCCTTCCCTCCCATTTCCAAGGTGGTCCTCTTTCCCCCCTCCTCCCAGACCACTCATACCCAGACTCATTGCTGACAACAATCGAGGAAGCCTTGGCTCCCAGCCGGATGGGTTTGAATGTAGTAGCATTAACAGGGACGGGGAGTGGAGGTCGCACCTGCCATCCCGCAGCTGTAGGCTGCCCTGCCCGCCCGCTGGGCTCCGCAGTGCAGCCCTCGGTCCCTCCTCTCCCTCTTCCCGCGGCCCAATCGCCTGCTGGGCCTCGCCCGCCCTGCCCCCCACCCAGCGCCTCTCTGGCCCAGTGCCTCCCTGGTCCGGACCTGCAGAGGAAAGTGGGAGCCTCCCAAGATTGGGGGAGATGGCTGTCAGGGCTTGGAACTCAAGAGGAGGGAATCCCGGGGTCCCGTTGGCATCACATATGCAAAGGACGGAAGTTGGAGAAATATGCAGAGACTCTCCAAACGTCACACAGCCAATAGGTGAGGGGCAGGAGGGCCCAATCACCGCGTTGTGTCGAGCCCCCTCTTACTTACCATTAATACTACCAAAAAAAAGCTCTGCTATAGCGGGCTTACATGCGGCAGGCACTATTTGTGCAAAACGCTAAGCACGTTTCAATTTTATGGTACCTAATGCTCCCAGCAACTCTAGCAGTTGTGTTATTATACCCATTTTAGGAGGAGGGGAGGAGAAAGGGGACTGAGGCCCAGAGAGGTGAAGTTGCTTGTACTTGGACACACAGCCTTTCAGCAGCAGAAAAAGTACTTGACGGAGGCTTAAGCACCGGGTCATTCTGCCTCTTAGGGGGGCAGAGCAGGACAAAATGAGCAAGCATCCTGGTCCTCCGCCAACTCCAGTGGTCCCCAGCTCTGGGGTGTGTACCCAGGGCAGTAAGCCTCTAAACTGGAAGAGGGCCCTTTCTTGGGGCTTCCTGAGTGAATAGAGGAGCTTTCACCTTGGTTCTTCAGCCCCCACCCAGAGAGGCCAGCTGCATTCTGAGGCCTTGGCCTGTCCCGACACTCCCAACCATGACTCAAGTCCTCTGATCCCTCCAGACCATTCCCCCACCCTCAGTCCTTTTGCCCAGAGACCACTCCCCACTTACCATTTTTCCTACCACCTCCCCTCCCCTGTGCCTCCAGCTCCCTTCATCTGGGCCTGACACCCACAGTGCCCTTCTGCTATCATACTCATTTGTCTAAGGGGAAGAAGTGGGTCCTAATGGATGGGAGGGGTGGGGCCTAAGGATTTGGGGTTTAGTAGAGGCAAAGTCCTCTGGTGGTCCTCCAGGGTCTCATACCCAGCCCACCAGCCAACACCAAATCCCACCCTCCCCCTAACCTGTCTGTCCCTCTGCCAGGGAGAAGGAGGGTCCCAGAGGACTGAGAGGGGAAAGAGGAGACAAAGTTCCAGACCTCCAGGCCTTCTCCCCTTCAACCCCCTGAGGAGAGGAAGGTGGAAGCAGGGGTGACTGAGATCAGGGCTTTGGGGATCAGAGACCTTGCTCTGGGGTCAGGGTCCTTCTGGGAGAGAAACGGAGATCTCTAGCAAGGGCGAGGATGGGGACTTGGAAGCAGGAGGTTGGGGCAGGAGACGGGTCCAGCCCTGGGCAGGGCCAGGGTCGGGAGTGTGGAGGGGTCTCACCGTTGCAGTACTGAAGCAGCGAGGACGTGTCGTAGAGGCCGCAGAAGGCCGGGCCGCGCTCCGCCATCGCCCCGCCACAGCCGCCGCCGGCACCCCCGGCCCCAGCCCGAGCCCGGTCCCCCCCCCAGGCCCTGCCTCCCGTTGCCATAGCAACACCCTCGGTTCCAGCATCCCCGGCTCGGCCGGCTCTGCATCAGGCGGCCGGCGCCGGGCCTGGCACCGGGGTCATCCCTCAGGATGCCTAGAAAGGGGGGTCGGGACGCCCCCTGCTAGGCCCCCCAACACAACCCTCAGGCCGGGATTGGTTGGGCCGAGATCCCCCACCCCCGGTACTGTCTGGTCCCGCCCACAACCGGCGCATATTCTCCCTAGACCCCCACCTTGCCCGTTCAGGACCAATGAGAGCCTGTTGCGCAGGCCCTTCCGCCAATAGGGACACAGAAGGATTGGAAGGGGCAGGGCCTTCTCTGCTTTTCAGCCATAAGCTTCGCCCGGACTCCGAGAGGAAGATAGGGTGGAGGAAGACGCTCCCATATCCCCCAAACGTTCTCCCCAGTCTTTAACTGGATTTCCCAAAAGCCCCCTTGCAAGACTAGAACCCGACCCTAGGATCTGAAATCCACCCGGCTATCCACAAGCGACGCCCTGGAACTCTTATTCTAGCCCAGTTCTTAGAGCCTTTGTTTATTAGATCTAGACCCGCCCCCCGAGGTCTTTACTCCACCCCCAGAATCCTGCAGGGGGCAAAGTTCTCTTTCCGCCCCCAGAGCTTGGCTCAGACCCCCAAGCCGCGAAGGACTATAATTCTTCCCCCCAGAGCCATTGGCCCCGCCTTCTTATAGGTAGCTCCGCCCCCGGAGTTTAGGCCCCTCCCCCAAATCGGTTCCTTCTTAACCTTTCCTTCCACTTTCATATCAGCCGCCCCTTAGTTTCTCCTCTACAGCCCTTATCTCCCACAACTTCTTTATCCTGTCCGGGTTTTGACACTGGTCCAGCTGTGACGCCCGGCCAGCTGGCGGTGTCTGCTGGAGCTAGCTCGAAAGTTGGGGAAGAGGGCCCAGAGTGGGAAGAAATTTGCCTCTGGAAACACAGGACACTGAAAGCACAGGGCTTTGAAATCAGATCCATCTGGGTTTGATTGCTGATTCCACCACTTTCTCGTTGTGACTCTGAGAGTCAGTTTCCCCGTCTGGAAAGTGTGTGTGGGGGGAGGGTCCTCTCGTGCCTACCTCTTTCATTCATTTAAAAATGTCCACTGAGGGGAGAAAAAGGGACATCTGTAATACTTTAAACAATAATAAAATTGAAAAAAATAAAAATGTCCACTGAGCCCTAGCCTGTTTGTCTCAGTGGTTAGAGCGTCAGCCCAGGGACTGAAAGGTCCTGGGTTCAAATCCGGTCAAGGGCACTTATCACAGTTGTGGGCTTGATCCCAGCCCTGGTCGGGAGGCAACCAATCCATGTGTCTCTCTCACATCTCTCTCTCCTTCTCTCCCTTTCACTCTCTCTGAAAAGCAACGGGGGGGGGGGGAATATTCACTGAGCCCTGCTGGTGTGGCTCAGTGGTTGAGTCTAGACCTATGAACCAGGAGGTCACTGTTCAATTTCTGGTCAGGAAGGCGATGGGCCTGCCAGATTATGCAGGGCCTTGACGGCTGTGGAAAGATGTTTGCTGTTTGTCACTATAGCCAGCTCAAGCTCCATTGAGGCCACAGATATAAATCATGCATGAGAACAGTGCCTGGCACACAGTAGGCATACATAAATGATAGCAACCCCTATTTATTTCCCAGTGAATACCTACTGTGTAAGACACCAAGCTTCTATTGACCTTAAAAAGAAAAGTTATTTTACCAGTGAAAATGGAAAATGGGGTTATTTGGGAACAGTAAGGAATTGCAACTTGGGACAAGCAAGCTATAGCAAATTCATAGACAAGTCTGACAAACAAAGGAGAGGAATGTTATTTTATGGGGGGAAAAGAGGAAGTTGAGACGGGTCCTTTTGAATGAAAGTCCATTGGAGAAAAGTCAAAATTCAGGGATATGACAGTTTCTCATTGGCTGAGCTGCTGGGGTAGCTGATTTCTTGTAGGAGATGCAATGTACACCTTTTCCTGTTGGGGCTTGTAACTGATTATTCCTGTTGAGGACTCTTCTGTTGGGCTGTGGAATTAACAATTCTTGCAATTGACATCAAGTGGTACTGTGTGAGAGCTCCCCCTTCTGGCATCCCAAGTCCATTTTAGTGAGGTTTTCCTTTATTAATTTTCACAATCAATAATGGGTTCAAAGTGATGACCAAAATAGATGAGGGCCATTATCCTATGATCACATTTAACTGTGTTACTGATAAAAACAAAGCAGGAATTCAGATTTCCTGCCTCCCAAACTCCCACTCTCCCACTCTCCCACCCTCCACCCTGATGAGCTCAGGTTCTAGAAGAGGGGAAGTCAGACTCCTACATACAGAATTCTGCAGCAGGCTGCAGTGTGCTAAGGGCTGTTATCTGAGTTTTCCCAGAGGACTGTGGGAGCCCAGAAGGGTTCAGATCTTTCCTGATCCATGTGGTGGGGGGGTGGAGCCAGGGTGTGGAAGAGGGAACCACAGGCAGGAGTTTAGGCTGTCAGGTTGTGTGTTCCAGGGGAGGGGGTAATGGGGGTGATACACAAAGATCAGTTAGGCCTTGTCCTTGAGGTATCAGGATCCATGTGAGGATGGTGACCTTGGCCAAATAGCTTGGTATTTATTTCTCTGCAAAATGGGAGTCATCCCAACACCCACTTCCCAGGGGAGAAGAGCAGGTTCAGTGAGCTCATGCCTGTCAAGTGCTCAGCACAGTGAGTGGCTTTTGGGTACAGTTAATGGAGCTGGTTTTATTACAAGTGCTTTCACAGGGAGATGTCAAGGGCAGGAGTGGGGAGGGGAAGCTAGAGGATAGGGGGCAAGGCTCAAGGTCATGCTTTGTCTTCTCTCTGTCTCTAGGCTCCCTTCCCCATGCTGCTTTTCTCTCTCAGCTCTGTCTCTCTTTATGTCTCTGTCTGGAAATTGGGTACTTGATCCATCACTTATGAGCTGTGTTACCTCGAACAAGTTACTTACCCTCTCTGAACCTCAGTTTCTTCATCTGGAAAATAGAGATGAAAATACCTCTGCTGCAGGTTTGTTATGAGGATTAAGTGAGATACATACATCTAAAATTCCCATTATTTGGTACCCATAGTTATTATTATTATTACCACTACTACTACTGATATTTGACTTTGTTTTCCTCTCAGCTTCTTTATTATTTTGTCTTTCTGACTATTTCTTTCTTTGTGTTTCTATTCTGTTAGTCTGTCTCCATATTTGGGTCCTTGTCTGGACTCCATGGGGGCAGGGCAAGGGCTAGCTTGGCCACCCAGGTCCCCAGCCTTTCCAAGCCTAGGCCCTGATACATAACAAGTACTTAAAATGAATTGAACCCTGGTCTGTGTCAAACCATGTTGGGCAATACTGGGGGCCCAGCAGTGACTGAGACAGCCCCAGCCCTCAAAGAGTTCACAACCCAGGAGAGAAAATAATTATTTGTTGAATGAATGAATGAACTAACTTTGAAATGAGCTTGAAAGACTCAGCAAAAAATAGGTGGAGGCATTTGAAGCAGAGAAAACTGTTAGAACCAAGGTTGTGGGGGAAGGAGCTGGAAAAAGTTTGAAGAGTTAAGAAGTCATGGAAAGCCCTGTCCAGGCAGCTTAGTTGGTTGGCATTGTCTTGTGCACCCAAAGATTGCTGGTCTGATTTCTGGTTAGGTCACATGCCTGGGTTTTAGGCTCGATCCCTGGTAGGGGCATGCAGAAGGCAGCAGATCAATGTTATGCTCTCACACTTCAATGTTTCTCTCTTCTCCCCTCCTCTCTCCAAAAATCAATAAAAACTATTCTTTTTTTCCCCCATAGGGTTTTGAAAAACTGATTTGACTTACAGTGAAAGGGAATCATGGAGAGAGATGTTATTGTCTAGATTTTTAACTTATTAATGTCTACCCTGGAAGCCTGTATCTAAAGAGACTGGTGAAAAATTACAGAGGTAAAGGGAAGCTTCTGTAAAATTGGGCACATACATCAGAGATAGCAGAGAGTGAAGAGCATTGAGAAAAAAATTGTGACCTAGGAGCTATCTTGAGAAAGAGCCCCATTGGGCTGAGGTCTGGGCTGGCTGGCACAGGAGAACATGGGAAACTATTACTTAAAAAAAAAGTCATGAAAAGAAGACTGGAGAACTCAGCAAAAGCCTTGAAGGCCATGGAGAAGAGCCTGAGCTTTCTCCTAAGGACACTAGGGAGCCCTGGCAGGTTCTGAGCAGGAGTGGGACAGGGTCAGGTTTGTGCTTTAGCATGACCTCTCTGACTGCCTGGCTGCCCTATTGGAAGGGTGGCAGGTGGATGGAGGGGAGAGAGGCCTGACTGGGGTAGGAGACTCCAGAGAGGAAGGTCCTGGACCAGAGCAGTGACTGCAGGGACAGGGAAGTGGACCCAGATTCTAGAAACTTGGAGGAAAATGCCTAGACCAGCCTGGTCTCCTTGAGCTAGGAAACAGCTTCAGGGCTCACCCACCACCACCACCAGGGGACAGCCAAGGGTACAGGTTTGAATCTCTCAGTGGCTTCTCCCAGGGTGGGGAGGTTTGCTCCCCAATTTGGAGGTGAGGGAAGGTTTGAACTGTCTGTGGGGCCCCAGATGAGAGCCCCTCTGTTCTCCTGCCCCCATCCTGGCCTCTCTGGCCCCTGGAGCCCCCACCCCACCAGCATAAGATTAAGTCAACACAGACCCGCTGTTTCTGGTCAGGACAATATTTGCCCTCTGAATCTGGGGAGGTTGCTATGGAAATGTGCTGCAGGGGGAAGGGAGAAGCCAGGTGGGGGTGTGCCTGACTGGGGTAGGCACACACACACACACACACACACACACACACACACACACACACACTGTCCCGAAGAGGGCGAGGGGAGCTCGGCATCTTGCCTCATCTCTGTGTGATTGTGTGGGAGAGAGTTTACCCCCATCCCCATCTATCTGTGTTCCAAATCTGTCTCTCTCCACCATCTCTCCACCATCTCTCCATCTCTGTCTCTGTTTCTCTGGATACCTATCTCTCTCTGGGTCTCTTTCTCTGTCCTTTACTCCCTCTCTCTCTTTCTCTCTCTGAGCTCCCATCTCTATACTTCTCCATGTCTCTGTCTCTCTCTTAGATACCTTGTTTTATTGTTTCTCTCTCTAGGTCTCTGGATCTCTGTGTCTTCCTGCCTCTGGGTTCCTGTCTTTCTCTGGACTGTGTGAGTGTGTGTATATCCCTGTCTCTGGATCATATGTAAACGTGTCACAAGCTCTCTGTCTCTGTCTCGGCCTTTCTTTGGATCCCCATGTTTGTATGTCTCTCTCAGTCTCTGTCTCTCCATTGCTCTCTCTCACTCCGTATCTCTGTCTCTCTATCTTTGTGTGTGTGTGTGTCTTTCTGGGTCTATGTCTCTCAGGCCTCCTCTCAGCAGTCCTGAATCTCAGGGGGCTGCTCGGCCTCCCATTTCTGGCCTCAGTCCCCATGGGGCACACCCTCTCCCCATCCCTCTCTGCCTCATTTCTCCTGCACCATCTGCTGGCACTCCAGGCCCCTGCCTGCTCCACAGGCTCTGCTTGGCTGGGCAGCCCCCTGGGGGAGGCACAGGCCCTCCAGCTTCCCCCCCACCACTGCATCCTGAGCTGGGCGCACAGCCTGGTCATTGCTGGGAGGTGGAGAGAGAGGACAACAGTCTGGAAACCCAGGACCAGGGGCAATGGAGGGAGAGAAACAGACAGGCACCCGGCGAGAAGATGGGAAAAGGGGAAGAGAAAGGAGAAAGTTTAAAGACAGGCAAAAAGAGGCTGGTCTCGAGAACGCAAGAGGGCAAGAGAAATACGCAGAGGAGCAGAATGAAGCCAGAGGGAAGGAAAGAAAAAAGACAGCCCAGCAAGCAGGAGAGGAAGACAGACAAACCGAGTGTGGGCCTGGAGAAAAGGAGAAGGAGGGTTGGGACTAAAGGTGGGGGGGTGGCATGGAGAGAGATGGACAGCAAGGGGCCGGGCACAGGGCACCGCTGTTTATCTGCCTGCCGTTCCCAGAAGCCCTGAGCATGGGAATTGAGGAGGGCCCATGTGGCTACCCCTGTGGCCTCGCTGTCACCCCCTGATCCTGGGAGACAGCAGAGGACCCCAGGAGGGCTGACATGGGCTGGGGTCCAGTCAGGAACCCGGGCATCTCCCCTCCTTCCCCCTCTCCTGTTCAGTCCTGTGTTCTCCCAGAGCTGGTGAAGGGCTGCGGGGCTCTGAGCCCAGCATCAGGCTCATCCCCACAGCTCCTGCCTCAGTCATCTCTCCTCAGGGCCCCATATCTCAGGATCTCTCTCCCTCCCCCCCTCTTCATCTTCATCTCTCAATGTCTCCATCTCTCAGTTTATATCTCTTCTCTGTCTCTGTCTCTCTCTCAGTCCCTGGTCTCTCTCAGTCCCTGGTTCCTTTCTCTTTCTCGCTGTGTATTTCTCTCTGTTTGGATTTCTTTCTGCCTGTCTCTTTTGGTCTGTCTCTTTCTCTTGGCCTCTCTCATCTCTGTCCCTTCCTGTCTCTGTTCTTTCTTGAACCTTGGTTTCTTTTCCTGTTTCTCTCACCACCTCAATTCCTCTCCACTGCTCCCCGTCCCTGCTAGTTTCTCCCCTCCCCCATCCTAGCCTCCCCCTACCTTCCCAGTCCTAGCAGAGGGACCCTCCCCCCAGGCCCTCTGGGGACGAAGGAGAGATTCCCTCCCAACCCCAGCCTCTCCCTGAGGTGCTGGGCAATCTCAGACCCCTTTCCCTCTCCACCCCATGAACTGAGCCTTTCCCAGGACCCAGAGGGCGCCAGGAAAGTGGGGCAGAGAGCATGGAGGCCAGCTGGAGGCCAGGAAGTCAAGACCCCCCTCCCCCCTGCCATGTCACTCCCCTCTCCCAGACATGCCTTCTCCTTCCAGGCCCTGGTGCTGGACCTCACTCCACCCGTTATTCCCTAACCCTGCTGGGGCCTCTGGGCCTCAGTTTCTCCTCTGCAAAATGGGCAGACTCCCCTCTGACCCACTTATCTCACAGATCCCAGGGGAGTGTGCACTCATGAATGTTAATAGTATGATTAATGTGCGTGCATTGGTAGTTAGTGTTAAAGGCGGGTGAGGGCGCCGAGAGCTGGGAGGCCATTTCTAAGCCTTCCCCTTACACGTACAGATGTTCCTCATATTTTAGGGTTCCTCATATTTTATTCTTTAATATATTTTAATTGACTCTAGAAAGAGGAGCAGGGTGAGGGAGAGATATAGAGAAACATCCACTGAGAGAAACAGTGATCAGCCGCTTCCTGCACCCCCCCTACTGGGGATGGAGCCTGCAACCCAGGCATGTGCCCCAACGGGGAATCGAACATGCCACCTTCTGGTGCATGGGACTATGCTCAACCAACTGAGCCACACCAGCCAGGGCACTCCTCATCTTTTAGATGTTCCTCATATTTAAGGCAGACACTGGAAGTGGAGATTGTGAGATGTGGGGGTCAGTGGTGATTGTGACCATGAGACCGAGTGAGGCCGCAGGTTCATGTGATTGTGAAGTGATGGTGTGTGATCCCATGTGACTTGTGAGCACGGGCGGGGCTGTGATGGAGAGAATTGTGTATCTGTACGACAGTCACACTGCTGGATGTGACCGTGTGAAGGTGAGAGTGTGACAATGTGATGCTGGGAGCCTGCAAGAGGGTGTGCCTCAGGACAGCTGGGTACTGTGTGGTGCTGGGATGTGACTGTGGCCCCTGCAGGTGATCATGTGAAGTGTGGGAAATGATGTGTGAGAGCATTAATGGGTATGGCTGTGTAACATCGTGAGTGGCCTTCTGATTGTGTCATTAAAGGATTGTATGACTATGTGAGGAACCACATAACTGTCCTTTATTTAATCAATGATCATTCTTTGAGCCTCTCTACTCTGTGCCCAAACCTGTACTGAGTGACAATGGGGACCCAAAGATGCCTGGGCCCTGTCTTCATGGGGCACACAGGTCAGTGGTAAAGACAGATGGTGTCTGTGACGTGACCTAGTGATTGTGTGAATGTATGTGACTGACACAGTGTCACTGGAACTGTGGAAAGTGGTGATTGTGTCACTGTGTGAGTGCAGGGGTCCACACCCGAGGATATGTGGCTATGGGTGCCTGTGGATGACCGTCAACCTATGGGTGAGAGACGTTGGCTCTCTGGGTGTGACTGTAGATAGTGCGACTGTTACTGAGCGTGAGGAACATGTTCTGTGAGGAACAGTGTGTGACATTCTGTGCCGAGCCTCTCTGTGTCTCAGTTAATGGGACTGTGTGCGACAGTGCATGAGTCTGCATGACTGCCTGAGAGTCTGTGGGCGATGGCTGGGTGGGAGAGCGTGAGAGACTGTGGGGGGGTCCTCAGGATGATGGCTCCATGACTGCTCTCCCATGTGACCCTGAGTGCCGGTGATACTCACAGGCGACTGGCGCCCTGCTCCCCTAGAGGTCCCCCTTCCTGTTCCCTGGCCAGCCCTAGCCCCGCCCCCTCCCACCACTACAAGCTGTCACCTCTTCAGAGCCCAGGAGGCGGTGGAGGCGGCAGACAGCAGCAGAGACAGCAGCAGGACAGGTGAGGGCTCCCTGTCCCCTGCCTCCCTCTCTCTGGGTCCCTCTCTCTCAGCCTATGCCTTTGTCTCTATCTCCCTGCGCCCACAGTCTCTAAGCTCCTGTCTGTCTGTCTCTGGGTATCTTATCTTCATCTCCAAGTCTCCCAACCTCTGTCTAACCTCTAAATAGCTCTGTACCTCTGTTTGCCCGTTGTGTGGTCTCTCTCCATGTCTCTCCTCATCTCCCAGTCCACATTTCTGTCTATTTCTCTGCCTTTTGGTCTCTGGTCTCTCGCTGTCTCTCTGCCTGTATCTCTGTCTCATGCATCTCTGACTGTGTCTGGGCTGGGCTGAGATCCTCCCTGCCTCTCCTTTCCCTACGTGGTTCAGAGTTAGATTTCCAGGCACGAGGGTCTCCGCAGACCTACGCCCAGGGTCTGACGCCTCTCTAGACCCCAAGGGGAGTGATGTGCCATGGACTCTGGGCTTTACCTACAACGGGGAAAGTTTCATAAGGTCGGGTTTCCATCCGCAATTTGAAAACCCTTTGGGCTCAGAGAGTGGGAACTCCGAGGGTATTTCAAGCTCCGTGCCTGACAGTTTCTGTGCCCTCCCCTCCAAGGGGGTGCCCAGGTTCACCTGAGTCTCTACGTCTAGACTCCGAGTGACATTAGCACTTCCGTCCAGCGCAGCTCTAGGGCAACCACGCCCTCAGCAAACATCCCCCCTCCCCCCATCACCACTCCAGCAACAGCTGGGGGTGGGCCCGGGAATCACGTGTCAGGTCCCAGCCCCGTCCCCAACCCCCAAATCATCATGGGGGGCGGGGGGGCGCTGCCTTGGAGTCTGCGTGAATCCGGAAGCCCGGTGGCGCTGGGGCTGGGGCGGGGGACGGGGGGCGGGGAGGTGGAGGCTTCTGACTCTGCCCTCGGACCCTCCAGGCCGGCTGCTCCTGCGTGACCTGACCCTTCGCCCCCCATGCCCCGCCGCCTTCACCATGGCAAACTGTGCCCCCTGGAGGCTGCTACTGCTGCTCTCGCTGTGGGGGCCGCTGCTCCAGAGGGCGGAGGTGAGGACCGAGCTGCCACATGAGTTCAAGGCTTGGAGGGAGGTCTGGGAAAGGTGTTAATTCCACCACCACCCCCGCCCCGCAGAGAGGGTTTTAAGACTGCCCGCTTGCACAGGTTCAAGTTTGGATGGTTGTTTCCAGTCCCCCTTCTTTCCCTCGCAAATCCTCCTGTTGATATCCAGCCACCGCGTCCCTTAATTTTCTTGAAGGTTTTCAGTCCCCTACAGCAACCCCCCTGGTGGTTTCTAGGCACCCCTCAAGAAGTAGAAGAGGTTTCTCAGCCACCCAAGACTCCCGGGCAAACAGGACAGCCCCTCCAAGTACCTCTGGGGTGTCTGGGCCACACGAACCATGCTGGCTGGGAGCTGGGGTCGGTCGGGGAGTCCTCCCTTCTCTTTTTCCGTAGACAGGATCTGAGGGACAGACGGCGGGGGAGCTGTACCAGCGCTGGGGACGCTACCGCCGGGAGTGCCAGGAGACCCTGGAGGCCGCGGAGCCCCCAGCAGGTGAGCTGAGGCCGGAGGCGGGCTGGACCGCCCGGGACGGGGTGGGTGGGAGCCGCGGACGCGCTGTGGTTGAGCGGGATAGGCTCTGAGCCGCCCTAGGACTAGCGAGCCGGGCCTGAAAGAGTTGTGTGGAGTAGTTGTGTGGAGTAGACGTGTCGGGGAGGGCTGGGTGGGCTTGGCCTCGGTGGAAAGGGTCTAGATCTGAGCCGGATGCTACTCAGATTAGTGGGAGGAGCCTGGGAACAAGTTTGAAATGGGCGGGGTCTTTGGCAGGGCTGCGCTTGAAATAGACCGCATGGGGGCGGGGTTTGGGTGGAGCCTGGGAGGGGCCTAGAGGGGAGGGAAGCCAGTGCTTCGGGAACTTGCTAGGTGGGGAACCCGGAGTAGGGCTGGGAGGGTGGGCGGGGCCCTGGGGTCTGGTGGGCGGAGCTGTGGCGATGTAGGGCTGGACCACCTCAGGTGGGCGGCCTAGGGCAGGGCTTGCGTGTGCAAGGGGGAGACGCTTTGGGCACGGGGTGCAGTAGGTCCACCCGACGTCTGCCCCTACGCCCACTCCAGGCCTCGCCTGTAATGGGTCCTTTGATATGTACGTCTGCTGGGACTATGCTGCACCCAATACCACTGCCCGAGCCTCCTGCCCCTGGTACCTGCCCTGGCACCGTTACGGTGAGGTGCCCCCTGGAATGTGGGCCTTTCCTAATACAAAGAGCTCCTAACCCTTGCCCCAGACACCACTTCCCCAAAACTCACCTACACCCCATCTCCTGCTCCTCTCTGTCCATCTGGGTGTCTCCTCTGTCCGACCCTGGCTGGGTCACCCTGATCCTGGCTCTGTCACAAAATGCCCCTTCTCAGTCTCTTATCTCTCTGAGGACAACCCGGTTCTTGTTTTCTCTCCTTTTACTGAGCCTGTCTTTGGGCATCCTGGCCTTCCTGTCCTAACCAGCTATGTGGTCCAGGGCAATTTATTTAATTTCTTCATACCTCAATCTCCTCATCTGTAAAATGGGATTGATGATAGTACCAACTTCACAGGCTTCTTATGAATATTAAATTCATACGTGTAAAATTCCATCTAAAGGCTTATCATCACCATCATCACCATCATCATCACATTGGCTATCTCGCTCTGCTTTTGTCTCACAGTCGGTCTTTCTGTCTCCATCTCTCCTTCTCTGTGCCCATGCTCCCCTCCCTCGATTCCTCACAGTGGCTGCAGGTTTTGTCCTCCGCCATTGTGGCAATGATGGCCAGTGGGGACCTTGGAGAGACCATTCTCAGTGTGAGAGCCCGGAGAAGAATGGGACCATTCAGGTAAGAAGAGGCGAGGGATTCAGGTTGGGTGTCCAGGGAGAGGTGAAAAGGCAGCAGCCTCAGACCGAGCCTGAAACCCCTTGTACTGTTCAGGACCCTGGGTTCCAAGTGATAGAAATTCAACTTAAACTTGCTTGAGGGATAAAAAAATATCTATTTACTTCTGTGATTAAAAAGTATAAGGCCACATACAGCTTCAGGCACAGCTGGATCTAGGTGCTCAAATGATGTTGCTGGGAATCTCTTTGTTGCTCAACATGTCATGCCTATGTTTTCCTCTGTGCTGGTCTCATCTTTTCTGTGGGGTGGAAAAGGTTTTTCCCATAAGCACCAGGCTCACATGCCACCAACCAAGCAACACTGTGGGGAGATTGAGCTTCATTTTCAATAGTTCCAGGATAATGTCACAGGACTGACTCTTTTTTTAAATGTTATTTTTAAAATTACAGTTGACATTCAATATTATTTTATATTAGTTTCAGGTGTACAGCATAGTGGTTAAACAATCAAATAATTTACAAAGTGATCCCCCTGATATTTCAAGTGGGCATCTGGCACCAAACTTATAGGACTGACTCTTATTGCCCTGGTTTGGGTTATATGCCCACCCTGGGCTAATCACTTTGTGTGTGGAGGGGGTGGTTAGAATGCTCTGATTAGCTGGTCATATGTACAGCCCTAGAACTGAGGGGTGGAGTTAGCCCCACTGAAATAAGGGTAGTTGGATCCCAAAGAGAAAATTGGGGTGCTGGGCAGATAGATGTCTGTCCAGCCCCTTTCCGGGTCTGGGGGAAAAGCTGAGTTCTGTTCCTGTGTCTCCCCCTATACCCCGCAGGACCAAAGGCTGATCTTGGAGCGGCTACAGGTTGTGTACACCGTGGGCTACTCCCTGTCCCTGGCCACACTGCTGCTCGCTCTGCTCATCTTGAGTTTCTTCAGGTGGGACCCCCCAACCGTGAGTGGCAGAGGCCGAGGCTGGGCCTCAGTTTGCCCGGTAAGGTGGGTGGTCAGGCTCCACCAGCATCAAGCACCCAATGGCGGTTCTGTGGGAAGGGCTGGGAGGTGGTTGAAGGGGCTCTGTGTCACCAAGGACAGGTCTTCATGGGTCCCCAGACTGCCTCCCAAATCCCCAGGCGACTGCACTGCACTCGAAACTACATCCATATCAACCTGTTTACGTCTTTCATGCTGCGGGCAGCAGCCATCCTCACCCGAGACCGGCTGCTCCCTCCACCTGGCCCCTCACCTGGGGACCAGGCCCCTATCCTGTGGAATCAGGTGAGCATCATCTCTCTCCCTCTCAAATTGGGATTCTGCCTCTTCTGGTGGGTCAAGAGCTTCTTAACCTACCCCCCTGTACTATCAATAGTTTCTCTCTCTCTTGACCACTCCAAATACTTTTGGAGAGGGACTCCAAACTCGGCCTCCTCCATTGTTGACCCTGTTACCTCCTTTATTGGGATTTTCCATTCTCTTTATTATATTACCAACCATTGGACTTTCCACCAATAAGAGAGTCTTCTGCTGGAGGTGAGGCGGAGACAGGATGGGGAGAGACCAACTGGTGGGAGGATTTGGTACTTACCAGGTTATTACTGAGAGACTAGAGGCTGGGGGGGGGGGGGCAGAGCAGAGATAAACTGCCTGGTAGCAACGTGGGCCCTGCAAATTGTTAGGAAGCATGGGGTGGAGGGTCCATGTGCTGGTGGGAGAGGGGTGACGAGATGGGAGAAACCTTTGGGTAGGCGGAGTAGTTGAGTTCAGTTCTTAGGAGATGGGTGGGAGAAACCATATTTGGGGAATTCTGGGGGAACTTTGATAGTGAGATGGAAGACACCAGTTGTTTGAGACGTTAGAGTGGGAGAGGTCATATAGGGCGAGAGAAATGAAACACGGGTACCATCCTTTGGCCATACAGAGTGGGAGAATATTTGATGACAAGATGGGGGTGGAAGGGCGACCAGGTGGAGGAAAGCTTGGAGACACCCTGATGGCCCTGAGTGCCCCTGCCTCCTGTCTGGCCACCCCCTAGGCTCTAGCCGCCTGCAGAACGGCCCAGATCGTGACCCAGTACTGCGTGGGCGCCAACTACACGTGGCTGCTGGTGGAGGGCATCTACCTGCACAGTCTCCTGGTGCTCGTGGGAGGCTCCGAGGGGGGCCACTTCCGTGGCTACCTGCTCTTCGGCTGGGGTGAGCCCCGACCCTGTGCCCTGCCCAGCCTAGCGCACCACCGCTCCCCGACTACCCTGCTGGTCGGCCTCAGGGGGTCTCTTCCTCTCTCTAGGCTTTTGCTTCCCCATCTCGGCGGGGGAATTCCGCGGGTCTTGGGCCAGGCGGGGCCCTAGCGAGTGCTGACAGCTGCGGCGGGGTGGGGGGTGGGGGTCGGGGTCTGCACAGGGGCCCCCGCGCTTTTCGTCATTCCCTGGGTGATCGTCAGGTACCTGTACGAAAACACGCAGTGAGTTGCGGGGGGGCGGGGGGAGTCTGGGCGGGGCCTGGGGGCGGGGCTTGGAGGCACCTGGGCGGGTGCGATGGAATCGCGGGGTGGTTCTGGTGGCGCCTGGGGACCTGGAGGGAAGGTGGGTGGGTGTCTAAAGGAATGGCGGCTTGGGAAAGTTGTGTTCGAGGACAACTGGAAGGGGTGGGGTGAGGGCAGGGCCAGGATAGTGGCAGGCGGGGCTTTAAAAAATGTGGGTGTGGCATTAAGGAAGGCGGGCGGGACCTGGGGAGTGAAAGCGTGACCGGTGCCTCCAGCGGTTTTCAATCTCTTAGCTCTACAACCCCTACTCCAGGTGCTGGGAGCGGAACGATGTTAAGGCCATTTGGTGGATCATACGCACCCCTATCCTCATGACCATTTTGGTACGGCCGGCCCCGGCCCCGCCTCCTCCAGGCAGTCCTCAGGGATTTCCCATCCTGGGAAGAGGGGCGCCACCCTCTGCCTCCCAGGACCGGATCAGGCTGGCTCAGCCTCTATCCTTCCCCGCAGATTAATTTCTTCATCTTTATCCGCATTCTTGGCATCCTCGTGTCCAAGCTGAGGACGCAGCAGATGCGCTGCGCCGACTACAGGCTGAGGTAGGGGAGGGTGGGGGTAGGGATGGGGGGAAGGAGAGGAAGAGGGCCAGATGCGAAATGGGGCGCTGGGCCCCGGGCCCCTGGCCAACTGCCGCCCTCTATTTTCAGGCTGGCTCGCTCCACTCTGACTCTGGTGCCCCTGCTGGGTGTCCACGAGGTCGTGTTTGCTCCAGTGACGGAGGAACAAGCCCAGGGGCACCTGCGCTTAGCCAAGCTCGGCTTTGAGATCTTCCTCAGATCCTTCCAGGTTCTCTTTGTGGGTGCAGGCTACACCGGTCCATAGGGGCCCTTCTCCCCAGGGGGCAGGAGGACTGCAGTCATCCTCTGACCTAGCCACTGAGTTGGGTGTGGCTATGGGAATTTGTTCATTCATTCTACACAAAATACTGAGCTGGTGCTGTTCTGAGCTGAGGAAGCAGCAGAGACCAAGACAGGAGGCCTCAGCAGTACTGCCTCTTGGTGAAGATCTAGGGCTTTGAGACCCGACAGGGCTGGGGCCAAATTCCGGTGTCAGAGCTGGCTCTGTGGCCTTCACCTCAGGGTCAGAGCTAGGGCGGGAAAGGGAAGTGCTTAAAACGAAAAATATAAGGCACTCACTCCAAAATTTAAGGCCAGCCCTGCACGTGCTTGCCCTAACCCCAGTCCCCACTCTGCTGCACCTCCTTGGGCCTTAGTTTCCTCATCTCTAAAGTGGGGACAACACTAGTCTCATCCCACAAGCCTGTTCATTTCATTAAATCCAGCAAACATTTTATTGAATACTTACTATGGGCTAAGCACTTTTCCTAGCTCACTGTGGGGATATGGCCAAGAACCAAATGGTCTCTACATTCTAGTGGAGAGACAGATGCTATGCATGGTATATAAGTAAAATATACACAATGGCAGATAGTAAGATGTGCCTATATGAAAAGCAAGAAAATAGAGGTGAGGATCAGACAAAGGATGGGGTTACAGACAGGGGGTTAGGGAAGCCTCCCTGAGAAAAAGATATTGGAGCAGAGATGGGAAGAAAGTGAGGGAATGAGGGAAGCAGGTACTTGGGGGGAAATGTTCCAGTAAGAGAAACCTCAAGTGTAAGATCCCTGAGGTGGGAGAGAGTGTCTATCATGATGGAGGAAGGCTGGCATGCCTGAAGAGTGGGAGCCAGCGGGAGCAAGAGGGAGATAAGACAAGTAATATATTACCAATAACACATAGAAATAGTTGGTGTGTATTAATTTCTCAAGTAATTTATTATTAATTATAAATTATTTTATATTTATATATGAAACATACAAGACTAATAATTATAATAATTTACAGTGATAATTAAAATTCAGTAAATAATAATTAATCATAATAAACTATTGGTTTAATACTTAATAATGATTATGTAATATTACATGATAATGGCAAGATAAGTCTTAATAAGGTTAAGAAAAAGGTTTAACACTGGGCCAGACACTGTAACTTCTTGCAACCTCAATTCTCACAACCACCACTGTATTACCCCATTTTCCAGATGAAGAAAGTGAGACCCAGTGGGGTTAAGCAGCTTGCCCAAGTGGGACAGAAAGTAGGGAAGCGGTTATCACATCCAGGGTGCTCAGCAAACTGGGGAGGGCAAGAGGGGGGCTGGGGGCGCCAGGAGCCAGGGAGGTGATTGCAAAAGTCTAGGCCCTGGGCAGCAGCAGCCGAGGTGGTCTTGAGCCTAGCAAGGGTCCGAGCTCCTAAAGAGGTGTTTATAATTCTGCCCCAACCCCTGATTTAACACCGCGCCTCGTTTGGCAGGGCTTGCTGGTCAGCTTCCTCTACTGCTTCATCAACAAGGAGGTAGGGAGAGCCCCGGCTCGCCGCCCGCGCCCTCTGGCGGCCGCGCCGGGAACGGCGTCCCGACTGAGCGCCGGCCCGTTGCAGGTGCAGTCCGAGGTCCGCCGCGGCTGGCACCGCTGCCGCCTGCGCTGCAGCCTTGGCGAGCCGCGCCAGCCCCGGGAGCCTGCCTCTCAGACCCTGCCGTTGGGCTCCAGAACCTGCCAAGTTGCCACTGGTCGAGTCCTATCCTCGGGGAACCTCCCAAGGCCTGGGGATGAGGCCAGCCGGGTCTTGGAAAGTCACTGCTAAGCACCGGGATTCCTGTGATCATTCAGCATGTATTTATTGAGCGCCTACTGTGTACCAGGCCCGTTGTGGAGGGCACTAGGGAAATGGGGGGAAGAAAACAGCAGACAAACCCCTGCCCTCCTAGAGTTCACAACTGAGTGGGCTTAAGAGACCGTGAAGACAGGACCTCAAGTTATATTATACACTGTGGAATGGCTTATGAAGAAAAATTAGAAGGGGATCTAGGGTGGTCAGGGAGGGCATCTCTGAGGAGATGACATTTAAGCCATACCTGCAACAGGTAGACAGCTTTGGGAAGAACTGACAGGCAAGACTCTAGGCAGAAGGAACAGCACCTGCAGAAGCCCTGGGACAGGAAGGAGCTTGGTGATATTTTAGGAACAGAAAGGTGGCCTGTGTGGCTGAAGCTGGGGCGAGTCAGAGCCAACAGACGGAGAGAAGTGGGCAGGGGCAGAGTTGGGATTTTATTCCAGGTACACTGAAAATTCTTAGCAGGAGCATCTCATGAGCTAATGTGTGTTTTCTAATTTATTAATTTGAGAGAAACATCAATTTGTTGTTCCACTTATTTATGCATTCATTGGTTGTTTCT